>NC_037678.1:22953584-23253584 GCF_003255815.1 Theropithecus gelada | reverse complement strand
TGTCTATCCTACCTGTAACCACATTCATTTATTTGTTCAATCAAACTGAGATTAACTGAGCACCTAGTCTATACCAGATGCAGCTGTAGGCAGGCGGGATGAAACAGTAAGAAAGGCCGGGCGCAGTGGCTCAAGCCTGTAATCCCAGCACTTTGGGAGGCCAAGACGGACGGATCACGAGGTCAGGAGATCGAGACCATCCTGGCTAACATGGTGAAACCCCGTCTCTACTAAAAAAAATTACAAAAAACTAGCCGGGTGTGGTGGCAGGCGCCTGTGGTCCCAGCTACTCGGGAGGCTGAGACAGGAGAATAGCGTAAACCCGGGAGGCAGAGCTTGCAATGAGCTGAGATCCGGCCACTGCACTCCAGTCTGGGTGACAGAGTGAGACTCTGTCTCAAAAAACAAAACAAAACAAAACAAAACAGTAAAAAATACACAAGCAAGACAAATTCATGGAGTGAATTTAGACAATCCCTATGAAGGAAGAACCCAGGCGATGGAATAGGGTGTGGCCAGTGGGAGGTGGGGAGGCCCGTTTTAGGGAAGAGCTTGGAATGCCCGTCAGCAGTGGTGACATTTCTGCTGCCTCCTGCATGGGTTGGTGGAGCCAGTTCTCCTTGCTCTCTTGTAAGTCTAAACAGATTCCACGAGGTTCCTGACTGCAGGACTTGGCAGAGCCTTCAGTGCACGGCCATGCCCTGTGCTTTGAAAGTGAGAGGGCAGCAGTATTTTTGCAATCCCTGTCCTAAGGGAACATCTGGAGGGACATGTCTTCTATGAGATGCATAGGAAGACATACCAGATCAGTGCTAGCTTGGATCAACTGTCAACTGGTGGCTGTTGTTTTTCAGTTACTTGACACTCAGGCCCTGAGCAAAAGGTCCTCTTGCAGTGTGACTGAGCCCCTCCCATTACTCCCACCTCTGACTTGCAGCCTAGCAGCAGCAGCTCCCTCTGTGTGCTTCTTCTGGGGCATACTTGGGACACTTTGGAGTCTGTTTTACTAGCAAGACAACTGAGGCTCTCTTGTCTCATGGGCAGCCTGAAAATGGAAACTCCTCTCTGTCCTCCCGCATCCCTGCTCCATGCATCCGGCCTCCGTGGACTCCAGCGTCACCCTGTGTCCCCATCCCCTTGGCCAACCTGCTGCAGTCCCAGTACCCTGTTCCAGGAACAGGATAAACTCACCTCGGAGCGTTGCATCTGCCACTCCCCAGCCTAAAGTGTGATCCCCAAAACCACCCGTGTGCACACTGGAACCTTCTGGGGAGCTTTCTAAAATACTGGTGATGCCCAGGTCCTACCTCAGACCAATGACATCAGACGGCCTGACTGATGCCAACGTGAAGCCACCTGGTGAATCCTGGTCCTTCTTACACTTCTGGCCCCTTATCCTTTATGATGGTTTTATCTCAGAGAGACCCACATCTAAAGCTGTGTCTGTAATCCCAAGCTGCCTACAGCCCCAATCCTTCTCCGTCACCTCACTGGGATCGTGCTCTTCCCAGCACCTATTGCGGTGGAAATTACCTCGCATGGTCATTTGCTTAGTGGCTGTCTGTTTATGGTCTGTTTGAGACGGGGGCTCCTGGGGAGCAGGGGCTGCTATATTGTGTTCACTTCTACAACCCCAGCATGGGAAGCAGTGTCCAGCACACAGCACGGTGGCCTTTAGATCTCTATTGACTTGAAGGAAGTTCAGAGAGGTTAAGCTTCGTTCCCAAGATCTCCCAGCTGGGCCTGGACTCCTGCCTGGAACGCTGCACCCTCAGACCCCCTACAGATGAAATAACAGCCCGGGTCTATACTCCTTGTTCCACACAGATGGGGAAATTGAGGTCTAGGGGCCCAGGATCATAAGATCATAACTCTATGCCCAGACTGAGTATGGAACAGAATCATCTGGCTGCCAGCTGTCCTTCCTCCCAGCACAGCCACCAGCAGAAGTCCTGATGAGCAGTGCTCTGTCTGATTGCCTAAGCTGATCAGAATTGGTAACCAACAAGGGAAGCTCGAAATTGCCAGGAGACCTCCAGGCAGGGAGGTAGAGGAGTGAGACATTGCATGGGCTTGCCTCAATTTGGAAAGCTCTGTGTGTTTGTCTCTCTGGGCCCATAAACAGGGTCAGAATGGAAGAAAAAACAATTACCCAGCATCAATTCATGTCTCCTTCGTTCCCTGCCCAATCCTATTCCCTCCTATAGGATTCTAAGAGTTGTGGGGCTTGGTTTTTCTCTGATGGTGAAGAGACCTAGTGGGTCATGTGAGAGGGAGGAGTTTCGGGGCTGACAGACAGGAGGCTTTGCTTAGGTCCTAGACTGGTTGTTATTTCTCTTGTGACGTGGGGAGCATGCATCCTGACCTCAGAGCCTTACCCTATGCCTATGTTTTGACCTAGTGATTAATACTTGGTTGGGAGGTGGGATAGTAGGAGAAAATTAACACAGAAATATACAGCAAATGTGTAGCTACAAAGATGTTCGATGCAGCATTATTTACATTAGGAGAAAGCAACTAGAAACAACGTAGTCATCCATCACTAGTGGGTTGATGGACGGACATATATATGTGTGTGTACATATATAATTATATATAATATATTTATATATAAATATATTTAATATATAAATATATAATATAATAATATAATATATAATATATATTTCCATATATATATGGAAAGAACAAAACCATTTAAAAATTTGCTGTAGAAAAATATTTTTTGAGGGCCCCTGTTTTCTTTTCTCCTTTTTTTTAAATTTTATTTTTCTGTAAGTTATCGGGGTACAGGTGGTGTTTGGTTACATGAGTAAGTTCTTTCATGGAGATCTGTGAGAACCTGGTGCACTCCTCAACTGAGCAGTATATGCTGTACCTGTATTTGTTGTCTTTTATCCCTCACTCCTTCCTATTCTTCACCCCAACTCCCCAAAGTCCATTGCATCATTCTTATGCCTCTGCATCCTCACAGCTTAGCTCCCGCATATCAGTGAGAACATATGATGTTTGGTTTTCTATTCCTGAGTTACTTCACTTAGAATAATAGTCTCTAATCGATCCAGGTCATTGCATATGCTGTTAATTCATTCCTTTTTATGGCCAAGTAGTACTCCACCGTCTATGTATACCAGGGTTTCTTTATCCACTTGTTGACTGATGGGCATTTGGGTTGGTTCCACGATTTTGCTATTGTGAATTGCTGTCGAAAAATACTGAATGACATGAATAAATATTCTCCCTGTGTTGTGTCATATTTTTCAAAGAGCTTGTTGCAAATTACGAAACCACAAACAACTTTTTTCTTCTGTAAACAAACAATACACATTCACTGAAAGAAAGACCTCGAAGGATACAGGTTGAACTATTTATCTTGGCTCAGATGGGGCAGGAATTTCAGATCACACTGATGTCTTCCTTGCCTGTATTTTTTAAGTGCACATGCGTTACTTTTCTAATCAAATAACACAAAAGGAAAGCTCCACATCACTCTCACCTCCCAATATTGTTTTGAGAATCAACCGAGAGAGACTGTGTGAAAATATTTGCAAAAGTTCCAAGAATGACATGAGTATGAAACATAACCACGCTTGCCTAGAAAAAGTGTTGCTTATGAAACCCGATGAGGATTAAATATATACACGTACATTTAATGTTCTAATCTTGGGAAAATTGTTTAGTACTAGGACAATTTCTAACTGGTGAACTGCTACTCATCTCACAAGGCCCAGCTCACACTGCCCTTCTTCAGGGACATCTCCCTTACCCAGCATGCCCCGATTTAAGGCAGCGGGCTCCTTTCTTTATTTTCTTAAGGCATTCATTCATTTCCAAGTTGGAAAACTCATCTGTTAGTTATCTCCCTATCATACCAGACGGGGTGCTCCTTGAAGGCTGAAGCCATGATGTTTACTGCTGATTCCCCCGGCTCCTTACAGAATACATGGTACATAGTAGGTGCTCAATAATTGCCTGCTGAAAAGCCAGATGAATGAATGACGCTCGTGCCAGCTCCCTTTATTCAAGTAAGGGCTTCCGAAAGCCTGTGTGTAATTCCCAGCTATAAATTGAATCGTATTTTTAAATGCACTAGGGGGGACTTGCTATTTAAAGAAACCGTGATGTAAATCCTTTTTATAAAATGAAGACATCTTGAGTAATGCGAATAATTGCTCCTTGACATATCTGTTTATAAGTTGGTATATTTAAGGATCAGAAAGACGGATGCACTTTTTAAAAATTCACTTGACAAATATTTGTGAAGCATGCTCTGTGCCAAACTGGGTGTTGGAAGTGCGCATGATTGCAGTGTGGCCCCAACCCTTAAGGACTCACAAGCCCAGGTACATTCATTGGTAGTGTTGCCTTGGGGATCTGGGGACAAGCGTCAGCCTGCTAAGGTATAATCTTGCCTTCTCTACTTTCTAGCTGTGTGTCCCTGGGCCACTTACTTAACCTCTCTGAACCTCAACTGTCATGTGTGTCAGCTGATGGTGCTAAAGGTGCTCACCTCCTACCAGTCATGAAGATAGGATAAGATAGTACATGTAAACTGATTGGAAAATCGCCTGGCCTAATACGTATTTGCTTTTATCATTAGAAGGTGAGGTGGGGAAGTGTCCGTGTGGAGTGCACACCATGGGAAAGCTTCTGCCCCTAGAGTCCTGATGATCTTTATGGCTTTACCTCTTCCTAACAGCTACAGGACTCAGCCTCAGTTTCTCCATCTGCACAATGAGGGCAGTAATACTTACAAAATGAAGACATGCTGAACTCTAAGAAAAGTAGGTATATTTAGTGTTTCAGAGACAATTTAAGAAATTACAATCATTCTTTCTGTTTTAGCAGGCAGAAGATGATTAATGTAAGCCCGTTCCCATTTCCCCCTCAACTCCCCACTCTCTGCACATGGAAGAGGATTTTAGCTTAGAAGGGTGATATCCCTTTTCTCCCTAATGGATGCCTTTTGGCAGAGCTTCGATGGATGTGTCCAGCTCTGAGCTGAGGGGGCCCCGTAGAGGCCTGTGTCAACAGGGTGATGGAAGTGCCTGTTGTTTGCACAGGCTGAACGCACAGGAGAAGGTGGCTGTTCACTTGTACTAGTGCCTGTGGAAGACAGACCAGCCTCAGTTTTAGATATAGGATAACAATGTTAGATGTAGATAATAATCTTTTGCTCCCATTTTGCGGATGGGAAAACTGAGGTCCTGCAGCTGTTCAGAAGAAGCAGAACCACACCAATCTGCAATGTAGGAAAATTCCAGGTTGGAAAATATCTCCGACAGTGGGTGTCTCCCTTTACAAAACTGCAGCTCTCTTGGAGGATGGTTTCATTATGGGGCATGGGAGAGCCTTTAGTGTCCAATTGTGGCCCTGCTGAGGGCAGAAGATTGGACTGGGGTTGACAGATGGGATGGGGGTGTTAGAAAATCAGGAGTGAGGAGGCTGCAAGCTGGTGTCCCAGTGTGAGTTCCATTCGAGGCAGTTTCCTAAAAATAGTCCTGCTGTGGACTATGAACAGATGAGCGTCACCTCCAGTGCCTGGCCCCAGGCTGCTGAGTGGACCCTACGAGACAAGGGCTCTCTGAGGCCATCTAGCACCTCCCTTCCCTCTGAACCTACAGATGAGCTAAAAGACTGGCTAGGGCCATCCATTGAGTGAGTGAGATTAGGCACCCAGGGCTCATACCTCACTGGTTCTCCTTGAATCCTCATAATGGCTTGAAACTTCAGGTGCATTTCGTCCCTTATTCTGTATTTAACAAACACAGAACATTTGTCATCTGCCAGCTCTCGGTGCTTTCTAGACTTAGCTCATGTCATCCTGATCAGAGTGACCCTTTAAAATAGGTACTATTAGTATCCCCATTTCACGGATATATTAACTGAGACATACAGACTTAAATCCTTGGTCCAGCACACAAAGCTAGTGAGCTGCAAGCTGGGCCCAGGGTCTCTGCTTCTAACGACCTCACTATGCCACTTGGCCTCTTGTGAAGAGGAACTCATTCCCTTTAGACTTCTCTTTCATTTTCTTCTGATTTCATCAAGAAGAAAGTCTCAACTTGGTGTTAGTCTGCCTTTGACACTTTTCCAGTGCTTACTAATATTTTTTAACAAAGAGAGAGCAGGCCTCAGGCTCTGTGCCTTCCTGGCAACAGTGTCTAACGGGAAGTGTTACAAGGGTAGTATGTCCACGGGTAACTTTGGGAAACGCTGTCTTTTGTAGAAATAGATTTTGAGGGATGCTGAGACTTGCACAAGGTCTCTGAACAGGCAGGTCACTCAACAAGAAGTAAAAAAAATGGTCTTTTTGACCACCTGCTGTCTTGAGCTTTTTCAATCCAATTCAGTTCAAAACTGATTCAACAAACAGCTTTAGAATGACTGGCAAGAGGCATAACGCATATGTGAATACTGTGAGAATCATAAACGTTATACAAATGTAATGGATCATGAATGCATTATTTTTTTTTTATGGGGGGAACTTATTCCTTTAGCTATACTTCTTTTCCTGCAGATACTTTTAGCCCGAAAGGGTTACAATCCCAAGGAAAGCTTTTTCATAAGCACAAAGAACTAATATTAGCAGATTGGGGTTTCTGTAAATATTCATTGTAATCTGTGACTTGGTGAGCATCAAATTCCACCCTCCCGAAAGCTGCACATTTATAACTTGTGAATTCATAAATATTTACGAATTCACACAATCATCACTGACAAATTATTTCATCTGACAGCTCCACACAGGCTCAGCCTGGTTTTGTGAAATCCTGATCAAATCTCGCGTAAACTTCCCGGGTGACAAGCAGAGACCGAACACAGCTAAAATCACACCAGATCCCGCAGAATCTAGTGGGTCAGTAACCGATATTTACAACAACAGTAACAGCAACAACTTCAACAAGAGAGATTTTGTTTTATGATGGGCTACCAGATGTTCTCAACAACTGTACATATATTTATAGAGACAAGTCCAAATCTTTGAAGGTGTCGAAAAATGGGGTCTTGTCAGGAAGAGGGAGGTGCACTTGGAATCTGGACAAGCTGGGTTTGAATTCAGAGTTGGCGATTGAGATCTGTGCGTTCTGTAACAGGTTTGCACACCTTGCTGAGCCTCAGTTTCTCAGGTTTGAATTCAGGAAAATACAAGAAGCAACATAATCGGATTACTAGAGTGAAACTCTTGGCCCAGGGTCTGCCACATAGTAGGCAGCTCAATACATGTTGGTTTTTTAATTACTGTGGCAATAATCGTTTAAGTCATCGTGATTTCCGGCATGACCAGGTTTTCAGTGGGTTTGAATGTAGGCAGAGGAAGAATTGCTTCAAAGTCCTCTTCCTGTGTTTCTCCCTAACGTTGCTTGGGAACATGTTTCTGTGTGGTTTTCATTGTGGCCCCAGAAGTAAATCATGGGTCTCCCACGCAAAGACTGCAGGACACCCTAAGCATCCATCTACCAATTGGACTGATTCTTTCATTCATGTACCTTTGCAAGGACGATAAAGGACTTGTCTTTTTATTTTACTTGTTTCCAATTTGGTCATTGAACACCATGCTGGTGAATATGAGTTTGCTTCCAGACGAGTCGGAAAAACTCTCTTTTTGTCACTCTTGTTTCCTTCATAGCACTTACCAATTGAAACGCTAATGTCTTTACTTTTTTCTTATTTACTGTCTCTGTCCACTCGCTCTGAAGTCTGCAAAGGCAGGATCTCAACTGCCTTACCATGGATGGGTGGGTGGATGGATGGATGGATGGATGGATGGATGGATAATGGTTGGATGGATAGGAAAGAGGGAAAGAGGGAGGAGAAAAGTGGGAAAGAAAGGAAGAGAGGAAAGGAAGGAGAAAGGAACAAAGGAAAAAAGGAAGAAAGAAAAAGAGAATAAAGGAAATGAAAAACTCCCACCATTGCTGACCGGGGTTGAATAAGGAGACCTCAAGCCATGTCTGGAGGAGAAAATCTGACTCTGGTGATGAAAGCTAGGTCTGCCTGTGGCTTAGCTTGGCCCTGGCAGATAGAAGCAGTCCAATTTATTACCATGATTATGGTTTAGCTTTGACTCAATGCCGGGCACTGGAGTCCTGCTGGGGTAGCTATAAAGGCTGGATCAGACCACGCTATTCCTTGGCTTAAAATATCTAGTAGCTTTCCATAGTGTCCCACATAGCTCTGGTTATCCCACGTGCCCCTGCCTCCATGGCTGCCCTGGACACCTTCTATTTTTTGAACAAATCCATCTCATTCTCATCTCATGGTTCTTGCACTTGCTGTTCCCTCTGCCTAAAACCTGACCCCACCCTGCCAGTTCTTCCCTCTATCTGTACTCATCACCCTTTTACCCAATCACTCTCTTTTTGTTACTCTTGTTTCCTTCATAGCACTTACCAATTGAAATGCTAATGTCTTTACTTTTTTCTTATTTACTGTCTCTGTCCACTCGCTCTGAAGTCTGCAAAGGCAGGATCTCAACTGCCTTACTATGGATGGGTGGGTGGATGGATGGATGGATGGATGGATGGATGGATGGATGGATGGATAATGGTTGGATGGATGGATAATGGTCGGATGGATAGGAGAGAGGGAAGGAGGAAGAAGAAAAGTGGGAAAGAGGGGAAGAGAGGAAAGGAAGGGGAAAGGAAGAAAGGAAAAGAGGGAGAAAGAAAAAGGGAATAAAGGAAATGAAAAAAACAAGATGGAAGGATGAATGGATAGATAAATGGACCGGGGATGGGTGAGAGGAAAGGAGGGAGGAAGGGAGGGACAGAGGGAAGAAGAGAGGTTAGATGAACCTAGTATTTCCCAAACTCAGTTGACCACAAAACCTTCTTTGTCAAAGACACACCTGTTTATAACACAAGAAAGTCACTTTGGGAAAGCAAACAAAACCACTCAGCACTCTGGTCCTGTTACAGAGAGAAAGGACACACAGTCATAACCCTGCGCTCTGGTCTATATACATACACTATTTTATTGATTTGCTTGCTTTTATTTTTCACCTTCTTACCTTCCCCCAGACAGCAACCACCTGATCACACACAGGCGCAGGCACCACACGGCGCCGGGCACCACTTTGCCGCTGCAGCTCGGCCCAGAGCCTGCCGTTGGCACCTCGAACCCACTGTGCAGTTGCTCAGCCCGTCTGCCTCCTCCGTGAGCCACGGGTCCTCAGAGCGTCAGCAGAACAGCCGGGCCCGACTGCAAAGCCCGCGGTAGCACCAGCCTCGGAGGGAAACGAGATCTTGAATGGAAACATATGGATCTGAGAGGTGTGGGAGTCTGTCTTTTTTAAATGGCATCAAACCCTTCGCTTGCCTTGAGAGCTCTATGTGTTTCAAAGGCGCTGAACGCGATGGCAGGCTGCAGCTTGCTTTTCCCTGTTCACCTGCCTTCAGAGCGCCGAAAAATAATGAACCTCTCCCCTCACCCCGCCTTCAGCCTGCACAAGGAAGAAGGGAAACAAGCAGCCACCTTCTTCCTAACTGTTTAACATGTCTCGACGCCTTCTTTTCTCCCATAGAAGGAATCGGCACTTTTTCACATTCCTCTTTTTGCAAGAGGTGTTTGCGCTGTGCAGATCAAACCCCTTTATTCCCAGTTTCTTGTTGGCTCCTGTGTTCTGGAACTTCAGAATGCCGTAGTAGGGAAAGCAGGGCTGGGGCCTGCAGAAAACGAGAGGAAACGCTGGCTTGCAGATAGCAGAGTTCTCATTCATTCATTCATTCATTCACACAGCAAGCATTGTACACTCAGCCTGCCCAGGAACTTTCATTCACTCATCCATCCATCCATCCATCCATCCATCCATCCACCCACCCATCCATCCACCCATCCATCCACCCTTTCATCCACTCATCCATCCATTCATTCATTCACACAGCAAGCATTGCACACTCAGCCTGCCCAGGAACTTTCATTCACTCATCCATCCATCCATCCACCCACCCACCCACCCACCCATCCATCCACCCATCCATCCACTCATCCATCCATTCATTCATTGGGTTCCTCACTATGTGCCTAGCATTATGCTGGGAACCAGGACCACACATTCAAGCTTCAATAACACCCGTTTCAGAGACCACACTGCAGCTTGCAGATGCGAGGCCGGCTTTATCTTTAGCAGGAAAGCTAGTCGGGAAGCTAAACTGGCACAGGCTATCCCAAAGAAAGGCTTCAATGCCTGTAGGTAAAAGTCGGAAAAGGGGATGGAAGTGAGGAGTCAGGAGTGAGAGGCGCTATGCACATTTGATTCAGGACTCACCAGCACCCTGCCAGGAGGCACGAATAGTCCCATTTTGCTGATGGGAAAACTGAGGCTCAGAGACATGAAGAGGTGGAAGCAAGCTCATGCAGCAGTAAGATGGGCACAGGTCTCTGTGTGGTCAGTAAATGACCAGAGCCACAATAACTGTGTAATCAGGACACGGTGGGAGGGGCATAAAGGGGCTCGCCAGCTTTGTCACATTTTGCCCTTACTATGGCCCCCATGAGGAGACTGGGGCAGGTTTTCTTATTGCCACTGTTTTGCAGATGAGGAGACCTCGGCTCTGAGAGGCTCAGGTTTATTTAAGGTCGCACAAGTGACAAAACCAGGATTGATTTCAATGCTTCCGCCTGCCATCCCCCCAACACAGTCAGCTCAGCCAGAATCTACCCACACATGGCAGCTTGGAGGACACTTGGAGCCCCGAGTGTGGCTTTTCCCGACAAAGCCAGCGCTCAATTATTGGGAAGTGCCTCCCCCCGGCATTTCTGGATCCATTTGACAAAAATAAATAAAGCTGGGGTCTGACTCTGCGGTGATAAGATGACAGGGGTGGACAGACGGGGAGGTCAGCTGGCTTTGCAATGCCGTTGGCGAAAACAGACAGCATTCCCCACCACTAATGGGGTTCCTACACACACCCCCACACCCAGCCTTGGGAAAGTGCTGCTAATTGAATCTGCATAAGAACCTAAGCCTACACCACTCCTTCCTGTCCATTTGATCTGATTCCTTTTTTGTTATAGTAGCAATGCCTTTAGTAATGTTGTTATGATTAAGGGGACAGGAATCTAAGAAAGGATAGATATGTTAAAGTCACATGGCCCTTCCTCTTCCTCCCAGCCCACTCCCCACCCCAGCTGGAAAAAATTTAAACAGTTTTCAGGAAACATGGACTCTGTGTTAGGTTAGGGCAGTAAAGGACTTTGCGTGTGTGTGTGTGTGTGTGTGTGTGTGAATCAAAAAGCCTGGATAATTCATTTTTTTCTTGGGTTGTTCCAAACTGTCTTCTTTCCTTTCCTCTTCTTCTCCTCTACCTGAGAAGATGTTATTTTTGTTTTAAATGGAGATTATTATCCTTCAAACAGAAATATTGCCTCCAAATTTGGAGTAAGCAGATAATGAGGCCACTCTGGTAATTTCACACTGATGACAAGAGAAACATCTACATGACTGATTGACAGTTGCCATGGGAAAAGCAGAACCCTCCGAAATCCCTCCTGGGCTGGCTGCAGAAGGGTGGGTGGTGTGGGAGGGGGCCGGGGCTGAGAGCTGGTCTGGTCTGAGGAAGCAGGGAGGCCTGATGACCCCGTGACCTCTGCCCACAATCTGTGGGGTCTTCACCACCTCGTCAGACATTCGAGCTGACAACTGTGTGAAATTGAAATTGTGGAGTTGATTAAATGATGTATTTAAGGCTTCAGGAAAGGAGGAGGTGGGTATGGGAGTGAGGAGGGGAGGAGTGGGGAGAGATGAAGGAGAGGGGAAGAGGGAGGGGGCAAGAGGAAGAGGGATAGGAAAGGAGAGAAAGGAAGAGAGTAGGGAGAGAAAAGAAGAGACAGGGAGAGGTGGGGAGAGGGGAGAGAAATGGAGAATGGGAGAGACGCGAAAGGAGGGAGAGGCAAGGAGAAAGATGGAGAGGAAGGAAGAAAAAGAAAGAGGAAGAGGTGAAGGGGAAAAAGAGAATTGAGAATTTAGAAGGAGAAAGAGAAGAAGAAGGGAGGAAAGAAAAAAAGATGAAACATACAGGAAAAAAGAAAAGATGGAGGAAAAGAAATGAGACGAATATCCCCAGGAGAGAAGGAAAAGAGGAAGAATGCCGGAGGAGGAAGGAAGAGGAAAGAGAAAGAAAGAGAGAGATGAAGGTGCAGGGAAGAGAGAGGAAGAGAGGAAGGGGGCCGAGCTGGGGAGGGGGAGGCCGCGCAGACAACGCTGGGAGGGCTGGTGGAGGAGCAGGAAGTCTGGGGGCTCAGATGTCCGCCCTCCGTCCACCCCCTCTCTCCCCTGTAATGTGGGGAGGGTTTATCTCACCAGGAGCAGCAGGCTCAGTCACTGATCTAATCAAATTATTCAGCATTAAAAAACTGCCAAGACATTCCAGTACTTCAGCTCCCAGAGACCCAGCTGGGATCAAATGCTAATCAACATCGCCACGATATTTATTCCCACTGTCAGGCTGCTGCGTGTTTGTTTTCCGAGGGCTGCATACTAAAGCGGAGGAGCGAGATGGATCGGCCCAGTGGCCGGGGGATGAGGAGCCGAGGACGGCAGGGAGGAGGCCGGGCAGGTGGGGAAGAGAAGGCCGGACCCAGGAGAGGCACCCACAGAGCTCACAGGGCGGGGCAATGGCCCCGAAATCACCCCACCAAAATGTCCAGTGGCCTTTTCAAAGATGCCTGCGCCTCATCTCCACTCTCGTGAGTCCCATTTCAAGGCAAGTCAGCGGCCGGTTTGGGCTCAGAGAGGCTGACATTTGAACTCAGCCTCTGTGATTCCAGGCACACGGTTTAACCTCTTTGGGCTTTCTGCTCTCTCCTCTGTCCCCTGGGGCCCTATGCCGACCCCACCAGCTTGCCAGGGATTCACTGAGAGGGAGGTGATAAAAGAAGCAAGGCCAGACAGATGCCAACCCGGGCCCTCGCTGTGTGACTGTGTGCAGCTTACTTAACCTCTCTGTGCCTCAGGTTTTCTCCTCGGTAACTGGGGATAACAATAGTGACCGATCCCACGAGGTTATCCGTTTAAGTGAATTAATACACAGAAAGCATATATGAGCACTCAGTATATGTTAGGAATAATGACTAGCTCTCCACATTTTTGCAAGAGTTGGATGAAATAATGCGTGTAAAATATTAGCAGGGGAGCTGGAATGGATGAGATCTCATCATGATGATCAGGATGAAACAATGAATCAAATGCCCACACGGTCGCTGCGTTCAGGTTGCTGGGTTCTTACCTCTCTCAGGGATCCCTCCCTGGATCGCAGAGGGGCATCTGAGCCGAGATCACAGGCCCCCAGATGCCTTCCCTGCAGGGGCAGCAGAAAGCAGAGAGGACCCGCCCAGACTCATGCCTGAACTTGACACCCTTCTCCTGGGATCCTGCCCACCCCTCACCCACTCCCTGAAGGTCACAGCACAGGGGGGAAGACGAATTAATTTCCTTTGTTTTTCAGAGTTTCATTTTTTAAATTACAGCCTTCCCTCCTCTCTAATAAATACTCAACAATTAAAGCTTTTTTTCTCAAAGTGTGATTTCAACATTTCAATGTCCCTCCCCTCCTGTCACCTTCGCTGCCA
This sequence comes from Theropithecus gelada, assembly GCF_003255815.1. Lineage (NCBI taxonomy): Eukaryota > Metazoa > Chordata > Mammalia > Primates > Cercopithecidae > Theropithecus > Theropithecus gelada. The sequence continues at coordinate 23,240,012 of NC_037678.1, read as the reverse complement.
TAAACAGATTCGTAAAAACTGCTTTTGACGCCCCAGCTGCCATTAGCCACTTAAAATCCCGTAATTATCATCCTATCACGGGCCTGTTAACGAGCAGTAAAAATAAGGCCATTGAATATGGTAATTTATTCGTAAATTAGCCTAATGAGAATAGGTTTCAGACACTGTTTACTTGCGGGCTGCCTACGCCAGGCCCAGGCAACAGCGACAGGAGCTATGCCTGGGAGGGCGGCCGGGCACCCACCGGGTGGCAATGCCCCCTCCCCATGGCTCTGCACCCAGGCATCCATTCTTGTTCCCTTCGTCAAGATGGCATCTGGCTCCATGGGCTGTGGGGACAAGTGACAGCCCTTCCTGCCCTAGCCTGGCTCCAGACAGTAAGACAGGAATGCCAGGGCCTGTGGTCAGTGCTGATCGCTACTGGGAAACCTTTACATGCTTGGTGACCTTGGGCATATCACTCTGTGGCCCTCAGTTTTCTCATCTGCAAAATGGGATTAATGTGCCAACTAATGGAGTTATTTTGAAGATGAAACGAGGTAATATATAGAAATGCTTGGAACAGGGCCTAGCACAGAGTTAGGTGCTTTGTACATACATTATAGCCACTATTATGATTATTGGGACGTTAGCCTCAGCAGATAAAATCCAGGGCTGGCTAACTTACCCTAAAAAAGTATCCCTACTGTAGTGAGTAAAACAGTGGCCCCCTGCCCCCTGAAGTAACATCAACTTGGAACTCAGCATGTGATTTTCTTTGAAAACAGGGTCTTGGAAGGTGCAATTAAATTAAGATCAGGTTGTGCTGGATTAGGGTGGGCCCGAAATCCAATGATGGGTGTTCTTTTATCTTTTTCTTTCTTTTTTTCTTTTCTGAGATAGGGTCTCCCTCTGTCACCCAGGTTGCCAGGCTGCAGTGCAATGGCATGATCACAGTCACTGCAGCCTGGATCTCCCCAGCTCAAGCAATCCTCTTACCTCAGCCTCCCCAGTAGCTAGGACTACAGGCACATGCCACCACGCGTGGCCAATATCGGGCGTTTTTCTCAGAGACAGGTCTCGCTATGTTGTCCAGGCTGGTCACAAACTCCTGGCCTCAAGCAAACTGGTGTTTTTGTAAGAAGAGGCGAGAACACACAGAAACATGAAGAAGAGGAGACGGACATGTGAAAATGGGGACAGAGACTGGAGAAATGCAGCCACAAGGCGAGGGACTCCTGGGGCCACCAGAAGCTGGAAGAGGCAAGGAAGGATGATGCCAAGATTTTAGCCTGAATGCCTGGGAGAAGAGAGGCGCCATTTTCTGAAACTTGGCTATGGCTAAAATTTGGGCGGAGGAAAGAGCCTGGGGTCTGAGTTGGGCTCAGTCGTACCATAAACCGGGCGTTCAGTGGTCAGTGGAGCTCCGCGAGGGCAAAAACTCTGTCCTCTCAACTTGACCAGCATATTATGTATGTAATGAATATTTGCTGAGCAAACCACACACCAGGCACTTCGCTGGGCCTGGACCAGTTGTGCAAAGCCCCAGTCTGCCCACCAGGACTCCAGGCTGACAAGTGCAGCAGGTATCAAAGGAACCTTTGTGGGAGGTACTTTTACTTTCCACTGGGTGGGTCTGCGGCCTCTGAAGCCCAGAGAAGGCCCCAACCAGGCCAGGGGTCTCAGGGTACCATCTTACTGGGTATGTGGGCTTCATTCATGTGTTGATTGTTCAGTAGGGAGGAACTGCCAAGTCCCCAGGGTGATAATGGAACACGATGCACACTACAGTCAGCAAGTGAATGTGCCCGAGCCTCGGTTTCCTCATCTGTAAAATGGACCCAATGATCTGTACCTCCTAAAACCTGGGGGGGCATGACTGAGATCTAGCACGTCAAGTGTGTAACGTGGTACTAGGCTGTATGCAGCAAACAGAAGCTGCCATTGTGGCAGTTGTGGTCATTATTAGCATTCTTAGCTACCCAGCTCCTCCTCTGAGTCTGCAAAGCCTGGCAGCTTGGCTGGGGGTCCTGACTTCTCTGCCGCATCACCCTCTTCTCCCTCCACCCTCATCTTGCTCCAGATCCCTTTATCCCCTGAACACGCCACCTGGAACCAAACATGAGGCAGACCCCAAGACTCAATCCCTTAAGGAGAACGGCATTGTTCTCATGCTCCAGATGAGGAAACTGAGGCTCAGAGAGGTGAAGGGACTGCCCACCGTTGCCCAAGCTTGCTGCCCACTTTGCCTGAACCAGCCTAGTGCCCCCTTGCTCCCCTTTAATCTGGTCCCAGTGCTGCCCCAAGGCTCTCCTAGCACCTGAGGCAGTGACACATCCAACTCAACCCCAAACCCAGGCCAGGCTCGGGGCACCTGTGACTGAGCTCCTAGCTTTCTCCCCAGGCTGGAGGTGGAGCCTGGAAGCGCTGGATTCTAGTCCTGTCTCTGCCCCTGACCATCGCTGTGTGACTGCAGGCAAGCCTCTTACCTTCTCTGGTTCTCTGTTTTTATATACGTAAGTGATAAATATAAATTATGAATACTTACAGGGATTTATTATTACGGTGATTAAATGAAGAGAGCTGATATCCATGGAGGTTTATCAACCACCTCCCAGTGCCTTGCTTGGTGTGTGAGGAATGGCAGAAGCAGCTGGCAGCAGGACCATAAATTAAGTAATTAAACCAATATTTATTGAGCACTTTCTAACTGCTAAGCACTGGTGAGCCAAACAGACACAGTCTCTGCCTTGGGGCTTACAGTCTGGTAGGGAGATGGACACTTCCTTCATTATCACTGGGTAGATGTAAACTGCACCTGTGACAAGAGGTCACATAATGGGAAAATGGAACATGGTGTCATGAGTGGAGACTTGACATAGCTGGGGGTCCAGGAATGCCTCCCTGAGGCCATCGTCACTGAAATGGATGGTCTCTGGAACAGAGACCTAAAGGAGGACAAATGGGCCAAATAAGAGGAGCAGACAGAGTGCTCCAGGCAGCACGGATGGCACATGCAAAGGTCCTGGGGCAGGGAGAGCCCAACAAAATGCCAGTGTGGCGGGAGCCCAGATGTGGAGGGGGCACTGATGTGGGATAAGATGGGAGCGGTGAGCAGGAGCCAGGTTATACAAGAGCCTTATAGGCCTTGAAGAATAGTCAGACCTTCATCTCAACGTTGGTGGAGGGTTTAGCTTGAAGTGAGGGCCCCTAAGCAAATCAGTGTATGGAAAATGGTGAGGGGGTCTACATATGGCATTAAAGAAGTAAGTTAGAAGGTTCTTTCATTTATGGCCCAGAAGGAAAAAATAAAAGCAGGGAGCAAAGGATGCCAAGTACAGATATTCAGGTTGTGGACTGCACAAAGGTCTTGCAGAGCCGTATCCTTGCCTTCATGGCCCAGAAAGAAAAATGAATAAAGGCAGGAAGCAAGGGATGTCAAGTACAGATATTCAGGTTGTTGACTACACAAGGGCCTTGCAGGGGTAGGTCCACCTGAAGAAGGGGTTCTTTTCTCCACCTCCCATTTTCTCTCTATCTCTCTCCTTTCCCTGCCCTGACTCCCCACGATATAACCTTCCTGACTTAGGCTTAAGTTCTCTTGCCTTCGACAGCGTCCTCGCAGATTGCAGGAGCCAGATGCCTACATCTCAGCAACTTACCCCAGCCCTGATCCTCCCACTTTCATAAGAGAGGGAAATGAGGCTCAGAGAGATCCAGCGACTTTTCCAAGATCACACAAGCCCAGAGTGGGCAGAACCATGGTTCATGCTAAAATCTGCTGCCCTGTCTAGGGTTTTTTCTCTCACTGTGGTTGTCAGGAAGCAAACCACCAATTCAGATGTCACCACGGGTGGCACGTCCTTGGGCAATCTGTCCCTTTCCGGAGCCTGTCATAGGCCATGAAAGAAAAGTAGGGCCACATTTCTGATTTATATTTGCTCCTCAGGGCCCAATCTCTAGCTCACACTCTGCTCACACCCTTGCAAAAGGAAGGGCCATGTTAGACTGAAGCCAGAGCCATCGGGACCTGGATTTGTTCTTTCCTTGAAACCACAGGAGACCCGTGGCTTCACCTCCAGATCCACAATTTAAACTACCATAGATTCAGATCCTTGTAAAAGTTTGGATCCACAGGCAACATTTTTGAAAAATCACACAGCCCCCATTACTCCCCTTCATGGCCTCATCACCTCGTCTTCTGCTGGGGACCTGGGCCATTTTTCTTCCACCCCCCTGACAGAGGCTGTGAGTTTTCGGGGGCAATGGTGATGAGGTTTCCGACCGACTTTTGACCAAACGGATTTCCAACTGCATTTGAAAAGGAAAATATCTTTCCAATGTACCAAATAATGAAAAATGACTGGGCGAGTTTATAACTGTTGATTTAGCCACCAACTTCCCCCCAGCCCTGACTCTGGTTCTCTGGAGGTTTTCATTGAGCATTAATTCACTCTTTCTCAGCGCACAAAGAAATAGGTCCTTCTGAATCCATTCTGCAGAGTATTAGCTTCAAGGCCTGTTGGAAATGGTTTAGCATCTGCTCTTAATAGACACCGCAGCATGTGGGGTGGGCGAGGGCTGGGATGGGGTCTCATGGCGTCAAAGAACAGACATGAAATTTCAGGGAAGCAGCACGCTGAGAAACTGTTGCCTGGAACAACCACAGAATATAGCAGGGAAGGTGGCTTTCGGGGGCCTCAAGAGACACAGAGGTGGGCTAAGCCACTCATAAGCCCTCCAACCCATTCAGCCACAAAGAAGATCAAGGTAAGGAGTCAAAACTGAATGCCGGGCTGGAGCTTTTCTGGCTATGCTGCTTTCGAAACATGCTGGGAGTTCTTTTTTAAATATTTTTTATTTTTTGAGACAGAGTCTTGCTCTGTCACCCAGGCTGGAGTGCAGTGGTGCAATCTCGGCTCACTGCAGCCTCCACCTCCTGGGCTCAAGCGATTCTCATGCCTCAGCCTCCTGAGCAGCTGTGACTACAGGTGCCTGCGACATCACCTGGTTAATTTTTGTATTTTTAGTAGAGATGGGATTTTGCCATGTTGGCCGGATTGGTCTCTAACTCCTGGCCTCCAGTGATCTGCCAACCTTGGCCTCCCGAAGCACTGGGATTACAGGCATGAGCCACCACACCCTGCCACACTGGGAGCTTTTAAAATCCCCAATGCCTGGCCACACCTCAGATCAGTTGCATGAGAATGTCCAGGGAAGGAGCCCAGGAATCTGCATTTTCTTAAATTCCTGCAGGTGGTTCCAATGTGCAGTGAAGATTGCGAACCATTGAGCTAGGGCTGCTAAAACCTGTAGTTCTCAAGGTAGATAGCCCAGACCAGCAGCATCAGCGTCAACTGGGAGCTTGTCAGAAATGCAAACTCCTGGACCCAACCCAGACCCGTTGAATCAAACACTCCTGGACTGTACCCACCCGTCTGTGTTGTCACAAGGTCTCCAAGAGATCCTGATGCTTGCACAAGTTTGGGGGCTGCTGAGCCGGACATTGGCAGGGTAGGAAATATGTATTCATCCTTCCAGTCATTCCCTCACTCCACCAACTGCTCATGCTTTCAGCATACGGTATCCCTACTACGAGCCAAGCACTGTGCCAGATATTGGGGATCCATTAATAGGGCAGAGGTGGTGAATTTTGCATTCAAAGAGCTTGCAGTCCCCATATGGAATTTTCCAGATAATAGAACCAAAGATGGTCATCAAAGTAGGAAAGGATTTGAGCTGAGCCTTCCAATAGCAGCCTCAGTTTCTCTCTTTTCTCTGCCTGTGTGCATCCAGTGTGAGCAGCTCACATCACTGCAGAGGAATCCGTGTGTGTACTGTCTCACTCACCCAACATTCATTTAGCAGATGCTTCAGTAAGCATCTACACAGTTCCAGGTTCTGTGATAGAAGCTGGAGATTGAGGAAGGCCCAAGTCTCCCAAATGACAAACTCCAGAGGTAAGCAGAACAGGTGAGAATAAAAGAGGGTTCAGAGCAGACTGTTCTTGTTGGAAACTCACCCCATGACAGATGGCAGCGTGGATCTTCCCTGTCTGGCCAGACCTGAATACTAGCCAGTTTCCTTCTCATGTGTAGAGGCAGAAAATTATAGCAATCAAAACTATAGACTCTGTCCCCAACAGCCTGGGTTTATACCTGGCTCTGAGGCTTACTGGCTGGATGGCCTTGAGCAAGTTTTCTTATTTCTTCATGCCTCACTTACTTGATCTATAAATTGGGAATATAAACAACACCAGCCTCATTGCATTGTTGCAAGAATTAAATGAGAATTGGAAAGCTTAGAACACTGTCTGACATGTAAGAATTATTAGTCGTACTAATCATAAACATTACTTTTGAAAAAGTTGCTTGAAAATAAACTTCATTTTAAAAACAGATTGCTTTTCACGTGTACTGGAGATCTTGCTTCTTCAATGATTACTGTAGGGGATCCATTTTATAAAAGGAATAACTTGAGTAACCATATGTTGAATTTGCTTAAAATGAAGTAAACATGTCACCTGCTTCTGAGAGTGGCAGAAAGGGAGCTTTGCTAGGAAGTGTGGCAGGATTATTATGAAACTCTCATCTCAGATGGATCCGAAAATCCCTTGAAGTCCCTGATTTTGCATCCATGGTGGTCTGCCTTCTCTCCTTCCTTTCCCCTGATAGTTCCTTCAATACTGGGAAATAAGAAGATGTTTTAACTGAGAGCTAGTAAGGGACAACACATCCTTCCTTCTTAATATGTCAGGATGGGAAATACTATGAACTTCCATGAATCCACAAGCCACCCTTGCTCTGAAAATGGCTTCCCTATATATTTCTCTCCACTTCCTGTCTCACAGGAAGTGGCCACCTCCCATCTTTGTGGCATCATAGCCAAGGTGCTTTGCCTAAAATCACTCATCTCTTCAAAGTCCCTGGCATGGGCTACCCATCACTGTCTTACTCCCAGTGACCTAGACCACTTATGAGCATCTGGGCCCAAGAGATGATCTCAAACTTTTCACAACTATTTCAGGTATCAAAAAGATGGAAATAAAGTCAAAAGCTGTGCTGAGATTCAACCATCAACATCCCAAAAGGAGGATTCTGTTTCCCAGCATTTTTTGCCAAGGATGATCTCAGATTCGTCTGTTTCCATTCAGAGTGAGCAAAGGCCTCAATTTTAATAAGGGTGTGGTTCTATCTCTCCCTTTCCTGTTCCTGAAATTGGGCAGGGCGGGGACACTGATGGTCAGAACAGGGGAGAATCCAGAGAAAAGTATCTTTACCTTGGCAGCCCATGATGTCCGCTACCTACGAGGGTTTGAGCAACTCTCCTTGAGGCTCTGCTGCCACACAATTCCCTCTCCTGTGAACCTCTGTCTGCCCCATCTCCATAGGATTCATTTTTTTAATGTTGAACATTTATTTTGAGAATAGAGACTTGTATAAGATATGGCTTTGTCTCATAGAGCTCACAGCTGGAACACAGGATGGGGGCAAGCAGACAAATGCACAGACAGTTAAACACAGTTGCAAGAAGCATGGCATTTGGGGAAAGCAGTGCTTAAAATCATGCGGAAGAGGCAGGAAGGTTCTGTGAGCAAAAGGTATAGAGAGTGAGAGAGGGTTGTGTAGCACCCCTGTTGGAAACTTACCTGCATCCTTCAGCCTTATTAATTCAGTGTGCTCAGCTATAGGTATATTTGAGTCTTAGGGATTGTTCTAGAGATCCACAGGGTAGGCTGGAAGTGCCAAGGAATTCTCCTGCCCCAACCCAAAGCAGCTCTCAGCTAGTGACTCTTGGGAGATGGTGTATCAATACCCCAGCTCCCTCACTCCTCAGGTGGGATGACTTCTGAAGCTTGGATTTTAGGGTTTTCTAGAATTTGTCTGCTGGAGTAAGCTCCAGTCACCCACACTGATAACTGGCTTTATGACATACCCTTTATTGACTGGATTATTTCTCCCACTCCCATCTTGGGGCTTCCTGGAATCCCTTCCCCAAAAATATTTCTTGCCCCTAGTTCCTTATCTCAAAGTCTGCTTCTGGGGAAATTTAAACTAAGATAGTTTGTGAGGAGGAGAGCGATGTGGTCCGGTTGGGGTTTCTGAAGAAGGGCCACTCTTTTTGTCCCTGTGGTTGGAAAGAGTCTCTGAGTTGGACAATTATTAATTACATTTTCATGTCTTAGAGTGGACAGGAGAGAGAGAAGACAGCCAGTTATGAGATTCCCAGATGGCTAGGACACAGATCATTCTTCCAGACCTGGAAATGCTAACAATGTTTCATTACCACATCCCTGACCAGCTTAAAGCAACGTTCATCATACCCAAATCAAATACCTGTGGAAAGACTAAATCTGGCTAACAGTGACACAGCCCACCCTGACTCATGTGCTCACGGATGCACTCAATAGGAAAACAGGGCCTGGTGTGGTGGCTTATGCCTGTAATCCCAGCATTTTGGGAGGCCTAGGTGGGCATATCTCCTGAGGTCAGGAGTTCGAGACCAGCCTGGCCAACATGGTAAAACCCCATCTCTACTGAAAATACAAAAAAAAAAAAAAATTAGCTGAGTGTGGAGTGGGCACCCATAATCCCAGCTACTCGGGAGGCTGAGGCAGGAGGATCACTTGAACCTGGGAGGCAGAGGCTGCAGTGAGCCAAGATTGTACCACTGCACTCCAGCCAGGGTGACAGAGTGAGACTCTGTCTCAAAAAAAAAAAAAAAAAAAAAAAAAAAAAAAAAAAAAGGAAAACAGAAGAAAAGGGCACTGCAAACTGGAAGTTGTCCTAAGATAGGATGGCACAGAGGCGATCTCCTAAATGAGCATGATCTTTCTTCCCGACCCTTCCTTCCAGGCTGTAGTCATGAAACATTGTTAGCATTTCTCCTAATGCATCCTACAGAGCTCAAATATTTTCAGAGTCCCTACTTTGTGTAACCACGATTGCACCTCTGCCTATTTTTTAAGGTCCAAGAATAGCCTAGACCAGCCAGATGCTTATAGATCCTGCCAATAACCAGGCCCAGCTTTGCAAGAGCTTTGCAAGAGGTCAAGCTTTGCTTTGCAAAGGCCCAGCTTTGCACAAGGTCAAAATGCTCCTGGCCCTGCTGGCTCCCAGAGAGCATTCCTCTCCTTCCCTAAGCCTCACAATTCCCAGGAGCAGATTCTGCAGATGGAAGCCCCAAGGTCCAGGGAGGTTACAGGATTCACCCAGGGTTGCTCTGCTTAGTAGGTGCCAGATTCAGGGCCAGGGGGACCCAGATCCAAGGCACCTGGTCTGGCATATTTTCAGGCCCAGAGATGGGGAGTAATCTGTCCAAGGGGACTACTGACACAGGACAAATGAGACAGAGTATTCATTGAATACCTATTGCATGCCATGGGGTGATGGTGGGCAGGGCCACGTGGTCCCCAGCTGCTGTGCTCTCCAGAGGGATGATCAGATTCGTCTAGTCTCAAGTGTCCTTTACATGGCCAATTGCCATGTATGTCTCATGATTCAAAAGGAGAAATTAACATCTAATAGAAAAGAAAAAAGAAAGAGATGGAGGAAGAAGGGAGGAGGGGAAGGAAGGAAGGAAGGAAAGAAGGAAGGAAGGAAGGAAGGAAGAAAGGAAGGAAAGAAAGGAAAGGGAGGGAAGGTAGGGAAGGAAGGGAGGATGGAGGGAGGGAGAGAGGATGGAGGGAGGCAGGGAGGATGGAGGGAGGGAGGGAGGACAGGAGACAAACCTCAGAAGGGCTGTCCCTCAGGGACATCGAGTGGAATATGAATACTGATTTCTAACCCCACTTCCAACTCCTGAGTGCTTTATGCCGGGCTACAAGGTTCTCAGTGTCTCAGTGTCTCAGTGTTCTGAATTATTTGTTGGGAGCCTGCTTCGTCTATTCATATATTGCATTCTTAAACACAGAATAACAACAACAACAATGATAACAATACTAATAGCACTCCAATAGAGCTTGCTATGTGCCCGTCCCTGTTCAAAGTGCTCCTCAACTTTGGCTCCTTGGATGCTCAGAACATCCCTCTGAGCAGGCACTGATGCTGTCCCCCTCACATGCACAGAAACCGAGACATGAGTGTGGTCAAGTCGTTCATGCAAGGCCACCAGGCTGGGGATGGGCAGAGCTGGAGTGTGTGGGCACAGGATCGGGGTTTGTCACCACTGTGCTGCACTGCCTCTGCACTCCAACCAGGCCTCACGCTGACGGGGACATCGCAGTGCATGGGAGAACATTCATGGCGTGGCGCCAAGGACGCAGCAGGTGCTAGGTACCACCTGTTCCTTGCGTGGCCCGCTCACTTTCGGTCCCAAAATAATCTGCCTCCTGAATCTGCAACCTTCCCCCCACCTGCTGGGCATTCTCTTAATTCAACCAAAGCCTCGTCCTGTCCCCATTAGGATGGCCACTCCCAACAGGAGTTCCCGGCCTGTGAAGGCCAACCCGTCGGGGCTCGGCACCCCATTATCATTCTGCCACTTTCCAAAGGAAATTATAAGCACTTTGTGTCAACCCTCATCTGTCCCGGCAGCCGCACCGCAGGAAAGCGATTGAGGTCAGAGAAGGCAGACAGCCTACCCATCACACCCGCCGCGGCCATTCCTCATGTAGTGACATGCAATCTCCCGCCAAGGGTCACCTCTGGGGAAGCGATTCCTTCAAGCCCAGAACAAGTGCCAAATTGCAGCTTTGCCGAATGATCATGTGGAACACATTGAAAATAGCCGCCTCAGTAATAAATGCTTAACCAAAGCAGCCCCTTCCTCTGGCATAACCAGGAGCGTATTTACTGTAAATATATTAACCGAGTCATGCTGCAGCACATGGCCCAGGAGTCCGCTTCCCAGGCAGCAAAGAGCAAGCCTCCGCCGGGCTGGGAAGGAGCAAGCAGCGAAGCAGAGGATTGTGTCCGCCAGGAAAAAGAAGAGGCAGGAAAAGGCACCCGGGACAGAGGAGCCTCCTGCAGGCCCCACAGCCCCACCCGACAGAGGAGTGGCGAGAAGGGGACTTGGCGTTCTGCATCTGCCGTCACCTCTGTGCCCCACGGAATCTGAGAGTTAAGACTGGCTCCAAGAGAAGCGGGGTTTGTGTTTCTCCTTCATTTCCTGCTCACACGGTGAAGTCCGTAGTGTGACAGCTCTGATCCACAGGATGAATCAGGGTCAGGGGAGAGAAGAGGAGGAAAGAAGGAGCGAGAGAAAGGGGAGAGAGACAGAGGAGATAGGAGAGTGATGGCGAGAGACAGAAATATGGATGAGAAACGGGAAAAAAACCGAGAAGATGATTGGAAGCCTGAAAGACAGAGAAAGCAATCTAAGATGAGAAAAAGAGCACTGGAGAAAGAAAACATTCTGGAGGAGAGAGAAGGAGGGGCAGAGAGGGGAACGAGGAGGAGGTGGAGAGAGGGAGATTGAGAGGGCATGAATCGCCTCTGGAAGGCTGGGTTTTGTTTCCACTGGGAAGAAAAAATGTTCTTTGTTATCAAAAGCCTTGAGTGACACCAGCAACTCCTCCCTACCCCTCTCTAACACACTAGCACCCAAGCGAGTGTGCACATACACATGTATACTCAAATGTGCACATACACACACAAACATGCACATATTTGTACACACAAAAACATATGCATACACACACATATGCACATTCACATGCACACATGCATACTCGTGCACATACACACTAACATGCACACATACTCAAGGTACACATATATTCACATGCACCACACATGCACACACATGCACACACACACATGCACACACCTACTCAAAGCACACACATACATGCACACATACACATATGCACACACCTACTCAAGGCACACACATACCTGCACATACTCACACATTCATACATGCACACTAATGTGTACACACACATATGTATAGGCACACACACGCATGCATTTGCGCACACGTATGTGCACACACATACTCACATGCACACATTCGCATGCACACACTCGTGCACATACACTCACATACCCTCATACATGCACATATATGCACATGTGCATGCACACATACATCACATACAGGCACACAGCCATCTACATGCACACATACACTCTTACAGCACACAGTCAATTCCCTCCCCGCACCCCTGAACCTAATTCAGTCCCAGAACAGAGAGAGCAGTATGTGGTCTGAGCCAAAGGAAACAGACCAAAGCCAGACTGGGTCTGGGTATGGGGGAGGAGGAGGAAGGAGGTCAGGAGGAGGCAGCCCAGGTCAGGGGCCCCGAGAGGACCAGCAATGCAATTGGAATGGGAAAGAACTGTACAGCCCCCTGAGAAGCTGCAGCCCCCAAGGCCTGGGCCTCCCTTCATCCCAGTATCGGGCTGTATTCTTAATTGGGCCACGGCCCCGGCTACCTAAAGAGACAGTCAGACACTGACTTCAAGACCAGAGAAACCCCAGCAAAGGGCGGTCAGCTTCTGGGCGAAGAGTGAAGCCACCGGCTCCCTCTGGCTTGCAGCTTCTCCTTTCTGAAGTTCGTGGGCAGTTTCCGGCCAACCTTTTGCCTCGTTCTCTCCAGCCGCCCCTGCTAACTCCCAGTAATTTGCCAAAATTAACAGATTTATGGCAGCACGTTGGTTTGGATCAACTTTTCATATGTACTTTGCAAGAGAAAAACATTTTCTTCTCCCCCGACTTACTGTTTGCCCATTAATACGCTCCACATTCGCTGGTGCTTAATGACTGTTCAAATTTTCTCTGTTCATAGAGAATGTTGTTGTTTTGATTGAGGGTGCCAGGGTGCTTGCAAGTACAAACACACCAAAGCCATAAAAAGGGCAATTAATTCTTAAAAAAAAATGCAGAGAGTGGGAGAGATTGGATGCTCTGTTTACAGCAGAGCAAGAAAGAAAACAGATATTTCTAAGAAGTGTCCTTCCAGGACAGCAATGACTCCTCAAAAAATGTTTCCTGGAAAAAAATGTTGAATCACAAATGTTCATGGAAAATGCTGTCCAGCAGACACTTGGTTATTCAACAACCATGTGCCAACTATTCATTCATTAAGGGCCCGGTTCTGGGATAATTCAAAAAGGAAGCCGCAGGGTGTGGGTGAAGTGGACATCCGGGCCAGGACGGAAATCTCAGCTCTAGATAAGTTATCCCTTACCTCTGAGCCTCAGTTTACCCATCTGAAAAATAGGAGGTGGAAATCCCAAGGGTGGCTATCAAAATTCAAGAGGGGCATGTCTATCAAGAGCTTAGCTTGCTGCCGGCACATAGTGGATGTACAAGAACTGCCTGGTTCATTATTCGTTCACTCTCCTGAACAAATCAGTAGCCATTTTAATGGCTTTGGTGTGTTTGTACTTGCAAGCACCCTGACAGTCTTAATCACAGCAACCGCAGTCTCTAGCACCAGAGTACGTTCTCTGGGCCATGCCATGGGGCTAGGTTTTGAAGTTACAACTTCGAGAAAGACACGTTTCTGCCCATGTACAGCTGATGATCCAATGGTGAGAGACAGAAACTACTAAACATCTGCAATGCCAATGTGTCCAATAGTGATAAATGCTTGAAGGGAAATAAAACAAAGTAAGATACTAGATAAGGCCCTGCTGGGCTGTGTTGGATGATGTCACCAAGGGCCTGGGGAGGCCAGCAAGGTGACTTGTGCAGACACCCGAGTCGGGTGTTGATATCTTCCTCCATTCCTTTCATCTTTCCTGAAAATATGGTTGGGAAGCCCTGGTCCATCGGCAAAGAACAGGGGCAAGTTGGCCTATGCGCTAACAATTGCTACATATTGTGAGAGCTCTTAAAACAAAGGTCAGGGCACACCCAATGAATGCTTCCCTTCCAGGTAAGAAAAATATTCTGGGCACCTGCTATGCGCCAAGTGTTGTGCTATGCAGTGGGGGCGCAACTGCAGGGGAACCAGACATGGTCCCTCCCTGCCTCCTGGCATTTAGAGCCAAGACAGAGGGTCAGATTATAAATGAACACAGGCACCATGATTATTTCATGCCAAGCTCTGGTTGGTGCTATGGGGAAGGAGCAGCGATCTTTGAGACCTGGGAGGGGGTCCTGATGGAGCAGACACCAGTAGAAGGATGTTCCCAGGAAGTGACGATGAAGCTAAGTCTGAAAAGATAAGTAGGAGGTAGGGAGGAAATAGAGGGTAAAAGAGGGAACAATGTTTCTGACAGAGGGAACAACATGTGTGAGGGCCAGGTCAGTGGGAAAACGCATGGGCTTTGAACTCAGAACCCAGGTTCAAATCCCAGCCCCACCGCCTTCCAACTCTGTGACTTTGGCCGGGTAAGAGGGTCTCATTCATAAAGTGAACTCGAGAAGACTTCATTGGCTCGTCCTGAGGGCCTGCGTGAGAAGAGTGTTGGTAGAGTGAAGTCCTAAAGGAAGCTTGGTTTCTTGTAGAATCGTCAGATCAGGGGATGGGATGGCCCTGGGACAATGGTCAAGACATCTAGCTTCTAGTCCCTGTTCTGTCAGTTTGACTCATCTGACCACCCTCCATTTCCCCCATTATAAAATAAAGGGATTTTATTCTCTGTTGTAGGAAAGTAACATTGAATTCACAGAAGAAATATGTATCGGGGCAGGTGTAAATCCAATAACACCCCTGTGGCCAGTTGCATTGCAGATTCCCTCATGACCAAGACTCAGCCTGTCTTATTGGGCTCCTCAGAATCGGGTCACTTCTGCCTTCTGCAAAGGAGTCCTTGCCTCTTTTGCAGGCACCTCCCATCCTGCTGTGTTCCCATCACCTGCTGTGCCTTTAGTCAGCTCTGTGGGGCTCTCTCCTCCTGACAACAGGACATGCCTGGAGCCACTCTTCTCCCCTGCATGCTTTCCCTAGGACACCTCATTCAGCTCACAGTTTCAATGCCACGTGTGTGCCGTCAGCTCCAATGTCTATGACCAGCCTCCCATGCCCACCTGCCTCCTCTTCATCTCCCCTTTGACGTCTAAATGGCATCCAGACCTCACATCTTCAAAACCCCAACCATGATCCCCACCTGACACCCCCACAACTTACTGCACCTGCACAGGTGTCCCCATTTCAGCCTAGGATGGTGCCACCCTCCCACTTGCTCAGAAAAAGAACCTGGCAGTCATCCTGAACTCCTCTCTCCTGCTCACATTCCAGTCCACATACGACCAGCGCTGTTGCTTCCAACTTCATCATTTTTACAGAGTCCAATCAATTCTCACCACCTCCACAGCCACCACCCAAGTCCAGGCCACCTGCACCTCTCGCCTGTTTATGGCAGCAGCCTCCAAGTGTCCCCAGGTTTTTTGTGCCACTCTTCATTGTAGATTCTGCAAGTTAAAATGTATGTCAAGTCACGTCCCTCCTCGGCTGGAGACACCCCACCTGGGTCCCAGCTCCCTCAGAGGAAACCCCCAAGTTCCCACAGCTCACCCCCCTGTAGCCTGCCCCACATGGTGGCCTCAGGGCCTTTGCACTTACTGGTCCCTTGGCCTGGGATGCTCTTTCCCCATATGCCACTTCCTTCCCTCTTCCAGTCCCAGCTGTCACCTTAGGGAGAGCTTGCTGCTAGCCCACGTAATAAGACAACACTACCTAGCCTCCTTTCTGCTTCGTGTCTCTTCATGGCATGTGTTCCCTTCCCTGACGTTCTCTATCTTTAACCTATTTAGATACTCATTCTCTCTCTCTTTCTCTCTCTCTCTCCCTCCCTCTCTCTCTCTGTTTCAGAAGGCTACCTCCTTGAGGCAGAGATCTTTGTCTGGTTTGTTTGGGGTTGATGGGACACCCAGTAAGTATTTGTTGAATGAATGACTTCTGTGACTCCAGCAATTATTCATTCACTGACTGACATCAGAAAGAGGCCAATGGACATCTTCTGGTGAGACCCAGAGCACCCCACCTGCAAGGGGCCTGATCTCCGTTGAACCAGGAGCCCTGCCACTCACCCCAGCTGCCTAAAGGCTGACAGGAGAAGAGGGAGTCAGAATGATGCTCCAAACAGAGCTCACTGGAATCTCAGCTCAGCCACTCACTCGCTCTGTCAACGTGGGCTCTCACTGCAGGTACGTGAGACTGTTTTCTCGCCCATAAAATTGGAAGGTGCTATGGGTTGAATTGCTTCCCCAAAAAATATGTGGAAGACTTAACCCCCGGAAATGTGAGCTGAGTTGGAAATGGGGTCTTTGCAGATGTCACTAGTGAAGATGAAGCCACACTGGAGTAGGCTGGGCCCTAAATCAAATGGCTGTTAGTTTTATAAGAAGAGGGAAATTTGGACACAGACACACACCAAGAGGAACAACCAGCATGTGAAGATAGAGGCAGAGATTGGAATGAGGCAGCCACAAGCCGAGGAACCCCTGGAGCTCCCGGAGGCCAGAAGAGTCAAGGGAGGCTCCTCCCCTAGAGGCTGCAGAGGGAGCACAGCCCTGCCAGCGCCTTGATTTGAGACTTTCCCTCCAGAAGTGGGAAAGAATAAATGTCTGCTGTTTCAAGCCCTCTCGTTTGTGGTGCTTTGTCACAGCAGCCCCAGGACTAGTACACAATTATAACCCCTACCCGCCCCGAGGACTGCTTGTAAGAGGGCTCCCCAGGGTCCAGGTCTTAACAGACCCTCCCTGAATGTCCTGCAGCCACCACTGATGTGCTGGAAGTCACTTCCGCTGGCTTTGATGAAAGGAAGGAAGCAGATGAGAAAGAGGTTATATATCAGTGATTCATTGAACCTATTGTCTATCCACAGAGGGAGTACCTTGTCCCCAAGTCTGGGCCCACAGTGGCCCCTTAAAGTCAGGCCCTCTCACCTGGGCAGGGGCCAGAAACCTACAGGAACAGCCACCACTGAAAGCCCTCAGTACTCCACTTAAGCCTCCACTCCAGACCCTCAGAGCTGCCAGCTTCTTCTCCCTGACACCCCGGCAGAAACTCAGCCACCTTCTATTTAGAAGGATCAGCCGTCCGTCCTTCTAAATAAATCCAATCCCTCCACTCTCCTGCTTTCCACCTGCAACTGTCTCTGTCCACTGGCACTTGGACCCAAGAGCTAATTGCAGGAGCTTCATCTTAAAGGAAACCACAAACACGCTCTCGCCCACGTTTTACGACTTTATAACTCACCAAATAAACCTGATTCCTATAACCATAAAACAAAGCCGAAATGAGTTGGACATGTACCAGTGAGGAGAAGCAGGAGGGGGGTGGAGATTGCCAGAGGGGGCTCTCAGCTGCAGAGTCGCGGCTCTCCGTGTGGATTTCGGCATCGCAGTCTTGCAGAAACTTAATATTCCAATCAGCACCCAAGCAAGGCATTAGAAGCCAAGGAGTGCATGAGTGCCCCCATAGCTGGGGGAATATTACTCACCAGGTCATGGTCGGCTGCGTAAAATACAACCCTCATATATCATTATAACTGCCAGCCAACGACAGTTATAATTGAGACGGCAATAACTAGGAGAGAGTTCTTTAATTTAACATCCAATTATTACAAGTTATCACTTCTTAATAAATGTAATATAACAGACAATCAATGTTGCATGCGACGGCCCAGACTGCAATGGGATGGGAAATTTATATCCTGGGGAAAAAAATATACTCTGTGTAGTGTGTGTGCGTTTGTGCGCATGTGTGTGCGTGCGTGTGTGTGTGTGTGTGTGGTGTGTGCTTAGCCTTTCTAAAGTCTGCAGAGGCTGTGATAAGTGTTGCAAGACTCTAGCTATAAATAGCTGAGCTTGTCTCAATAGCTGACATTGCTGCATTTGCATATGTACAATAGCTCCAGGCCAAGGGAGAGGAAAGAGTAAGAAGGGAAAAAAAGATTTCTTCTCCCTGGTGCAAGCTTTGAGAAACAGCAAGAGGAAGGAAGTAAAGCCCCCTGGCCCAGCTGGCACCAAGGCTCAGAAATGCAGCTGGGAATATCACCCCAAACCTAACTTGGCAGGGCAATTTCTTTTTAAATAATTTTTTTTTTTTATGTAGGACATATATATATATATACAGAAAAGCAAACACATCACAAGTATGCAACTTGATGACTTTCTACTAGGTGTACACACCCAAGGATTCAGCACCCGGATTGATAAATAGAAATTATCAGCACCCCAAAAACAGCTCTCAAGCCCCAGCACCACCCGTTCTTTTTTTTTTTTTTTTTTTTTTTACATAAGAAAGTGGCAGTCTTTTATTGCAAATATGCATACACTCTCGGACGAGGTTCTCTGGTCCTCAGGTGTGGGGGGCCAGGGAAGTCGCGCCGGCGCTCTTGGGTGATGTTCTCTGGTCCACAAATGCGGGGGCCGAAGAAGTCACGCTGGCTCCTGCCAGTGGCAGACTTTTATGCATTGGTACTGGAAGGGGGAGGGCAGTGGGCAGGATAAGGGCGTGATAGGGGCGTCTCCATAGGCGTGGCCGGGTAAGTTTTGATCTCTTCGGATTGACATCACCTGGAGCATGCTCGGTTGATCTGCATCTTCCCGTGCACGGGAAAGTTGGTGAGGAAGAACCCGGAAGCAACATGGATTATGCCTTCTTGTTCACCTTCCTCCATCTTGTCCTTTCTCCTTCACCCAAACAGTCCAACCTCTTATTGATTATAAGAATTTAGGGTGCCGTGGTCTGTCTGGCTGCTTCCTGCTGTTAAGGGGCGTAGTTAGGGTCTGAGGTTGGCAGTTGCGTGTAGGGATGCAGGAGCATTTGGTTGAAGGTGACTCGGGTGATCTCTTGAACCTTGGCTCGGAGAAATTTTATTAGAATGGGAGCAAGACATAACATAAGGCAGAGGATTAGTATGGGAATTAGGAATGGAAGCATCTGCTGTACTACAGGCGGTAGCCATACCGGGCACCACCCGTTCTTAAACCACCAAGATAACTACTGTTTCCTGATTTCCACCTCCATAGATTGCTTTCGCTTGCTTTGAACTTTATGTAAATAGACTCACACAGCATATTTTCCTTGATGTGCGGCTTCTTTGGCTCAATATTATTTTGTGAGGTTCATCCATGTTGTTGCATGTCGTGTGTTGCAGCAGTTGGTTCATTTTTAGTTCTAGATAATATTCCACTGTGGGAATATGTCACAATGTACACATCCATTCTATCACTGGTGGACATTTGGGTAATTTTCAGTTTGGGGACTCTTACACATAGTGCTGTGATGAATATACTTGCGTGTGACTTTGGTGAACATACGTAGATGTTTCTGTTGGGTGTGTACCTAGAAGTGGAATCGTTAGGCTATAGGGTAGGCATGTATTCAGCTTTAGTAGATGCTGAAAAATAGATCTCCAAAGTGGATGTGCCATTTCACATTCTACCAACTATGAGAGTTCCAGTTGCTCCTTATCTTCATCAATGCTTGATATTATGTTGTCTTGTGTTGTGTTAGCCTCCCTGGTGGGTTCATAGTGGGATCTCAGTGTGTTTTAATTTGCATTTTTCTGGTGACTAATGAATGAGGTTACACACCTTTTCGTGTGTTTGTCCTCTTTTGTAAAGTTCCTGATCCAGTGTTTTCCTGTTTTTCTCTTGGGCTGTTTGTCTTTTTTTTAACTCTCAGTACAAATCTTTGCCACTTGCATGTATTGCAAATAGCTTTCTCCCACTCTGTGGCTTGCCTTTTTACTCTGTTTCTGTTAATAAAGAGACATGTTTAATTTTTAATATTAATACAATTTTCAAATCTTTAACAGTTCTTTTTCTGTGCAATACAAAATTTTGATCTCTTTTTTAAGGAAATCACTTCAAAATGAGTTTTAGCTAGACTTCCAGAAGAAGAAATCGGTTGGGTGGCTTTGTGTTTGTTTTTATTTTTGTTTTTGACCCACCTACTTACCCCTCAACTCCATGCACATGGATTCAGTGGGTGGAGAGTGGGATATTATTCACTCACTGCTCACCTGTCATGCATTTATTCATTTATTGAGACTTACGTACTAGACACTATGCTAAGTACTAGAGTCACAGAGATGAATGTGACAGACGCTGTTCATGGCCTCAAGAAATAGAAAACTCCTATGAGAAAACAAGAGAAAATTCTTCGTGACCTTGAGTTTGGGAAATATTTCTTAAATAAGACACAAAAAGAACAAAAATGCATGAGTTATACAATTTTAAAAATCAATATATTGAACTTGATCAAAATCAAATAATTTTGCTTTATGAAAGACACTGTTAAGAAGGGCTGATTTAAAAAAAAAACAAAAATATTGCAATAATAAAGTATAACGATGTTCCTGGAAGTTTAGAGAATGATACCACGATTCCAGCCACTTTTATAGTTATTCCTCCATTTATTGATCTGCTCAATAAGTAGGTTATTGCTCCATTTATTCACCTACTCAGTAAGTATTTATTGAGCACATACTATACGGCAGGGATTGTGCTAGGCCCTGGAGAATCGCTGCGTCTTCAAGGAGCTCACGCTCGGAGAAGAACGGGCAAGCAGACATGTTACAGGACTTGATGTGACAAGGGCTGCTGTGGGAATAGATGCAGATGTTGTAGGAATAATCAGGAAGACACCAGGAGGCCTTCCTTGAGGAAGTGATGTTTGAACTTGGCCTTGAAAGATGAGTAGCAGAGAGTATAGCCAAAGGCATGCAGACAGGAAACAGGTAGCCTGACTGTCATTTTAAGATCCAGTAGAGCATCAAATGAAAGGGCAAGATGTGAGTCTGGAGAATCAGTGGCTACATCCATGTCTGGTGGCATCTGAGTGTCCCGAGGCAGATTTGCATCTCACTGTGCAGGTGCTG
The DNA here is from genome assembly GCF_003255815.1 of Theropithecus gelada. Classification (NCBI taxonomy): domain Eukaryota; kingdom Metazoa; phylum Chordata; class Mammalia; order Primates; family Cercopithecidae; genus Theropithecus; species Theropithecus gelada. Next base: position 23,219,301 of record NC_037678.1, on the reverse strand, counting down.
GGGGATGTCAGGAAAATGAGAACATCCTCTTTTCGGATGAAGAGCTGTCACACTACAAATAAGAGCAGGTGGTATTCAGAACAGGAATTTGGAGTTTGGTGGCCAGGTTTGGATTATGACTATATGACCAGAGCTACTCTAGACCTTAGTTTCCTCATCTGTAAAATGGAAATGATAAAGATGATGAGCACTCACTGATGACCTGCTCTGTACCCAACACCACTCTAAGAGTCATTACTTATTTAGTCTCCTCAATCTCCCTGTGAGGTGGATTTTAAATCACTTGCCCTATTTAACAGATGAGAAAACAGACGTCACCCAGCTGGTAAGGGCCTGAGCCAAGATGCAAACCCAGGCCATCTTGCTCCAGGGTCTGGCCCTCTAACCATTGCCTGATGCTGTTTAATAGTGGGGCTGGCATCCTAGGGCTGCCATGAGGACTGATGGAGGCAATGCACATAACATCTGACTCAAGCTCAATGCTGGAGTGAGAACTCAGATTCTCTGAGTACCAGCTGCCATTAATAAGAAGCCCAGACCATCTAGGGGCTGTGAAGGTCTCTTACCAAGGGCATTGCTCTCCAACAGGACATTATGGTCTCCTCCAACTTACACAGCACTGCCTCCAAATGCAGTTCACACGCAATATCTAACTAGAGCCCCATCCCTCAGCCCCCAGGGAGGACATGACAGGAGATTTCACAGATGAGAAAGTGGAGGTTTTAAAGCCATGTGCCCACACTCACAGGGGCGTCAGAGGTGAGCTGGGGTTTGAAGCCATGTTCGTGTGCATCTCAGTGCTGTGAACTCACTCATGCCCCATGGTCATGGAGCCCCTGCAGGGCCTGGCATCAGAGCAGGGTGGTCCCTCAGGATGTTCATGCTCAAGCCTGGTGTAGATTGATGCAGATAGTAGCAAGAGTTCTCTAAGCAAAAATAACTCATGGGAATATTTTAAAACAGGGAGTATTCATCAACTCCAGCTGCAGTAACAAAAATACCACAGAGTGGGTGGCTTAAACAACAGAAATGTATATTGTTACACTTCCAGAGGCCAAAAGTCCAAGATCAAAGTGCCAGCAAATTCTGTTTCTGGTGAGGGCTCTCTTCTCTGCTTGCAGACAGCCACCTTCTTGCTGGGTCCTCACATGGCCTTTCTTCTCCTTGTGCTCTGAGAGAGATATCTGATGTCCCTTCTTCTTCTGATAAGAACACCAGTCCTATTGGGTTAGAGTCCTGTCTTTATGACCTCATTTAATCTTAATCATCTCCCTCAAGTTCCTAGATCCAAACAGTCACATCGCTGGTTGGGGTTTCAACATGTGAGCCTGGGGAGGCCACAGTTCAGTCTATAACATGAGAGAATGAAAGATAAATGAAAGTAGGGAGGGAGGAAAGAGAGACTAAAGTAACAAGCAACAAGCGAAGAAAACAAGAGAGATGAAGAGGAGAGTAGAAAGAGGGCGATAAAAGAAAGGCGAGGTGGGATTATGACCTGTGTAATGCCTTGAGCATGCCGTCGTTTGCTGGGGATGCTTGCAGCCACCAGAAATTGTTCATCTGGGACCTCTGGAACAACTGGGAGTTTTCTGCTGGCAAAATATGAAGTTTGAAAACAATGAAGTTTATATTTGAGAGTCATAACTAATAACCCTTTGATATAATGAATTTACAAAGAACAAAAATCTGGTTGCCATAGCTGGAGTGCCATTCAGAAGTCAATTAACCAAATATCTTCGTTTTGCATTCAGAAAAACGGAAGCCCAGAGTGGGGAAGGCACCTGCCCCAGGTCACACAGCTCGTGCAAATCCAAATCTTCTGACTGCACCTGTGGTGTTTCTTTCAGGAGGTCAGAGGCTGCAGAGAGAGGCAGTTATGGGCTGGGGAATCAGCATCAGAAAACAGAGAAGAATTGAAGAGTGTGAGACAGAGCTAGGCTCTAAAACAAGAGCTATCAATAGAGCCAAGGGCTCCCAGGATACAGAATAGGCAGACAGCTGTGCAGGTTGCACACTGCGCAAGAACCCGTGATTGAGTAAAAGACCGGTGGCTGAAACCCAGTTCCCATTCTGTAAGAGTCGTGTACCCTGGCAGAGAGCTGCATTTACCCAGAGGAACAGACAGGCTTCTAATTTTCAGAAAGGCAACACATTGGCCCGTAGAGGTTTTTTGAGGAGATTCAGATTGATGGGGCACCTACTATGTGCCAGAATTTTGCAGGGATCCTACTCACATTATTTTGTTTAACTCCTTATGACTAACCCTGCAATAGGGATTGGTATTTTCATCATACAGAAGGGGAAACTGAGGCGTAGAGTAGTCAAAAGACTTGTCACAAAAGTGCTGGCATATGGCTTCCTGCTCAGCAATGGTAATCATGTTTGTCAGAACCTCACTGGGGGCTGCCCCTCGCCTGAGAGCTTTGTATGCAATATTCCACCTAATATTCATGGCAATATCCCCATGCTGGAGAAGCGAAACAGATGCTCAGAGGGGAAATAAATTTCTGAGGCCACCTGGATGTGTCCAGTCCTCCCTTTGCCCATGTGATTTCTAGGAGCTGGGACTTTTCTGTGAGGCTGAACCTCAGGCAGGTGTGGGACTCCCCAGGCTTGGCAGGCAATTACCATAGTATCTCTTCCACCCTCATTCTCCATCTCTTCCTGGTGCTCCCCCACCCCCATCCCAGACCAACCCACAAGAGGTGGGAGGGACGTCCCACTCCCCAGACAGAAGGTTCCACGTGGCTCCCAAACCTGGGGTGTCAGTTCCCGCAGCTCAGGCGCAGCAGCCAAACCCACCCTCCTTCTGGGGGAGGCGAGATGTGGAGAGGCTGGGGGCCCGAGCGCTCAGGCTCAGCAGCCGGACGGGCAGACTGAGAGGTTCCTTGCCAAGGGAGGTGTGATCTCCCCCGGCTCAGCGTCCTGGAGTGCGAACTTCAAACGCCCGATTCTCAACATTTGGCCATATTTTTTTTCTTATCCCAAAGCAAATCCGGCTCCAATGTGGGTTCCCAGTGCCTGGCTGGGTTGCAGTTGGCTGCTTTGTGGAGTGAGAGTAGCTGCTCACACAAGGGGGATTTGAAAGGGAAAACCTGGGTAGGGAAGAGGGGAGCAGGAAAGGGCAACTTTCCCTATGGCTGACCTGGGGGAGGGTTGTTGATGTGTGGTGGGTGGGTGGATGAACAGAAAGATGGAGACATGAGCAGACAGGCACTGAGCAGGCAGTCTGGAGAGGATCAGCCCAGGACCCACACATTACCTCTCTCTCCCCTGGACCCCTAGGCCCCTTGCAGCCTTTATTATCTCACTCACCTCCCTGGACGGTGAAGGGCCCTGTCTGTGTCTGCCTCTCAAGGGTCTGAGCCTTGCTAAGCTCTATATGGCTGGAGTTGAACACAGGGTCTGACATGGCCCATGCCAGAGTTGAGGGAGAAAGGAAGGAAGGAGGTGGGAGAAAAGGAAGGAGAGAAGGTGAATCAAGGGAAGTTTGACATATATATAAATAACATGACATCCTACACACAGTAAAGAACAATCTACTGCTACATCCATGTGCAAATCTCACAGGCATATGCATAAGCAAAAGAAGCCAGACACAAAAGGAGAGAAACTGGACAATCCCATTTGTGTGAGTTTCCAAACAGGCGCAACCAAGCTATGCTAGGGGTCACAAGAATGGTTATCTCTGGGAGAATATGAATTTGGGGGATAAGAGGTTGCCTTTTGGGATATTGGAAATGTTCTAAATCTTGTTCTGGCTGACAGTTTCATGGGTGTCTATGCAGCTGAAGGCCCATCAAGTTGTGCAATGAAGATTGGTATAGCTTGGCCATACAGTTTTCTAATATGTAAGTTTTGTAGCTCATTTTTTAAAATAAATGCTACAACACAAAATGGATGGATGATGAATCCATTGATTCATCCTTCCATCAGGTTGATAGATGGAAGGGTAGATGGATGAATGGATGGATAGATAGGTGGGTGGATGGATGGATGAATGGATGGATAGATAGGTGAATTATTGGATGGATGGATGGATGGATGGATGGATGGATGGACTGATGGACAGGTGGGTGGGTGGGTGGATGGATGGATGGATGGATTGTTGGATGGATGGATGGATGGATTGTTGGATGGATGGATGGATGAATGGACTGACGGATAGGTGAATGGATAGATGGATGGACAAATGGATGGATGGATGGATGAATGTGTGTAGATGGGTGGATGGATGGGGTATAGATGGTTGGATGGATGGATAGACAAACGCAGACACTCATTCAGTGGACATTTATGGAGACTTGGTGCATGTTGGGCCCTGTGCTTGTTTTGGGACATGCAGACAAATTTTTTCTAGCCTCTGCCTCTAAGGAACTCAGACTCACTTGGGAGACCGGTGCATGCAGACATTATAACAAAACAGGAGGAAAAGAAAGGAGGAGAATGAAAATATTTGCCAAGACCACCAGATAGGTAGAATGGGATAAAAGCAGAGCACTAGATGGGAAGCAGGACAGTACAAGAGAAAGATATGTGAAAAATGAAGGTGGATGAATGGTGACTGAGTGGGTAGATGGGGGGAAGATGGGTCAATGAAGAATTTCTTCTACTCCTCAAAGGTAAAAGTTGCCTTGCACATTGTAGATGTTTAATTACATATTGTGATATTATGAAATATATTTGGTTGTCCCTGGCATAAGGCTCCTGTAACCCTTGGAATCTCTGGGGTTATGAGTGTCTTTGTATGCTAATGAGATGACCGGTGGCTGGCAACCTCTAAATACCTTCAGGCTGAGGCCAGGAAAGACCTAGACATACTTAGAGGAGTTTCCTCCTGGGAGGAAAATGCGGGTGAAGATTGAGTTGGTCACCAATGGCCAAGGATTTGATCAGTTAAAAACTATGTAATGAAGCCTCCATAAAAATCCCAAAGGACTGGGTTCTGGGAGCTTCCAGTTAGCTGAACACGTGGAGGATCCTTGTGGGTGGCACACCCAGGTGAGGGCATGGAAGCTCTGTGCCCCTTTCCACGTGCCTTGCCCCATGCGTCGCTTCATCAGACTGTTCATCTGTGTCATTTGTAATATGCTTTATAATAAACTGGTAAACGTAAATCACGTGTTCTCCCAAGTTCTGTGAGCCTACTCTAGCAAATTAGTTGAACCTGGAAAGGGATTCGCGGGAACCCCAGTTTATAGACAACAGGTCAGAAGCTCCAGAGGCCTGAACCTGTGACTAGCATCTGACGTGGGGGATGGAGCCCTCAACCTGTGGGATCTGACACTATCTCCAGGTAGACAGTGTCAGAATTCGGTTGAATTAGAGGATACCCAGCTGCTGTCCATCGGAGAATCTGCTAGAGAAAATAATTGGTTTTGGGAGGGCAGAAATCTCTGAACATTCTGGTGACCAGGGGTGCTGTGCTGTATTAGTGATGAGAGAGAATAGGAAAAAAGGTGTTAGTTTTTTTCCTTTCTATCCTTACACGTGTTGAATGAATAAATCAACTAATTGAATATGTGTTAGTTCTAGTTTCTCTAGCATGTCTGATGGCAAATATAATCAAGGAATGCCCTTAAGCATTTTGAAGTTCTTTGGTCTAATTGTCTTCCTGCTCAGATCCAGCCTAGAGAAATAATCAGGGATACAGGAAGGGCCCAGGACACGGGTGGTCATTGTGGTTTTATTTGTAATGGCAAAGGTTGGGAGACAATCCTCAAAAAGTATCAACAGGGAACTTTGACGCAGCCTCATGGGAACATGATGACCAAATAAGTCAGGGGGGAGGTGTTTTAATGATAGGAGAAAATACTTAGGAAGGAAAGTAAAGATAAAATAAAATAATTCGTATATGTTATAAAAGTATGTATACAATATGAACTCACTAATGTTTATTTTGTTTTAAGTGCATAAAAACAGGACTTAGAGAAGCTTTTATGTCAAAGCATTCTGGTGGCTTTCTCTAAGTGGCAAGATATTTTTGTTTTCTACTTTTTTACACATGTCATGTTAACTGACCATTCCACAATTACAATGCAGGACTTTCATGATCCGGTAAAGAAAAGCCATTCCCACTTTGTCAACTTCAAGAAAAAATATAAGGAAATTTGCTCGGAAAAATAATGATGATGTCAGGGATGCAACCACAGCAATCAATTCCAAACTGTTTCGTCTTGAAGCTGCCCCTTTTTAGTTCTCAGAGACTCCTGTGTACCTCAAAGCAAAGTTGTATTGAGAGCCTCGTATGGGGTAGATCCATTGGTATTTTTAGACAGTCCCATCATTCCTCCAACACATGTTTTTTGAGTACCTACTAGGACCCAGGTAGGCCAATGGGCTGCAAGGGAAGCCCATTGTTGGGAGTGAGTGTTTCGTTAGACGCCAAACCTGAGTTAGCTGGACTGTCACCTCTACCCACTCAAGCAAGGGATGAGAAGAGTGGCTCACATCTATGGAATCCTTACTTCGTGCCAGGGGCTTGGCATGCATCAAGACTAATCTTGATCCAGCCCTAAGAGATTTGCACATCTGTATTTCACAGATGAGGAAACTGAGGCTCAGAGAGGCCAGGTAACTTCTCCAAGGACACAGAGCAAGGATGTACCAGAGATAGAGCCTGTGGTTCCAAGCACAGAGTATTCTCTCTCTGTGACCTGCTTCAACTCAGGAGTCATGAGAATTGCAGCCTGTCATGGAGAGAGGACAAACAAGAAATAATAGAAAGATAATATACTGTGAGAGGCCAATCAAGCAAGATGAAAGCAGGAAGTGACCAATATGTGCCAGTTTTTAGTCAAGAGGAGTTCAGGGACATGCTCCATGAAGTGGGGTATTTAAGCCAAGACCTGAGTGAAGGAGAAAACCATGTGCAGAACCCAGGCTGCAGGCACAGCAGGTGCAAAGGCCCTGAGGCAGGACAGAGGTGCTTGGCACAAGCAAGGAACAGCAGGAGGCCAGTGGTACTGGAGTAGGGTGGGCATGAGGAGAGAGGGAAGGTGCTAGGAGGTGAAGACAATGAGGTCTCCAGATCACATAGGACCCTGGAGGACTGAGAAATCCTTGGGATGTTCACCATCCAAGGATTTTGTGCAAGATCCACATTATAACAAGACCCAGCAGGTTGATGAGGGGAAAACAAACCGCAGTCAGGCAAGGACAGAAGTGGCTACTGCAACAGTCCAAGTGAGAGATGAGTGTGGCTTAGCAGGAGCGACCCCTCCCCACTAACAAAACAAAACAGTGATTTAACTCAGTGGAACCTGTTTATTCTGTGATGAACTCAGACAAACTGGCTTTGGAGGGACCATCTCCCTTATGAAACTCACAGGCCCAGGGCAGGTCAGGAGCAGGTTGGCTGAGAGAGTGTGGGGTCTGGAACACTCCATAGCAGGAGGAGAACTTTGCAGGGCTGCTCTGCTGGAAGTGAAGATGTGGGGGGCCAGCTTCTTTGGTTGCCACTCCACTGTGGACCAGCTCCCTCAGTTAACCATCAAAAGCTCTCAACAACACCCGCTTACAACAGTCTGTGGGATTTGGTTACACCATGAGCAGAGACTGAATCTCTCTTGACCACCCAGTTACAGATGAGGAGACTGAGGCTCAGAGAGGCCAGGTAACCTGCCTAAGGCCTCCCTGGAGATTCTCCTCTATCACATAACTGGTGACTGGCAGGGCCCGGGTTTGAATTGTGACAGCCTGCTCCAGGGCTCACATTGCAACCACCATCATATGGCCCTGACATCCCAGTTGATGAACAAGTCTTTTATGAAATGACAAAAGTCTATTAATCACTGTCCTGGGGCTCCATCCTGTGGCCCCCGAGGACAGGGAGAGGTACAATGTATAGAACATAGAAGGGACCAGTGTAAAGAATACTCTCCAGGGCCAGAACTCTTCAAAGCTGAAATTGGCTGTGGGCATGTGGTAGAGAGCTCCCCATCCCTGGAGGCAAACAAGCAGAAAGTAGTCAATCACTGTATATACACGGGCTTCAAATCTTCAGTTGGGATATACTAGATGTTCTGTATTACTTCTCCCAACCTTAACACCCTATACATGGTCAGTCATTCATCTATAGATTTATTCATGCAATTATTGAGCATTTACTAGGCACCTGGCACTGGGTTAAATATGGAGACACACACATACAAAAAGAAAAAATCAGCATGGTCTCAGTCTTCATGAAGTTTGCAGAGAAAGTGACAGCACAAGCGTTTTGGTAACATTTGCTCTCTTATCAAAAGTGTTGCCTATAGTCCAGAGATATTTACATCATGTAACCTCATTAAACTTTTCCCAAGTAGAGGTTAGCATGCTGCCTTTCATAGGAGAAACTGAGGCACGAAGAAGTGCAGGGAGCTGCCCAAATCGTGTGTTAAAGACAGAGACAAGACACACACCTTGATCTATAAAAATCTCTGTAAGAACTTTCTCTCCTATCCAAGGAACAGGTCTATAATCCCTATAGAAAATTCAGGGCTCCGTGGAAGACACTAACCACCCCCACCCCAACCCCCCCACCCCCCACACACAAACACACAAAAAAACCTTCATGCCAATTTCCCTGGCCAAGGATGCTTTAGGAAACCCCCATCTTCCTTCTTAGGCAGTAGAAGAAGACCTTCGGCAAAAGCCAGACCACTTTCCTCTACGCTTAATGTATTCTCGACTAAATTAAAGTCATACTTCATTTTAAATTAAGGGAATTTAAAAAAAATAAAATATCTACAACATTTAAATATCATTAGTAATTACATTTTATTTTATTTCTAGCTGGTTGGGAACATTTTATTTCTAATTAGGTACATTTGTTTTTAATATCCAGTTTACCAAACAGAAGGACCTCGCTGAACTGAATGGGGAGTGGAAGGGGACTAGCTAGGTCTAGCATGCGATTGGAGGAAGTGAGCTCGGCAGAGATCAGAAAGATCCCCCAGACCACAGGCGCTGCTCCTTCGACACTCACATCTCTGGGACCAGCAGCTCTTCTGCCTTTATTATTAGTCGTTGAAGAAGCAATGGGGAGCATGCAAAATTGGGCACTGGTGGAAACTTGTAATAATAATTACAGAAAACTTAATTTAACCAGCATTTACTATACATAAAGCATTTGTACTAAGCATTTTACTACTTGAAGCACCACTGCTAATGATGATAATAATCAGCTAACATTTATCGAGTAGTTGACATATGCCCAGCACTTCATATACAGGATTATTTTAATCCTCACAGGAAACTTTCTTAGGTAGATTCAATCCATCATTCTCAATTCTATAATCCAAAAAGCTCTGAAAACTTCAAGTATTTTGGGAATGCATTTGACGGCAAACCCTGACTTCACCTGACAAGAGGTACTCTGGAATCTTTGTGAACCCCTGGACTGGGAGCCAGCACAATCTGTTGCAGAAAGACTGACACTGCCCCAGCCGCTGGTGGTGAGACCTCTCTGAAATCTGAAAAAGACCTGGCCCTAAAAGATGTGGATGAGGGATGGTAGGCCTGTGTACTATTTTACCAACTTTACAGGTGAAGAGAGAGTTGGATATTGAAATAACTTACCTCTGGGTCACACAGCTCTGGAGTGTGGATTTGAACTTACATCTTCCTGTTACACTGTTCAAAACAACAGAAGATCAGCCCTGGTGGCCCCCACCTGTGCCCATGTCTTCCCCCCTTGGTCCTGGGGCAAGGCTTGGTGTCCCAAGTAGGACTAGAACCCAGGACTCTACCTTGTTGCCCCGTCTACCCCAGTTCAGCTAACTGGGCAGAGTGTGTGTTGCCTGGCTCTGTGACTGACATGACAACCTTCACCCTGAAGGAATGGGCTTGGGGTTGGCTGATTACTGAGCTAGGAGGGACCTCAGATGTTATGGAACATCTACAGTGAATACTTTGGGGGCATTTTTGTATAAAATGTAGGTGTCTGAACTTCACACCTACCTGTGGAATAAGAATCTTTAAGGGTGTGACCCCAGAACCTGCATTTTCAATATTCTCTCCCCGTCATGAGCTGATGATGAGCAGTTCAGAATCATCTCATTCCCCCTCCACCAGCACCTCTTGTATGAATCTTCTCTCCAGCCTCCCTGACAGAAAGATGCTTGATCTGTTTTGTTTGCATACCTCCAGGAATGGGGAGCTCACTCACTTTCATAGCTATTAAGTCCAAACCTTAAGCTTATGAAACATCCCAATGCTGATCCCTGGAGGCTTGCAGAAGAAACAGCTGCTTCGGCACAGGTTACCCTGATTGGGGGCAGATTACACATTGTGTGTGTGTGTGTGTGTGTGTGTGTGTGTGTGTGTGTGTGTGTGCGTGCGGACAGTGGCCAAAGAGGTGGCTGGGACTCTATTCCAATGTTGTCAGAAGTCATCATTCAGATGAAGGAACAGTAATGAAGTTTCAAACAAAATAGGCATTGCCACATTTGCATTTGAGAAAAGCCAAGCTGGGGCCACTACCTGTGGCCAGTAGATTAGATGGTGTCAGGCAAAGTTGACCAAACAGGTGATCCAAAGACCCCCGCTGTGCCCGTAACTTCTTTATGATCTCATGCAAGGTCATAAACTCCACCCAAGTTTTTTGAGACTCAGTTTTGTCTTCTGTAAAATGTAACGAGCAATAACTGCCTCTTAGGGATGTGTAGAGAGAATTCCCGCAGGAGAGAGATGGCGTATTTCAAATTGGGACCATTTGATCCAGGGGCTGGTCATTAAGACGGAGCAGGGTATAGAGAAGCCATTAGGGGTGATACGGAACAGCACCAAAGGGTTAGTAACAGTGGGGAACTGTTTGCACTCTCAGGCCTGAAAGAGTGGAGTCGGGTGGGATTACCTGGAAAGAGAGAGAGACAGAAGGAGAATGAGATTGAGGGAAGGGCTGCCTGGCAGGGGAAGCTGACGCCTTCAGGCAAGTGAAGAAGCCAGCCCACAGCAACTCTGCAGGGAAGAATGTGGGGAAATAAATGCCTTCATCTCTCTCTTGTCCCACTCGCAGAGCTCCTTCTGGGATTCTCTATTGGCTGAATTCAGCCAGAAGCTGCCTAGGGAGACCCCCACAACTGGATGCAGCCCACTGAAGTCAGCTTCCTGGGGTGCATAGCCGAAGGTAGCAGGGTGCAAAAAGGATCTGAAGGGACAAGTGAACAATGTAGAGCATATCTGTGCTGAAGACGTAAAGAGAGAGTGGAGGTCAGAAGCTGGCAGGGTCCCTGGTGCACGTGTCAGCTGCTAAAGGTAAGTCCCCTCCCGCTGCCACAGCCCTGCTGTCCTTGGCATTGACTGACACCCCAAAGCTCAAGGACCTTGGGTCGGACCCCTCAGAGATTGTAGGACCCACCAAGTGGCCAGTCCTGGGCACTGCACAGACACGGGGCATGGGTTTGTCAGGAAGCCAGCCAGGTTTGAGACCAGGGGCCGCTGGGGCTGTTTGTGCAATTCTGCCTGCTCGTAGCTGTGAGCTGCGTAGCCACGAGCTGTCGAAATCAAGAGGCTGACATTTAACATGCAGCAGCTTCCTGTGATGGATAAATATTAAACACAGCACGACCGACAGGACTAAGTAAATATCTATTAGTCTCTGAGATGGAGTCTGCAGGCACAAGGAGAGGATGTCCTAATTGTTCACCCTCCTTGTAATATTAAATAAGCATCTCGCTAGACTTCAGCCAGGAGGAGTTGCCTTGCTTGGTTCTGTCAATTTCTCTCTCTCGCGCTCTCTCTCTCTCTCTCCCTCCCCATCTCTTTTGATTTCTCTCAATCTCTTTCTAATTTTATTATATTAACTCAAAGAGTCTTATATTTTTTGAGAGCAGGGCAGAAAAAAAAATAACATGAAAAAGTAAGCATTTTCATGACCTTCCTCCAAAGACTGGAATAGAAAGCAAAACTGCAGGAGACCCTAGTAATGGTACAATTCAACCTATTTCTTTATAAGTGTTAAGAAAAAAAAAGGTGAAAGACAAGGAGGAAGATTGTGGCAAAAATCTCTAACCCATGATGTCAGGTCTAGTGCTGGCTATCTTTCATCACCATTGGAAAGTCTAATTTTCTACTCTGTGTATGTGTGCATGTGTGTGTATACATACATTATATTATCTATAATACACTATCTACTATATATATCTACCCTGAATATCAATATGTATATGATAGTATCTATTACACACACACATGCACACAATACATACATACACACACTTTGGCAACATGATACAGTGCCATGTTGATGAGCACCATGCATTCAATCAACCAGTGCATGTTAACTATGCACATGCTATAAGACAGACACTATGCCAGGCTTTGAGTCAGAGGAGCAAACAAGACAGAGTAGATCATTGACTGTATTTGTTATTTACTGTTGTATAGCAAGTCACCACAAACTTTGTAGTCGAGAAAAACAAACACTTATTATCTCATGTTTTCTGTGGGTCAGGAATCCAGGCTTTGCAAGATCCTCTGCTCAGGATCTCTCATGAGACTGCAATCACAGTGTTGTCTGGGGCTGCAGTCTCATCTGCAAGGTTGACTGGGGAAGGAGCCACTTCCAAACTCATGTGTTGTTGGCAGAATTCTGTTCCATTAACACTGAGTACTGAAGGCTTCTGTTTTTCATTGGCTGTTGGCTAGAGGCTGTTTCCAGTTCCTTACCCTGGGGGTCTCTCCATAGGTTGGCTTACAACATGGCCACTGGCGCCATCCAAGCTAGCAAGGGAGAGAATGTATTAGCATATTAGCAAAATAGGCATTAGAGTTTTATACAGTATAATCATAGACGTGACTTCCTATCCCCTTTGTAGCACTGGATAGAGGCAAGACACTCAAGGAAAGTGTCACAAAAGAGTGTGTGAGTACTGGGAAGTGGAGATCATGGTGCCCACCTTATAGTTTATTGTCCACATTGGCAATGGAGCTTATGTTTCAGTAGAGAAGGCAGACAACACATACATAGATCAAGAAAATCATCACTAATAGTGAAAAATGTGAGGAAGAAAATCACGAGGGATCTTTGATCAAAGATAGTGAAAGGCTAGTTCAAGGACAATGTGGAGACAGAAGGAGCTACTTTACACAGGGCCCCAGAAATAGCCTCTCATGAAGAGATCATTTTAGTGGAGACTTGATGAATGAGAACAACCCAATCTTGCCGCGGTGAAAGGGCACTCGGGCAGACGGAATGGCAAGAACAAAAGTCTGAAGGCAGAAAGGAGGCCAGTGTCATTGAAGTACAGTGGCATAGTGGAGTGTGGTTTGCAATAAGGTTGAGAGGTAGGTAGAACTCAGGCCATGCAGGTACTTATAGGTCAAGTGAGGGGAGACATTAAGATTTTATTCTTAGGGTGACGGGCAGTGTATTAGTGCCCTAGGGCTGCTGTGACCAATTGTGACAAACTGTGTGGCTTTCAGCAATAAGAATTCACTTTCTCACAGTTCTGAAAGCCAGAAGTCTGAAATCCAGGTGTCGGCAAGGCCATGCTCCCTCTGACGGCTCTAGGAGTTAATCTTTTCAGCTGGGCCTGGTGGCGTGCGTTTGTCGTCCTAGCTACTTGGGAGGCTAAGGCAGGAGAATCGCTTGAATCCAGGAGGTGGAGGTTGTGGTGAGCCAAGATGGCACCACTGCACTCCAGCCTGGTGACAGAGTGAGACTCCATCTCAAAAAAAAAAAAAAAAAAAAAGAGAAAAAGAGTTGATTTTTTCCAGGCCTCTCTCCTGGCTCCCAGAGTTGCTAACACTCGTCAGTGTTCCTTACCTCACAGGCATGTCATTCCAGTCCCCGTTTCTGTCACCGCATAGCATTCTCTTCCTGTGTGTGCATTATAGTTTCCTTGTCCTCTCTCTAAGGACACTTGTCCTATTGGATTAAAGGTCTACCCAACTCCAGTAGTACCCCCATCATAATGTACAGCTTAATGACATCTGCAAAGACCCTATTTCCAAATAAGATCACAGTCACAGGCTGTGATCACAGTCACAGTCACAGTCACAGAGATTAGGACTTTAATATATTCTTTGGAGTGGGGAGACACCATTCAGTCCACAACTGGAAGTCATTGAAGGGTTTGAAAAAGAGGAATGGTGCTTTTTAGAGAGCCCTTAGGTTACTGTCTAGAAAATAAATTTGGGGGCAAGCATCATAACCTGAATTGCAGGTAGATGACCATGCAGATTCATAATGGAGATGGCTAGGTCAAGGGTGAGAACAGTGGCAAGGAAGGGAGGTCTCAGTGGGAGGTAGATGCACTGGGGGTGGGAAAGGATGGCTGTGCCCTCTTTGTTGTGATCTGTCATTTCAGTATTCTGGGAAGATGGCCTCTGGTTGGAAAATAGGAATAGCAAGAGGAGGTATAGGGGGCACATACTGGAGAAGACCATGGTAGGGGCAGGAGGTCGGTGGCCATTGAGGTCTGTGTACAAATATCCCATTTCTCCTCCCTCCATTTGGAACAGAAGTGGAGAGTATGAACATAAGCAAGAGGAAGTGATGAGTATCCCCTCCAGGAGAACTTTAAGAGCCAGTGAGTGATTTGCTGGGCTCCCAAGCCCTCTGCTCTGATGACAGCAAAGCCCCAAATCATGACGCCTCTATCATTCTGGACCCCTCAGCAGAGCCAGCTTCACAGGTGAGCAACCCGTGCAGTCATACAGGGTCCCACAGTTAAAGGGACCCTGCACTTGGTTTCTTGCTGTGTTGTCACCATCTTCAAATTCTTAGCAATATTTGAACAAGGAGTCCTGCATTTGCATTGTGCACTGAGCTCTGCAAATTACAGAGCTGGTGCTACCTCTGAGTGAGGCCAGTGCTTTGCAACACCTCAGCTGCCTCATGGGGAGCAAGTAGCATAAGTGAGAAATAAAAATTGTCTGAAGTCACTAAAATTCAGGAATTATTTTGTTACGGCAGAGTAGCTTAGCCTATTCTAACTGCCCATGGAAGCAACATCAAGGCCAAAGGCTTCTAGAGGGGAAAGAAATGAGCCTAGAAGAAAGAGCACTAAGATGTGCTCAAATCTCTTATCTTATGTTTTGAGTTCTGGGTGAGATTTGCTTGGGAGGTATGTTTGTTCTTATTCCAAGGGCAACTACATTTCTAACTAGATCTATGCTATATTGGTATATGTCTTGGATAAAACCTCTCAGGCTCAGACAGACCTGAGTTGCACTACTGGCTGTGTGACTTTGAGCAGATGACTCAACTCTCCAAGGCTCAAATTCTCACCTGTAACATAGGAGTAATCGTGACAGGCTCTCCCTCAGGGCTGCTATGATAATCCAAGTAAGTGCTCAAATCGTGGTAGCTATTATTATTGTTGTTGTTGGATAATGAAGAGTGTGAGGCTTCCCCAAAGCCAGCTTCCCCACCTGATTCTTCTGAGTCTCACCCATTTAACTGGAGTGGATGAATCAGAACTTTCCCCATGGGAGCATTTATAAAAAGGGGACACCCAGCACAGAATATATTTTCCAGGGAGATCCCGGGAAGCACAACAAGCCAAGAAGAGCAGAGCAAAGCATCCCAAGGAAGGAATCTACGTCTGTAGCAGAGCACTCATAAGGCAGGTGCCTTTATCCCTGCTGTGCATTCAAGGAAAGGAGATCCAGAGAGGTTATAGCATCAGTCCTTAGCCACAAAAAATTAGTAGCAGACGTGGGATTCATGCCAAGACATTCTGATGCCCTAACCAGGTCTCTTAACCACACCATTGCATGGCTTTTTGCAAAACTGTGGTTGATAAATTTGCCCTTTGTTATTTTGTGTCCTTCATGCCAGTAACTAACACAGTAAATTCCCATGCAAGTTTATTTCAAGGTTAACACTTGCCTTTGTAGATGACTTCCCTTGCTTTCTCTCATCAGAAATCTCTAACCATGCAGGGTAAGCCTGGATGGCAAGGAGCTTAGAACACAACTCAGTGGTCATGGGCCTGACGTCATTCATCATTTTGCATAACCTTCAAGGTCCTCTAACCTCCTCTCTCCTTCAAAATCTTACTTTGGGCTCTGCCTCTTCCAAGAAGCAGTAGAAAGTCCCCCAGCTGATGAGCAGAATCAAAATTTTTGTAAATGTACATACCAATGGAGTTATTTTAGAATATGTCCAGGCCTGCAGACCATGACTGCAAAAGCCCCTACTATTGGCAGAGCAGTGAGAAAATTGGTTTCACGGTCATGCCTTGTGCGTTAGTTATCTATTGACTTACGCTAACTGACTGATGCTGCATTTAAAAAAAAAAAACCAACAAAACCTCAGCAGCATACAGCAATAAGTTTGTATTGCTTGTGCATTTAGGGTGCTCAGCTAGGTGGTTCTGCTGCTCTTACGGGGGATCACTCACATGTCCAGGGCTTGGATGGTTGTTGGCTGATTGAGACTGGCCTCAGTTGGAATGATTCTGGCATCTCAGTTTGCTCCATATATCTCTCATCCTCCAGGCTAGCCTGCGCATGTACATCTTGCCGTGATGGCAAGGGGCAGGAGAAAGAAAGCCCATCCAAAAAAGCATATTCGAAGCTTACGTATCCCATAAGCTGACATCTTGTTGCCCAAAGCATGTCATGTGGTTAGTGTTGAAGGGCTCTGCAAAATGACATGGTAAAGAATGTGGTTGCAGGGAGGAGTGAAGATTTGTGCCTATTGCTCCAATTGACCACCATGGCACTAGGCTCAGGCCACACTTCTTCTTAACAAGGGAGCAAGTCAAAGCATGGTTAGTCAAAGTCCATACAAAAACTCACTTCAACAGGCCTCCTCTGGATTGAACAGTAGAGATTAAGTCATAAGGTACCACATCAGAAAGATACTGCGTATCTTTGGTTCAGCAATTCCATCACCAGGAACTTTTTTATCCTAAGGAAGTCACTGCACAGTGGACAAAGATGTATGCATAGGGATGCTCCTCTGGCCAAAGACCAAAAACATAAATGGCCATCAGTAAAAGCCAAGTGAGTGAACTATGGTCCATATATGCAATGATCAAAGAAATAAAGGAAAATATATAATTCCCTAGAAAGTATCAAGTAATATGGAAGGAAACTAGGTAGGGGAGGAGAATGGGTGTGGGGGCAACAAGGAGAGGCCGGAGTGAGAAGGTGAGGCTGTGACCTCAGAATGATGAGGTGAGAGGGGGAAGGGATTCCAGGCAGTGGGAACAGCATGTGCAAAGGCCCAGCATGTGTGAGGGGTCCTGATGTCACTGACACTACCACTAGCCCTCCTCCAAGTCCTCTCCTGTGGGTCACATGGACTCATCTGGTTGCAATCCAATTTCAAAAAGGTCTCTTAACTTCCCAGGCTCAAGCTCTTACTGAGAGTCCACCTTGGTTTCTCAGGGGTCATTCCATTTTCCAAAAACCAACCAATTAGGTACAAGAGCGGAAGGGCTGTGTAGAATTTGCTAGAGTTGCTCTTTGAAAGGATATGAGCTAAGATTTTTTTATTTTTACTTTTTTTAGACAGAGGCTCTCTCTGTCACCCAGGCTGGAATGCAGTGGCACAATCTTGACTTGCTACAACCTCTACCTTCCAGGTTCAAGTGATTCTTCTGCTTCAGCCCCCCAAGTAGCTGGGACAACAGGCACACACCACCACGTCTGATTAATTTTTGTATTTTTAGTAGAGATGGGGTTTTGCCATGTTGGCCAGGCTGATCTCAAATTCCTGACCTCAGGTGATCCCTCTGCCTCAGCCTCCCAAAGTGCTGGGATTACAGGTATGAGCCACCCTGCCTGGCCCAAGATTTCTAACAGATGGGTGCTACAGGTTGAATGTGTCCCCCAAAGTTGATGTGTCAGAAACTTGATCCCCAATGCAACAGTGTTGGGAGGTGGGGCCTAATGGGAAGTGTTTAATGAGGGCTCCACTCTCATTAATGAATTAATGCCAATTATAAAAGGGCTGGCCCGAGGCTGCAAGTTTAATCTCTTGTTCTCTCACTCTCTCTTGCCCTTCCACCTTCCACCATGGAATGACACAGCATGAAGTTCCTTGCTAGATACAGCCCCTCAATCTTAGACATCCTATTCTCCAGAATTGTAAGAAATAAATCTCTGTTCCTTATAAATTACCCAGTCTCAGGTATTCTGTTATAGTAACACTTCATGGACAAAGACGAATGCGTGAGCAGAGGGAAGGGAGTAACCAATGGGACCAGAGACAGCCTGGGATGGAGAGGAAGAGAGAGATTTTGCAAATCAGTTGAGCTGGCTTTGTCTGGCTCCACCATTTACCCACTTTATGACCAAAGGCATGTCACTTCACCTCTTGGAGCCTCAGTTTCCCCCTGAATATGAGAATCACGCCCACTGCTAAGGTCATAAAAATTCAATGGTGTGCACAGTACATAGCACATTGGATATACTCAACTGATGGTAGCTAGATATTGTTGTTGCTGTTTCCTCTATCTCATTCTCTTTTCCTGACTTCATAGAACAAAACTACAATGCCTTTCAACCAGGGCCCAAGCTTCTATTTAGCATGAAGCAGTCTTTGTGTTCCCTGAGCCCTCTTTTGAATTTTAGATTATAGGTTTGATTAAGGATTCAAGATATTAGAATATGAGAATGCAAGTAACCTTCTGTTTTTCCTGCTTGTAGATATTGATTTTCTGCCCCCATCTTTCTGTTCCATGGAGTTTGATGCCCAGGGACACATGTGGGCTGAAACAGACTGCCTCACCCACACACTGAGGCAGGCCCAAACTCCTAATTATAGGACAAGGTTAGGGTGGTCAGGCAGTCAGTACCTGGGTAAAGTCAGGCCTGAATTCATTCATTCATTTGCTAAGAAACATAAGAATTCATTTATTTGCTAGTGAACTCAGAATTTACCATGTGCAGGCAGTGTACTGTGAGTGGAGAAGTAGTGGACAATACCCAGCCCCAAAGAACTCAGTATCCTAAATACCATGATGATAATAATGATAGATATTTACTAAACACTTGCTACACTTGCTTTTATTTTCTAATTTGATTATCATAACAGTCAACCTCCCGCCACCTGCCTACATCTCCCCAGGTAACTGACTGTGATGCCAGACAGGCTGGAGCTCTCAGGAGAAAAGAGGTGTCTTCCCAAAGAACAGACATGGCAAAGGACTGGCATGCTAGTCACCTCCCTATGCTGGGCCATGCACTCAGAGAGGCATGAGTAGAATGAGACACCAAAGAGGACCTTGCAGTGACTGCTCACCAAAGAGGGGGCACTTCTCAGCTCCACACTCCCACCCTGGACCACAGCATGCTTTGTCAGAGTCTCCGGGATTTGGACAGTAGTAGCCTTTGGTCACTTGGAATGGCTCTGTGCTGCACGACACATACCACTTTTTACTTGGAGACAGTGAGATGAACATGGAAAGTTCCCACTGTCTGCCAGGCCTCAGGAAGCAGAGGCAGGTTGAGGAGCGCCTGACCCCAGCATGGCAGAAGGGAGGCCAGACAAGTGAACTGATCCCTACAGTGTGGAATCATGGAGGTGATAGTAAATATCTGGATGTCTACTTATGTGCTCACTTTATGGGAAAGCAAATTGAGGCTCCAAGAAGTTAAGCCATTTGCTCTCATTCTCAATGCAAGCATAAAGTAAGATGGGGGCTTGAACTCAGATCTACTTGATAGCAACAGTCAAGGGCTTATCCATTCTCTCCTATGTGTCAAGTGTGGTTGGGACCTTAGATTAATAAGAGGAAATTTGTGTAGTTCTCACCCTCAGGGGCTGATAGTAGACTCAAATTGCCAACAGCAGGACTCTGCGATTATGTTTACTTCTAAAATTCTTTCTTATTTCATTGGTTTTGGCATATGTATGCACCTATAAAAGCATCAACACATTCAAGATCATAAACTTATGATCGTCATATGACTTCTCGTGCCCCAGAAGTCACCCTGTCATCTCTTCCTGTCGTCATTCTCCACTTCCACTATCACCCTGCAATCCAGGCAACCACTGTTCTGCTTTCTGTCAGTATAGATTCCTTTTGCTTTTTCTAGAATTCTATATGAATGGAATCATATAGCATGTAATCTTTTGTGTCTGGCTTCTTTAACTCAGCATACCTTTGAGTTTTGTCCAATTTTATGCATATACCAATAGCTCATTCCTTTTTATTGCTAAGTAGTATTCCATTGCATGAATGTACTGCAGTCTGTTGATCCATTCACTTTTGATGGGTATTATTTAGACTATTTCCAGTTTTTGACTATTACACATAAAGCTGCCATGAATATTAATGGACAGTCTTTGTATGAATAGATTCCTTCAGTTGGATAAGTACCTAGGAGTGAAGTGGCTAGATAATATGGTAGCAGTATGTTTAAGTATTTTTAAAACCACAAACCATTTTTCAAAGAGGCTGTACAGTTTACAGGTCTAACAGAAGTAAATAAGAATTCTAGTTTCTCTCTGTCTTTGACAACCCCTGATAGGAATAGCCTTTTACATTTTGGACTTTCAAATCAGTGTACAATGGTATAACATTGAGATTTTAATTTGAAGTATCTTAATGGCTAATGATGTCGAGCATCTCTTCATTGCTTATTTGCCGCCTGTATATCTTCTTTGTTAAAGCATCTATTCAAGCTTTTTCACCCATTCTCAAAATTAAGCATCTTGTTTTGAGTTAGTTGTGACATTAATTTTGAGCATGTGCCCATTCTTCAATCAGGCTCTTTGTTTGTTATCAAGCTTTAATAGTTCTTTATGTATTCTAGATAAAAGTACTATATCAAATATGTGATGTGAAAGTATTCTGTCTAACTCTGTGCATTTTTCAATTCCTTTAATAATGCCTTTCAAAGAGCAAAAGTTCTTAATTTTTATGAAGTCCAATTTATCAATATTTTCTTATATGGGTAATGGTTTTGGTGTCATATCAAAGATCTTTTTGCCTAACTCAAGGTCACAAAGATTTTCTGATATGCTTTCTTCTAGAAGTTTTATAGTTTTATATAACTAGGTTATATAGGTTTTATATTTTGATCTTTAATCAATTTTAACCTAATTTTTGTTTATTTTATTAAGTATGGACAAAAGTTATTAATTTTTGGATATGAATATCCCATTTTTCCAGCATTATTTGTTGAAAATACTATCTTTCCACCACTAGATTGCCTAGGCACCTGTGTTGAAAGTCAATTGATTGTATATGTATGGGTAAATTTCTAGATTCTATTCTGTTCCATTGATACATTGATCTTTTTGCTAATATCATACTAGGAATAGGAAGAAACTTGGACTTAGCCTTTGAAATCAGGTACAGTAAATATATTTTAAATTTTATTTCTATTTTTAAAGAGGTTTGGGTTTTTTAGGTTCTATGCTTTTCCATGCAAATTTTAGAATCATTGTATCCTTTTTTCTACCAATTAATAAAAGCCTGCTGGGATTTTGATTGGGATTATGTTGAATCCATAGATTAATTTAGGGAAAATTGGCATCTTGATGATATTGACTCTTTTGTTCCATGAACATGGTATACCTACCTCTTCCTTTATTTTGATGTTCTTTAATTTCTCTCAACAATATTCCTTAGTTTTCAATATGAAGGTTTTGCCCATCTTTTCTCAGATGTATCCCTATTTTGTATTTTCACATGCTATTGCAAACAGTAGTGAGTTTTCATTTCAATTTTCAATTATTTGTTACTAATATATAGAAACGTAATTGAGTGTGTGTATCAATCTTGTATTCTTCAGCCTTGCTAAATTTACTTGTTTGTTCTACAAACAAATCTACCTAGTGTAGATACAGCAGGATTTTCCAGAAAGATAATTATATTGTTTGCTAATAAATCTAGATGCCTCTTATTACTTTCTTTTTCTTCCTTTATTGTACTGGCCAGAACCTCCAGAAAAATGTCGAATAAAAATGCTGATATCAGACATCATTGTCTTGTTCCTAATATCAAAGGGAAATCATTCACTTACTCACCATTTAGTATTGTGTTTGTTGTAAGTTTTTCATAGATAACCTTTATCAAGTTGAGGAAGTTTTTTTCTGTTTCTAGTTTGCTAGGAGCTTTTAATAGAAACTGATGGATGTTGAATTTTTTTCAAATTCTTATTCTGTGACTACTGAGTTGATTATATGGTGTTTCATCTTTAGTTTGTCAATATGATGAATTACACTGATTTTTAAATGTGAAACCCAGGCTTGCATTCCTTTTATCAATAAAAATATTTTTTACTCAAGAATTTACTTTTTTGACATTAATATAGCCACACGAGCTTTCTTTAATTAGTGTTAGGAAGTATATCTTTCCATCTTTCAACTTATTGCATCTTTATATCTAAATTAAATTTCTTATAAGCAGCAATAGCTGTGTCTTGCTTTTTTATTCAATCTAATAACCTCTCCTTTAATTAGGTATTTGAATAATTTATATTTAATATGATTATTCATATGATTGGGCTTAAATCTATCTTCTTACCATATTATTATTTACTTTGTATTTGTCTCATCTGTTTTTTGTTTTATTCTTCCTTTCTTCCAGTCTTCTTCTGGATTTATTGGGTGTTATTTTATTATTCTGTTTTATCCCATTTGGAATTAACTATAACTCTCTTGTGTTATTGTAGTGGTTGCTTTAGAGTTTATAGCATACATCTTTAACTTATTAGAGCCTACCTTTAAATGCTACTAAGCTACTTCATGTATTGTATAGGAACCTTTCAACAATATGCTTCTATTTCTCCCCACCTGGCATTTGTGCATTTGCTGTAACAATTTATAACATACTATGTATGTTATAAACCCGACAATACATTGTTAGTGTTCTCCCTTTAAAGCATGAATTATCTTTTAAGGGGATTTAGATGTTAGGAAAAATGTATTTTACATTTTCCCATTCAGTGACCATGGCCAGTGGTCTTTATTTCTTTGTACACCCATATTCCACATTAGTATCATTTTTATTTGGCCTGAAGGACTTTCTTTAACATTTCCTGCAGAGATAAAGCTAAAAAAAGACATGTTAAACATTTCTGAGAAAGCTTTAGCTTTCACATGTCTTTTTGTTTAAAGAACTCTTTATTTGACTTCATTTTTTTGTAAAATACATTTCCTGGATATATAATTTCAAACCCTTTTTTTAAAGATACTGCTTCATTATCTTCTGACTTGCATTGTTCCTAATGAAAAGTTTGCTATAATTCTTATCTTTTTCCATCTGCATGTAATACATTCTTTTCTCTGGATGTTTAAGATTTCCTCTTTTTCATTGTTTTAGGTATTTATCATTTGTCTTGGAATAGATTTTATTTGTTTGTTTGTTTATTGCATTTGAAGTTTGTTAAGCTTCTTGAATCTGAGTTTTCATCAAACTTGGAAAATTTTCAGTAATAATTTCTTTAAATGTTTTCTCTGTCCTCTCCTTTCAGAACCTCTAATTACATGTGTGTTAGGCTGCTTAAAGTTGTCCTCCAGCTGACTAATGCTCTGTTCAATTTTTTAATTCTTTGTTTTTCTGTGTGTTTGATTTGGTTTGTTTTTATTTCTATGTCTTCAGGTTCACTAACCTTTTCTCTTACAATGTCTAATCTTCGGTTAATGCCATTCAATATATTTTTCATTTCAGAAATTGTCGTTTTTATTTTTGAAAATGTTTATGTCTCCATGTCTCCACTTAACATGCTCAATCTTTTCTCCAGGTTCTTGAACATAAGAAATAGTTTTAAAAGCTCTTTCAATGTCCTTGCCATTTTGATTGTTTCAATAGATTGATTTTCTCCTCATTATGGGTTCTATTTTCCTGCTTCTTTGCATACCTGGTAATATTTTGATTGTGTGCCAGCTATTGTGAATTTTATCCTTTCAGGTGCTAATTTTTTTGTATTTCTATAGATATTCTTGAGCTTTGTTCCTAGATGCAGTTACTTGGAAACAGTTTGATCCTTTCAGGTCTCGCTTTTAAGCTTTGTCATGTGGGACCAGAAAAGTGTTTGATCCAGGAATAATTATTCCCCACTACTAAGGTAAGATGTTTCTGAGAGCTCCACCTGATGGAACAGGAGTTATTCCTGGGTATTATGGTATCTAATCCTTTCAAGTACTTCTTCCTCTTTGCCTCAGGTCATTTCCTCACAAGCATTTGTTGATAAGCACTCTGCTGAGTACTTAAGGAGAGCCCTCTGCAAATCTCCAGAGCTCTCTTTTCCAGCTTTCTCTCTCTGGTACTTGGCTCTGCCAATTGTAGCAGACTTGGCCTCCCTGAACACCCAGGCTTATCTCCTCCACTTAAGAACACCCAGATCTGTCTGAGTTCCCCTCCCTATGTTGTGGACTGGAGTCTCTCTCAAGGTATAAGCTGGGGCAATTGTAGAGCTCACCTCATTTGTTTGCCATCTCTCTGGGATCACTGTTCTTTGATATCTGATGTTCGATGTCTTGAAAACCATTGTTTTACGTGTTTTCTTTTGTTCTGTTTTAGTTGTTTCATATGGGAGGGTAAATCCAGGCCCTATCATCCCATCTTGCTGGAAGCAAAGTCCTTGTATGATTAAGTTGTGATAAAAAAATAATAATAAAGATATGAAGAGGGGCTCTAAAATTGGAAAATTGGTGTAATCTGGGGATTTATTTGTACCGGGCCCTCTAATTTTACCTTCATGTAGATCTCCTCTCTCCGGCACTTGGGGATGGTAATGCTATACTCACTTTATAGAGGTCCCTGGGTCCTCAGGTAAGTGAGGCCCCAGGACTTTGAGGGAGCTGTCCCAGGTCACAGAACTGACATTTGAATATAGGTCTGTCTAATTACGCTAGCTATCCCACCTCACCAGCTTACTTGTTCACTCAAGCACCAGAATGAATGAATGAATGGACTGGTAGGATGAAGTGAGTAAATACATACATGAATGTTTAACATGCCTGTGGGTCCTCTCATTTCTCACAAATAATAAAAATGTCAGTGCTGGAAGGGAACACCTATAGGTCGTCTTGACCCATTTGAGAGGCTCAAGGAAGGCAAGGGATTTACCTGAGGCCGCACAGCCAGGGAATCAGCCCTGAGAAAGATCTCCTCTCCCCCTCTTCTTTCTCCAATTGAGGCTAATAAAGCAAGAACAGCATTCTCATAATATGTATGTGTGTGTATATACATTATTTGACTTTAAAGATGTATTTAAATATATCCCTTTCACCTGGGCTTGCAAACAGTCAGGTTTTATTTGAACAAATTAGTCCTGAGTGCATGGCGGAGTGCTGGGTGAGGGAGAGAGGTCAGAGCTAACAAGGAGAAATAAAGCAGGGATGTGCTGTTAGGCTGTGTCCAGGCTTATTTAGAAAACATTCTCAGTCCACTCTCCTCTGCAGCTGGTAACTTAATCTGGAAGGCTCTTCTCCCAGACCCACTCCAGGCTGCTCTCACTCTGTCAGAACTGCTGGGATTGTTTTCTTAGAAAACCAGTTTGAAAGCAAAACCATTAAAAATGACTTGTAGTAAGGGGCTTTTCAGTAAGAGAAACCTAGGGATGAACATGAGTTTGCAGGAAGATAAAGTCCAACCTGGTCAGCAACAGTGTATTAATTGGGACTCTTTCTGCTATAAATTATAAAACCCAACTCAAACTAGGTTAGCGAAGATATAAGAACTATATCTATTAATAAATTTTATGAATATTTACAGTAATATGCTGCATAATGACATTTCAGTCATTGACAGGTCACATACACAACATTCCCATAACAGTGTGATACCACATTTTTACTGTACCTTTTCTATGGTTAGATACACAAATACTTACCATTGTGTCACAATTGACTATAGTATTCAGCACAGCAACATGCTGTACAGCTCTGTAGCCTGAGAGCAATAGCTCCTAGGTTCCATAAAGCATAGGTATGTAGCAGGCTACACCTTCTAGATTTGTGTAAATGCACTCTGTAATTTTCATACAACAAAATCATGTATGATGTTCCCACAATGAAATCACCTAATGATGCATTCCTCAGAACCTACTCCAACTGTTAAGTGATGCATAACTGTAAATATATGTGTATATGTAAATATATGTGTGTGCGTACATACACACACACGCACGCATCTGTTCGTGTAACTGGGAGGTTTACTGGACTACTTTAAGGTACAGTTGAGTCCAGTCGTTTTTGTTCCCTTTCAAAATAACTTCATTATTGCTCTTACAAAATGAATCCATTGTCGTTTAAGAAAAAAAAGTAATACATTAAAAAGCGGGGAAAAAAAAATCACCCAAAACCTGTCATCCAAAAATAATCATACTTTTTCCTAAGCTTTTTCAAACATCCTTAAGATTGATAGGTATGTAAATAATGTGAATTCTAATGTTTGTCTTCTTCTCTGATTCTAAAGTCAATAAACACTCATGGTCAAACATTTGGGAAAGAGAGAGAAGTATAGAGTAAAAATAATCAATCAGAATTCAGCCAACAAAGAGGTCATCTCTGTTAACATTATAGGATTTGCTTTTTAACTTCTCACCCTCTTTGTGTGTGTTTCATATGTACTGTACATCATACATCATGTATGTATATTCATTCAAAAGAAGGTAAAGTTAACATTGGATCATTTAAGAATCCCAGGCAGAAGACAACAGGTTGAGCCCTTCAGAGTTACCTAATATTTACCACTGGGCAACCAGTTTGTCTTTCTCAATTAAAAGAAAAAAAATGTCTAGTGAAATCAGGCCATTCAATGTCAGTTTTAAATATTTAGAAAATATTTTCTCAGGTTTCTGACAGGAAAAGTAACTCTCATGCTGCTCTCTGAAGCTCTGCTTTTGTGGACAAAGAATAGGCCATAGGGTTGCATCCTTTTCTCCTTACCTTCCACCTAACGCCCCCCAGCCCCCAACCCTTGTGCAAATGGTTCCACCATTGCTGGCAAGTGCTAGGACAGAATGATTGTGCTTAAGCGCCATCAGCGTGGTCCTGTACCAGTGAGTTAGGGATTAAGTAGGAGTTTTGACTGCTCCCCACAAACCCTCAGCCTGTCTGCTCACTTACAGGAACAAGCTGGAAAACCTCATTGAGCCTGGGCTTCAGTATTGATACCGTTATAGAAATCGTGAGTCTCCACTGTGTTTTCTTCGAAAGGTGTACAAATACATTATGCTTTTTTGGGGTCTTGGAGACAATCTTCTAGTATTTGGGCAAATTTGGCTTGGCAGTGAAGCCAGAGGTACAGCCAGGAAAACCTTGCACTACTCTTTTAAAGACTGTTGTTAAGAGGAAATTGTTTAAGCATTTTACACACCACTGCTTCCCACTGGGCGTGGAAGAGCTGCTTCTGGGGCGTATGCAGACACAGCTTTAAATAGCCTTGACCCGTAGAATGAAGTAGACCTTCCACAAATCCCTTTCAGTCTGATTATATGGAAAGATTTCACTTGTTAGTACTCTGTTTTTAACACTTCTCTAGCGCTTGCTAATCTCCCTTTTTAAGCAGCAAATAGTCTTCAAACACAACACTTTCAGTGAGAAGTGGTTATATGGCCAGCAACATGCAATAGAATATTATTACTGTATTCCACCCACTCTAAGATGCCATGATTGTTAAAATGCACCATTATTTTTGCATACCCCTAAGACAGAAAACTAATCTTCCAATTAGTTGTAAAAGACCATTTGTTGTAAGTTACATTTTAATTCCCAAGTTGCTAAAGTATAAAAAAAAAGAAACAGCCAAAATCCTGCATGTCCTGGTAATGGCAAAATTTAATATTCTCACTGCTTTTATATTTATGATTGCCTTCTATTTATGGCTGATGATGAGGGTTTTGCATTTACAGGTGTTACATAAATTATCTTTTGAAATAAATGTGTTTTTAAAAATCAAGTGGATTGATTTAAAGAAAAACCTCAATTAAAACACTATTGATACAGATACTGCAAGCTGGTTTATGAACAACTAAAGATTGTGGAATCTCACTACAAGTGATTTGGCAAGGCTGGTACTATGTCATCTCCAGGATTTTCTTAATACTGAGTGAGAATCTGTTATGACTGGAGACATCTTGTTACCAGCAGAAGAGATCCAGGTTACCCCAAGCTACTGTCGTGTATCCATGTGAATCTGCAGCAACTTCAGCCCTTACCTCCTCGGAAAGAAGAATTTGATTGAGGAGCATAAAGCAGAAAAAGAGACTGGGGCAAGTTCCAGAGCAGGAGTGGAAGGTTATTAAAAAGGCTTTAGAACAGGTAAGAAAGGAAAGAACCCTTGGAAGAGATCCAAGTGGGCACCTGAAGGTCAAAGAGAGAGAAAAAAGGAGGTCATTTAGTCTTGATCTTAGGGCTTTATAGGCTCACCTATTTCCCATGATTCTTCCCTTAGAGGGAGCTTTCTGCATGTTCAGTGTTTTATTTACCTTTAGGAATTGAGCACGTGCAGTGTATTTAGAGAGTTACAGGCATGCCCATCCAAGGCTTTCATCCTTTTTCTGGTGGTATACCCAGAAGATCATACTTTGCCAGTTTTGTCTCTGAATGTGTATGCCCAAGAAGTTGATTCTCCCTGGGGCCTGGCTTTAATTAACACTTTAGTGTTAACAGGTGTGGCCCATCATGAACTAGCCTCTCCCTGGTGCCAGCTGCCAGTTTACCACTTTTAGAGAAGCAATGCAGTAATTGCTGAGCCATCACCACAAATTTCTAGTGGGTCGGGGAGAGAGCCCTGTCTTGCCCGGCTCATTCCTAACTACCTGTAACATAGAGAGAGTTTCCCCCTTCTTCTCTTCTGGGACCAAATTCTAAGCCGCATTCTTTACTACATTGACCAGATGGAATCTCTTGCTGGATTCAAACCAAGACGTGGTTTATGTCCAAGTCCTTTCTTACCATCATTTAGCCATTCTTGACATATTTTGATATATTTGTTGTCTGTAGACCAACCTCAAGTAATTTTTTTTCTAGAAGAGTATATGAAGATATGCTTTGCAAAACTAAAAATATATAAGAATGTTTTCTTCTGCCACATCCATACAATACAAACAGTTTAGCTGGGTATAAAATTATTGGGTCTCATCTTTTATTCCTTTAAGGTGCCCTTTTGGGGGCATTTATTATTGCAGAGGAGAAATCTTAGTCTTTCAAAGTTAAATTATTATTTTAATGTTTAATTTTTTCTGTCTAAATCCTTAGAAGATTTTTCATTTACCTTTGGAATTCAAAGCCAGAATTAATCTAGTCATGGTCACTTTTTTTTTTTTTCATTATTTTGTTCGTAACATGGGATGCTTTTCAAGACACACTATTAAGGTTTCCTTAACTCTGGAACTTTTTACATTGTATCTTTGATTAATACTGGTGCTATAATGCCTGACTGTCATGATAGTTATTATAATTAATTGATATTGCTCTCATAAAACAATTCGGGTGATGCCTGGCATCCGCTGAGTGCTCAACAATTTTAATTATCGTTTCTGTCTCCTTTACAGTCGTTTTCTGGGGTATTTGGGCTTCTTATTTGGATAAAGCTCATATTTTTTATAAATTAGTGTTTCCTGTCATTATTTTCACTAGATCCCTAGAAATAGGTCCAAGACAGCACACTTTATGATCCCGTGAAACATAGGATACAACTCCACCTTGGTGAAAGAGACTCTGAGATCTGACCCTAATCTCTAAGAAGGCACCAGACTTTTGATCTCATACAAGTACAAACCAAGAACAGACTCTAATGAAACACTTTGAGTATGCATTCCAAACTTTCAGTGGGTAAAAAAGCATAAAAATTTATCAACTCATAAGTGCAATTAGGCTGGCTAAGCAAATGTAAACAGGATAAAAGAGTATCTCTTAAAAGAGGAAGAACTTTTCTCAAGCAGTTATTAAAGATCTATCTACAAATTGCTTATATGTTAATTATAAATCAAGTACTCTAGAAACACCCATTGATAAATGATTTTCATGCAAATTATAAATTGCTTAAGAGAGCTCATTCACAAAATGATCTGTGCACTAATTACAAATCAAGAAACTTAAACATACACATATACAAATGGTATATGTGCTAATTACAAAAGGCATTTTAGAGATTATCATTTACAAATTAAATACATGCTCATTGCCCACTAAATAAACAATTCTATGTACCAAGAATTTTCATGCTAATTACACAGCAAATAATCTGAACCATACGCAGTGTTTGCAAATAATCCATGTGCTAATTACACAACAGGCACTTTAAAAACACCAACGTAAAAATGCTTTGTGTGTTAATGACATAAAAAACACCCTAGAAACTCCCAAATACAAATGATTTATATCTAATTACACATCAGACACTTCAGGAACACCCATGTGCAAATGATTTATGTGCTAATTACACCAACACTTAATTTCAAAAATGTCTAACAACAAATTATTTGTGTGCTAATCACAAATCCAAATGCTTACAATTGATTTATGACCTAATGATTAGCTGTTCTTATTTAGTTTCCTTTAAGGACCCATCATCTCAACAGATTGACAGCTTTCTTCTAATTGGTACTTATTATGAATATAAATAAAATGTCTGAGTCCATATCGCAAAGTTTTGGGATCTTTATTCTCCCTTCCCCAATCCTGTCCAATTGTTGCAGTCTGATTACATTTTGGGTACAGTGAATTGAAGGATTTATCTCTTAGAGCAGGCTGAGGAGTATTAACTAGGGTAAGAATGTTCTCTTCCTTTTGTCTGTTTCCTTGGAACCATCAAATTAAATTAATGAATGAAGTATAGGTGCTTATTAGCCACTCAGTCTATATACTAATCTTTCATATTCAAAGAGCTATTACTGTCCTCAAATGTATTTATGCAGAAATTTTGTCCATAATGGCCACTACTGCTTCCTTATGCCCTCCCTAGCATGTGATAGCTTACAAAAGAAAATTCCATATTCATTATCTTATTGGATTTGCTTCTTATAAAGGAGGAAGGACTCAAAAACAGAGGTTAAAAGTTCCCGTTTTGCAGATGGGAAAACTGAGGCTCAGCGTAGCAAAGCAGTATTTCTCCTGGCAGACTTGACTGGAGTCAGCCAAACTTCACAGCTAATGGTTTTTCTTCCACCTAGTCTCCAACTGGCATTCCTCCACAAGAAAACCTTCCATGGCCATTGTCCCAGAAGTCTCTAGAACCAAAACACCAACACTGCGCATAGGATGGATCCACTCTCTCCCGCTACTGCATCCCATCCTCTCTCCTCCAGACTCTCTTGGATCCCTGGCCTCTCCCTCCACACCATGCTGGCATTTCAACAAGACTGGGGGCCCCAGCACGCTTCTCACCTCTTTAAGAGTGAAAATGTATATCCCAGAGTTTGTGGCTTAATTGGCTGATTAATAACAGAAAACCTAATTGAATGCTCCCAGCTCGTATGTACGATGTCTTAATGTTAGAGCCTTGGGAATAAACACACAGCAGGGAAGTCTGAACTGCAGCACAAGCACTAGCACTTTCAATTTAAAAGTCAATCTCATTATACAAGAAGCTGTTCCCTTTATCCCCCTGGAAAAGCTCACACTCTCAAACCAGATTCCCCTTGTACCAGCATCCTCTACTCCATCCTGTCTCTGAGTGATGCAAATATTAGGATGGGTCCCCTTTCTCCTTCTCTCCCCTTCCCCTCTCCCTCCCTCTCTCTCTGTCTCTCTCTCTCTCTCTCTCTGTCTCTCTCTCTATTTGTTCTCCCTGCTGCATATCTGAGCATCTCAGTAAATATTCATGAAATGCCACTGTGAGGTCTGTGAAGAGCACAAACATGGGCCCTCAGAGGTGACGTGCAATTTGGCATCGCCAGCACCCAAGGGTGAGGGAGGCAGTGAGGTGCCTCCAAATCAAGCCTCATGTTACATCCTGATCCGTTCAGCTTTCTCCTTCTGGCATCCTGATTAGAAGTCTTAGGGTGCTCAGAAAGCTGAACTAGATATTCTTGGCTGGCTTAGAGTGACCAGGGAAGAGTCAGTAAGGGCTCCCAGACCCTAGGCTCCTCCTGGTCAGTCACAGCATCTGAGGCAGGGCTGAAGTTCCTGGGCAACTTCATTAATCAGCAAAGGGCTGCCATAAAAAAGTAGCACAGACTGAGTGCCTACTTTCTAAACAACAGAAATTTATTTTCTCCCTGGTCTGCAGGCTGGAAGTCCCAGTTCAAGGTGTAGCAGGGTTGTTTACTCCTGCGTCTTCTCTCCTTGGCTCAAAGATGATGCCTTTACACTGTGTCCTCAATATGGTCTTCCCTCTGTGCACGCAGTGTCTTTCTCTGTATCCAAGTTTCCTCTTAAAAGGACACCAATCAGATTGGAATAGGACCCCATCCTAAAAACTTCATTTTAACTTAATCATCTCTTTATTTATTATTATTATTATTATTACTGTTTAGAGACAGGGTTCCACTCTGTCATACAGGCTGGAGTGCAGTGGTGCAATCATGGCTTACTGCAGCTTCAACCTCCTGGGCTCAAGCCATCCTCCTGCCTCGGACTCCCAAGTAGCTGGGACTACAGGTATACACCACCACGCCTGGCTAGTTTTTTAAATTTTTTGTAGAGATGGGGTCTCTCTATGTTGCCCAGGCTGGTCTTGAGCTCCTGGGCTCAAGCGATCCCCCCACTTCAGCCTCTCAAAGTGCTAGGATTATAGGCATGAGCCACTGCACCCTGCTTTAATCACCCTTTCTTTAAACTTTTATTTTAGGTTTAGGAGTACATACGCAGGTTTGTTACATAGGAAAATTGCATGTCATGGGGTTTGGTGTGCAGATTATGTCATCACATAGGTAATAAGCATAGTACTGAATAGGTAGCTTCTCCATCCTCTCCCTTCTCCCACCTGCCACTCTCAAATACACATGTGGTCATGTTAATCACCTCTTTAAAGGCCCTACCTCCAAATACAGTTGACTTCAGAGGTACTGAGGGTTAGGGTTTCAACATATAAATTTGGTTGGTGAGTGGAGGGAAGACACAATTCAGACTATAACAGC
This sequence comes from Theropithecus gelada, assembly GCF_003255815.1. Classification (NCBI taxonomy): domain Eukaryota; kingdom Metazoa; phylum Chordata; class Mammalia; order Primates; family Cercopithecidae; genus Theropithecus; species Theropithecus gelada. The sequence goes on along the minus strand of NC_037678.1, from coordinate 23,186,373 downwards.
ATGTCTTTCTGCTTGGATATCTCTAAAACTCCTCAACCTCAACATGTCCAAATGAATCCTCATGACCTTGAACCTCCGCCCAGGCCCCCGATGCCCTTGAGACTTTCCCATCCAGCAGAATGTCACCAACACAAGCTGGAGACCTTTTGATCTATCCTGTCCACTCACCCCCCTTCCCAATTCATCTCCAGCTTCCCCCATTGACCTGACTCCCCAAATGTCACATCCCCAAGCCCAAGTTCCCATCATCTCTTTCCTGACCCTCCACTCCAACCCCCAGGTGTCTTTCTGCATCCAACTCTGCACATCTGCTGCCTATTCTGCAGAGTGGCAGAAGTATCTTCTTCAAGGCACATCTGATTATGTGCCCTCACACCTGCTCAGCTTCCCGCATCTTCTCTGACCATCTCTTAAATGCTGACACTCTTAGAATTCAGTCCCATCCATCTCTCTTCTCCCCACATCATCTTCCTGAACACTCTCATCCACTTCTACAGCTTCAGTTACCTGCTATAACTTTGCATTAGTCTGTTTTCATGCTGCTGATAAAGACATACCCAAGACTAGGTAATTTATTTTTTCTTTAAAATAAAATAAAAGAGGTTTAATGGCAATGGACTCACAGTTCACGTGTCTGGGGAGGCCTCACAATCATGGCAGATGGTGAAAGGCACACCTTACATGGCAGCAGACAAAAGATAATGAGAACCAAGAGAAAGGGGTTTCCCGTTATAAAACCGTCAGATCTCATGAGACTTATTCGCTACAATGAATATGAGTATAGGGTACTGCCACCATGATTCAATTATCTCTTACTGGGTCCCTCCCACAACACATGGGAATTATGGGAGCCATAATTCAAGATAAGATTTGGGTGGGAGCAGGACAAAGTGACTCACACCTGTAATCCCAGCACTTTGGGAGGCCAAGGTGGGTGGATCACCTGAAGTTAAGAGTTTGAGACCAGCCTGGCCAACATGGCAAAACCCCATCTCTACTACTAAAAATACAAAAATTAGCCAGGCGTGGCGGTGCACACCTGTAATCCCAGCTACTCAGGAGGCTGAGACAAGAGAATCGCTCGAACCTGGGAGGCGGAGGTTGCAGTGAGCCGAGGTTGTGCCACTCCATTTCAGCCTAGGTGACAGAGCAAGACTCCATCTCAAAAAAAATAAACATAAAAAAGATTTTGGTGGGGACACAGCCAAACCATATCAAACCTACAGGCCACTCTTGATGGCTTCCAGATAATTCCCCAAACCCAGACCTCTCAACCAGCTTTCAAACCCAAGGGTCTTAAATGCTTTAATCCATTATCACTAAGCAAAATAACAGCCTTGTAAATATCTGTAATGAGATATTTGGTGAAGCAGAGCTTGTAATTATTACTTTGTTTTCATTGAAATATTATTTTAATAAATTAGTTTATTTTCACTAAAAGAACCCACCAGCTACTTCTCTAGGGAGACATGGTAAATCACCCTGTGGTAAACTTTTGGATTGTGAAAGAGCCACATAAGTGGTGTCTCTAGTTGAGGTGAAAACCCATTCCTTGAAGGAAAGGTATAATAGAACCATTGACACATGACTGCCACTCTCCCCTTCAAGATTTCTCAATGGGCAAGGATAAATTTACATTGTGGTTGGAAAAGAAGCCTCCTGGGAGGAAAAAGATTGAGGCCTGAACTCACTTTGTTGCAAAATTCAACATTTGTAGAACTTCTTTGCAGGGCTAGGGAGGTCCCAGATGAAGGAAATAGGCAGCAGGTTGAGGGGGTGGACATCTAAAGCCCTACAGTGGAGATCATTGTGAAGGAATGGGGTGTCTGGTCTAGAGATGCAGCCCCGTAATAACATCTGGGTGCTTGGGGAAAAGGACCATAGCTGAAATGGACACACCATCTAGTCACAGCCCCCTAATTTGATCGTTTCTAAAACACGACCACCAACCTATAGCGTTCAGTGACTGTGGTTGACTGTGACCTCTAAAAGACTACTTGAGACCCTGAGCATGGAGCAGTTCTGTAATCTGGGCAGGAATCTGGAACAGCATCCTTAAAACTTGGGAAACAGGTGCACCAGACTGCACCAGACAAGTTCCCAACAGCGGCACATTGTGGAGACTGAAGACTAGATAGTGATAATTTATGAATGAAACTCTGGTTTATTCTCTACCTATCTTCAGAAGCAAGACTGACCTCCTTGGACCAGACTTTCTGGACAATTTGCTGGCAGAGGAAGAGACAACAAGAGGAAAAAAGTGGACTTCCTGGTAATTTAGGGGTTTGATTAACAAATTAGAATATTTAAAAGAGACTTTATTTTCACTAAACAAGATAGCTAAATGGTAAATAAGCCTATTCAACATTATTAGTCATCAAAGAAATTCAAGTTAAAACTACAATGACATGTCACCACACACCCTTGAAAATGGCTAAAATAAGTACTGATATTATCAAGCGTTGGGGAAGATGTGGAGCAACTAGAACTCTCATACTCAATTTGGGAGTGCAAATTGGTTCAATCTCTTTGGAAAACTGTTTAGCAGTAGCTACAAAAGCTGAAAGCATAGATTGTGACCCAGTAATTTCATTTCTGGGTATTACTACACATATATACACAGGAATGTTTACGTATTTCCACCAAAGTGCCTACACAAGAATATTCATAGCAGCACTGTGTGTAATAGCCTGAAACTAGAAACTACCTAAATGCCCATCAACAGGTTAAAAAAAGAAAAAGACAAACTGTGGTATGTTTCTATAATGCATTGTTACTCAGAAAGAATAAGGATGAGGAGAATGTAACAACATGAAAGAATCTCACTGTCCTAATATTGAGCACAAGAAACCAGAAATACATACAGAAAAGTATACCATACTGATTGTTCTATTTATATGAAATTCAAGAGCTGGCTAAACTAATCTATGATGACAGAAGTCAGAATGTGATTACTTTTGGAAGGAGAAGCATTAACCAAAATGGGACATAAAGGAGACTGTTGAGATACCTGAAATATTCTTGTCATAATCTGGGTAGTGTTGTATGAGTATAGATATGTATTAAATTGTGTCTCCCCACACCTTCAAATTCATATGTTGAAGCTCTCTTCCCCAATATGGTTATGTTTAAAAACAGGGCCTTTAGAAGGGAATTAAGGTTAAATGATACCATAGGTCCCTAATCCCATAAGATTAGCATCCTTATAAAAAGAAACAGCAGAGTTTGTGCACTCACTCTGTCTTTCACTCTCTGTCTCTCTGTCTGTCTCCCTCCCTCTCCTTCTCTCCCTCCTACTCTCTGCATGCATAGCACAAGGAGAGACCATGTGAACACACAGCAAGAACGTGGTGCTCTGCAAGTCAGAAACAGACCCTTCATCAGACACCAAATCAGCCAGCACCTTGATCTAGGATTTCTGGCCTCCAAAATGGTGAGAAAATACATTTCTGTCGTTTAAGCCATGGAGCCTGTTGTATTTCGTTATGGTAGCGTGAGCAGAATAAGATGGGTATATATAAATGCAAATTCTATTGAGAAATTTGTATCTTTTACCCTGTTGAAGTAAGTTATACCTCAATTGAAGAATAAATAAAAGAGAAAGAAGGAGCGGCACAACCTTGTTTGTACTCCCAAGCTGGTGAGTGGGTGATGTAGGTTGCCTCTCACTGTGCCCTCTTGGCCGATGAGAAAAGTGCAACTTTGAGTAGTGAAGTGACATGTGGTTATGGCAGCAGAACTAGGTACACATAATCCAGTTCAGTTTGGTGAACAATCACAATGTGTGCCCTTTGCAAGCCCCAGGGTGGGCATTGCTGTCAGGAGTGGCCTCACAGGAAGTGCCCAGGCCTTGAAGGTAAATAAGCATTTACAACATTGTGTGGTCCACACTGCAATGGGCTTCACAGAGGTCACAAGAGCACTGAAGGACCACCTAGCATAAACCAGGATGTGGGAGTGGAAACTTCAGGGGTGCCAGACAAATCCTGCACTTCCCCTTCTCCCAAAGTCAGTCCTGGAGCTCCATGTCCTGCTCCTTAAAGTGTGGTCCACAGACCAGCAGCCTCTCTGTCATCTGGATGCTGGCTGAAGATGTAGAATTGTGGCTCCACCCAGGCCTACTGCATCAGGATCTGCTTTTTACCAAGATCCCCTGGGAAAGCACACTCGCACTGGAAAAGTGCTGGTCTGTTTATTTCAGAAGGACGCTGGGAGCCATGGACAGCTCTAAACACGAAGTGGCATCGTCTCAAAGAGCTGAATCCCCCACGCTCTCTATCCTGTCTGCAGACACTTCTGAGCACCAGGACATCCACTCAGTTCCCACTGACCCAGGTAACTAGGTCCCAGGAGATTCTGTGTCTACACTTACCTCCCCAACAGAGCAAGTCTAGCCCTAGCAGGTGTGCAAGCCAGCGATCTGGCAATTAGAGCCACTGATTGGAAAATGGGCTGCTTACCTGCGACAAAGGAGGGCTTCTCTTTTCTGAGGCCTTAGACAAAGCAGGCTTCCAGGGCGGCTAATTACCTGATAGGTAGCAAAGCTATCACCTACTGGGCCTTTTAGCTCAGTTAATAAAGCAATTTTTCCAGTCTTTTGTCCTTCTCTTGTTGTGATTTCTTGGCCTACACACGTTTTACAAAATGAGAAAGTTACGCAAGTGCTGCCTAATCCAGAGTTCAGCATTTGGGGCCCAGATTCCGGCCAGGCCAGCAGCAAAGCTACTGTAGAACCAGGCATCTAGGAAAAGATGTGGGTCCCTGCTCCTGGGTTTGTAGACCCAACAGAGTATATGAACGATGGCACAGTTTGCAGGTTATCCTATGAAATAATTTAAATAAGATCATCTATATGGGGATTAAATGTAAGCTCTATTTAAGGATAGTGGTTATTTTCTTAGATCAGGTCATTGAAATTTAATGTGAACACTTTCACATCAAAATGCACACACTGTAACAACTAAGATGTCCAATCATTCCAGTTTGCCATAAGCAAGATCCCGGGCCCTGTCCCCATGGAGCTGAGGGTCTAATGGGGAGGAAAGAAAAGAAACAAGTATGCAAATAAAATAGTTTCCCATGATAAGTGATATGTTGGAAACAAAGAGAGAAGGGCCACAGGGTGGCCCAGGAAGGCTCTCCAAGGCCTGACAAATGTCAAGTGTCCAGCCATTTGAAGAGATGCGTATGGGGGTTTGAGAGAGAGAAAAGTGGGGGTTCCAAGAAGCTGCAGCAGCAAGCGCAAATGTCCTGAGACAGGGCAGAGGTTGATGTGTGAGATGTCAGAAGAAGCCTGGCATAGTTAGACTGTGTGTGTGTGTGTATGTGTGTGTGTGTACACAAATGCACATTTGTATGCCTCTGCTGGGGGCAGTGAGAGGAGATGGGGTCAAGGTTGAAGTAGTGAGCAAAGTCCAGACCATGCAGAACTCATAGACCATGGTAGGAGTTTGAATTTTACTCTGAGTATAATAGAAAGCATTGAAGTGTTGGCCCTACTATTCCTTTCCCTAATTGCTCAAGTCAAATTTATTGCTCATTACTTGTCAGTCATCCTCCTTTTGAAATAGATTCATTTTAGGTCTGTATATCTGCCACTAAGTGCATCTATAGCTGCTTTGCGTATTTTTTTTAAATTAATAAACTTTATTGTGTTTTAGGATCACAACAAAATTGAATGGAACAAACAGAGAACTCCCATATGTCCCCTGTCCCCCGCACGTGCACAACCTCCCTCACTGTTGAAATCCCCCACCACAGTGGTACATTTGCTATAATAAATGAACCTACATTGACACATCATTATCATCCAATGTCCATAGTTTACATTAGGGTGCTCTCTTGGTGTTGGACATTCTATGGATTTGTACAAATGTATAATGACATGTACCCCCACCTGTAGTATTATACACAATGGTTTCACTGCCCTAAAAAATCTTCTGTGCTCCACCTATTCATCCCTCCCTGAGCCTACCCCATAGAAACCACTAATATTTTTAACTATCTCTACAGGTTTGCCTCTTACAGACTGTCATATATTCAGAAACATACAGTATGTAGGCTTTTCAGATTGGCTTCTTTCATTTTGTAATATGCATTCAAGTTTCCTTCATGTCTTCTTATGGCTTAATAGCTCATTTCTTTTCAGCGCTGAATAATATTTCATTGTCTGAATGTACCACCGTTTACTCATTCACCTACTGAAGGACATCTCAGCTGCTTTCACATTTTGCCAATTCTGAATAAAGCTTCTATAAATATCCATGTACAAGTTTTGTGTGAAAAGTTTCTACTCCCTCAGGTAAATGCCAAGGAGTTCAATTGGTGGATTGTATGATAAAAGTATGTTTTGTTTTGTAAGAAACAGCCAAACTGTCTTCCAAAGTGGCTGTATCATTTGCCTTTCCATCAGCAATGAATGAGAGTTCCTGTTGCTCCATATATCCTCACCAGCATTTGGTACTGTCAGTGTTTTGGATATGAGTCATTCTAATAGGTCTGTAGTAGTATTTCATTGTTGTTTTAATTTGCATTTCCCTGATGACATACTATGCGGAACATCTTTTCGTAGCTTATTTCCCATCTATACCTTCTTTGATGAGGTGTCTGTAAAGGTCTTCGGGCCACTTTTTAATAGGGTTGTTTGTTGTCTTATTGTCGAGTTTTAAGAGTCCTGTGTATATTTTGGATGACAATCCTTTATCACCTATGCCTCTTGCAATTATTTTCTCCAAGCTCTCTTAACATTGTTTCTTGCAGGCAGAAAATTTTAGTTTTAATGAAATGCAGCTTATCAATTATTTCTTTCATGGATTGTGCCCCTGGTGTTGTACTTAAAAAGTCATCACCAAACCCAAGGTCATCTAGATTTTCTCCTGTGTTATCTCTAGGAGTTTTATAGTTTTGTGTTTTATATTTAGGTCTGTGATCTATCTTGAGTGAAGGGTAAAAGATTTGCATGCAGATTGATTTTTTTTTTTTTTTTTTTTTTTTTTTGCATGTGGATATCTTGTTGTTCCAACACCATTTATTGAAAAGAGTATATTTGCTCCATTGCAATGCCTTTGCTCATTTTGTAAAGATCAGCTAACTATATTTCCATGAGTCTACTTCTGGGCTCTCTGTTCGCTTCCATTGATCTAGTTTTTTTCTTTCACCAATACCATACTGCCTTGATCACTGTAGCTTAACAATAAGTCTTAAAAGTCAGATAGTGTCAGTTCTGTTTGTTCACCTTCAGTATTGAGTTGGCTATTCTGGGTCTTTTGCCTCTCCATATACATTTTGGTTTTGTTGTTGTCTTTTGTTTTTCTTTTTGTAGAGACAAGTTCTTGCTATGTTGTTCCTGAGCTGGTCTCAAACTCCTGGCCTCAAGCATTTTCCCATCTCAGCCTCCCAAAGTGCTGGAATTACAGGTGTGAGCCACTGTGCTCACCAGTTTATATAAACTTCATAATCAGTTTTTCAATATCCACAAAATAACTGTCTGGGATTTGATTGGGTATTACACTGAATCTTGATTGAGCAACTTGGGAAGAACTGACATCTTGACAATATTGGGTCTCCCTATCCATAAACTTGGAATGTCTTCCCATTTATTACGTTATTATTTAATATCTTTCATCAGAGTTTTGTGGTTTTCCTCATATAGATTTTGTACATTTTTTAGATTTATACCTAAATGTTTTATTTTAAATGGAAATAATATGTTTTTTATTTTAAATTTCATTTGTTCATTGCTGGCATTTAGAAAAGCGACTGACTTTTGTACATTAACCTTGTATCTTGTAACCTTGCTATAATTAGTTCCAGGCATTCTTTCGTTGATTCTTTCACATTTTGTACATAGACAAGTCATGTCATCTATGAAGAAAGACAGTTTTATTTCTTTCTTCCCAATCTGTATGCCTTTTATTTTACTTTCTAGTCTTACTGCGTTAGCCAGGATGTATATTGAAAAGGAGTGTTATGAGGGGCTATCCTTGCCTTGTTCCTGATCCTAGTAGGAAAGCTTTGAGTTTCTTATTATTAATCGTGAGGTTAGCTGGAGGTTTTTTGTAGGTGTTCTTTATCAAATTAAGGAAGTTCCCCTCTTTTCCTAGTTTACTGAGCGATTTTATTATGAATGGGTGTTGAACTCTGTCAAATGCATTTTCTGCATCTATTGATAATGTAATTTTTTTCTTCACCCTGTTGATGTAATGGATTACACTAATTGATTTTTGAATGTTAAACCAGTGCCACATATATAGAATAAATCTCACTTAGCTGTGGTATATAATTTTTATATGTTGTTGAATTCAATTTTCTAATATTTTGTTGAGAATTTTTACATCTACATTCATGAGAGATATTGGTTTATAGTTTTCTTGTAATACTTTTTCAGGTTTTGGTTTTAGGGTAATACTGGCCTTATAGAGTGAGTTAAGAAGTATTTACTCTGCTTCTACCTTGTAAAAGAGATTGTAGAGAATTGGCATAATTTCATCCTTAAACGTTTGTTAGAATTCACCAATAAATGTATCTGGGCCTAGTGCTTTCTGTTTTGGAAGGTAATTACTTATTTATCTAATTTCTTTAATAGATATGGGCCTATTCAGATAGTCTACTTCCTCTTGTGTGAGTTTTGAAAGATTGTGTCTTTCAAGGTATTGGTCTCTTTCATCTAGATTATCAAATCTGTGGGCATAGACTTGTTCATAATATTTCTTTGTTATCATTTCCATGTCCATGAAATGTATAATGATGTTCTTTCCTTCATTTCTGATATTAGTAATTTGTGTCTTCTTTCTTTTTCTTAGGCCAGGTGGAGACTTATCAATTTTATTAATCTTTTCAAAGAACCAGCTTTCTGTTTCATTGATTTTCTCAATTGATTTCCTGCTTTCAATTTTATTACTTTCAGCTCCAGTTTTTATTATTTCTTTTCTTCTGTTTGCTTTAGATTAGATTTTCTCCTTTTTTCTAGTTTCCAAAAGTAGAAATTTAGATTATTGATTTTCAATCTTATTTTTAAAACATGGATCAGTGGTATAAATTTCCCTCTAAGCATTGCTTTCACTGCATCCCACAAATTTCGACAAGATGTATTTTCATTTTCATTTATTTCAAAATATTTCTTAACTTCTCTTAAGATTTATTCTGTGATCCGGCCGGGCGCGGTGGCTCAAGCCTGTAATCCCAGCACTTTGGGAGGCCGAGACGGGCGGATCACGAGGTCAGGAGATCGAGACCATCCTGGCTAACACGGTGAAACCCCGTCTCTACTAAAAAATACAAAAAACTAGCCGGGCGAAGTGGCGGGCGCCTGTGGTCCCAGCTACTCGGGAGGCTGAGGCAGGAGAATGGCGTGAACCCGGGAGGCGGAGCTTGCAGTGAGCTGAGATCCGGCCACCGCACTCCAGCCTGGGCGGCAGAGCCAGACTCAGTCTCAAAAAAAAAAAAAAAAAAAAAAAAGATTTATTCTGTGATCCAATGCTATTTTAGAAGTACATTGTTTAATCTTCAGGTATTTGGGGATTTTGCAGCTATCTTTCTGTTATTTATTCCTAATTGTGCTCTGAGAGCAGATATTGTATGATTTCTACTGTTTAAATTTGTTAAGGCATATTTTATAGCCCAGAATGTGGTCTATCTTGGTGAATGTTACATATGAGTTTGAGAAGAATGTGTATTGTGCTATTGCCAGATAAAATAGTCTATAGATGTCAATTATATCCTCTTGAATGATGGTGCTGTTGAGTTCAAGTTCATCTATGTTCTTGCTGATTTTCTGCCTTCTGGAACTGTTCATTTCTAATAGCGGGGTGTTAAAGTCTCTGGTTACAATGGTGGATTTATCTACATCTCCTTGAGGCTCTATTGGTTTGCGATTCATGTAGTGCAACACTCTGTTGTTAGGTACCTCTACATTAACAATTATTATATTTTCTTTGAGTATTGACCTCTTTATTGTTATATTATTATACTTTCATTGCTTTGAAGTCTGCTCTGAGATTGTTATATAGCGACTCCAGCTTTTTTTTGATTGGTGTTAGCATGAGCTATCTTTCGCTACTCTTTTCACTTTATCCTATATGTCTTTATATTTAAAATGGGTTTCTTTTGGACAGCATATAGTTGAGTCTTGTTTTGTGATCCACTCTGATAATCTTTGTCTTTTAATTGGTATATTTAGACCATTGACATTTAAAGTAATTATTGATAAAATTGAATTAACATTTATTATATTTGTTACTATTTTCTATTTGTTGTCCTTCATTTTTTGTCTCTATTTTTGTCTTCTACGCTTTTTCTGACTTTTGAGGCTTTAATTGAGCACTTTATACAATTTCAGTTTCTCTCCATTCTTAGCATATCAATTATACTTATTTTTTAAGAGTTTGCAACATACATTCACAATGAATCCAAGTCTACTTTTCAATAACACTATACCTCTTCACTGTTAGTGCAACTATCTTGTAATGACAAAATATTTCAAATTCCTCCCTCCTGACCCTGTAGCATTGAAGTCATTAGTTTCACTTATGCATAAGTGTGTGTGTGTGCCTTGTGTGTATGTAATCAAATACATTGTTGCTGTTATTATTTTAAACAAATTCTTGTCTGTTAACGCAATTTAAAATAAGAAAAATAGAAGTTTTTATTTTAATTTCTATTGTTTATTCTCTGATGCTCTTTATGTAGAGCTGAGCTTCTGCTACATACCATTTTCCCTCTCTGAAGAACTTCTTTCAACATTTCTTGCAAGGCAGGTCTACTGACACCAAAATTTCTCAAGTTTTGTTTGAGAAAGTATTTATCTCTCACTTTTAAAGGATAATTTTGCAGCATACGGAATTCTAGTGGTGGGATTTTTTTCTGTTATCACTTTCACTCTACTCTGTTCCGGTTTGTGTGGTTCCTGAGGAGACATTGGATGTAATTCTTACTCTGCTGCTCTGTAAGTAAGGTGTTTCTTCCCTCTGGTTTCTTCAATAATTTTTCTAATTTTTGACTTTCAGAAGTTTGAATATATGTTGAGGTGTTGAGTTTTTTGGGCATTTTTCCTGCTTGGTGCTCTCTGACCTTCCTGGATTTATGTTTTGATGTCTGACGTTAATTTGGGAAGATTCTCCATTGTTGCTCAAATATTGCTTCTGTTCTCTTCTCTTTTCTTCTTCTGGTATTGTCATTATGCATATGTTATTTACACCTTTTGTAACTGTCTCATAGGTCTTGGACATTCCGCTATGGTATTTTTTTTTTAAGTCTTTATTCTCTTTGCTTTTCAGCTTTGGAAGTTTCTGGTGTCACAGGGCAGGGAACATCACACATGGGGGCCTGTCATGGGGCAGGGGGCAGTGGGAGGGATAGCATTAGGAGAAATACCTATTGTAAATGATGAGTTAATAGGTGCAACAAACCACCATGGCACATGTATACCTATGTAACAAACCTGCACGCTGTGCACATGTACCCTAGAACTTAAAGTATAATAATTAAAAAAAGAAAGTTTCTGGTGTCATATCCTCAGGCTCAGATATTCTTTATTCAGTCATGTCTGGTCTACTAATGAGTCCATCAAAGGCATTCTTATTTCTGTTAGAGTGTTTTTTATCTCTAGAGTTTTTTTTATTACTTCTTAGAATTCCCATCTCACTGCTTACTTTGTCTGTCTCTTTTTGAATGTTGTCTACTTTTTTCATTAAAGCCCTTAGAATATTTTAAGGGCTTAATATCGATTATAGTTTTTTTAAAATTCTGTTCTGATCATCTCAACATTCTTGCCATATATCATCTGGTTCTGACGCTTGTTTAATCTCCTCAAACTGTGCTTTTTTAAACTTTTAGTATGCCTTGTAATTTTTTGTTAAATGGTGAACATAATGTACTGGGTTAAAGGAACTGTGATAAATAGCCCTTTAGTTATGTGATGGTAAGGTGTGTGGGGGGAATAAGTGTTCTATCATCCTGTGATTAGGTCTCAGTCTTTTGGTATGAATTTCACTAGTGCTGCTAAGTTATTTTCCCCTCTTAGGTGGGACAGAATGCCTAGAGGTAGGGTGGATTTGGGTATTTCCCTTTCCCCACATGGAAGGCTAGAGCCAGCTTGAATTGGATATTTTCCTTTCCCCAGATTGGCTCGGTTCTTCTGAGGACAGGATTGCTAAGAACAGAATGCCCTGGCACATATCAAAATGGCAAAATGGGTCCTTTTCCACATACTCTGATGGAAACATGGGAATATTTTTTCCTATATTTACTATGAATTTACTATGAGAACCTGGCAAATTTCCTAGAGGTAAAACTTACAAAAGTGTGGTAGCTCCCTATAACTGGATCCCCCTGGAGTTTTTAACTCTCAGACTTGTCCACACCAAGTATCCAGAAATTTGTCAATTCCAGTTCAGGTTTTCCATCTCTGGCATCGGTTCCCACTGAGGTTTCTGCTAACGGATTTCTGCTCTGCTAAATTGTGATTCTCTGTATCCACCTGTTCATCTCTCCAATTTTGGGGGCAGTGGTTTGCTCTGTGATCTCGTTTCCCCGACATGTTTAACAAGTGTTGTTATTTCCTTGTTTTCATTCTTTTACTTGTTGTTAGGACAGAGCAGCAATTTTTAAGCTCCTGACATGCTGGATTAGAAGCCAGAAATCCATAATTTTTTTCTCTGTTTTTAATCATCATTCAAGACTAAATATTTGTGGTTAATTTCATTATAATGTCTTCTTTAATAATTGAATTGTTTTACTATCTAAACATATGATAAGGAAAAACTTGTCTTTTTTTCTTTTTTTCCATTGTAGTCATGAACAAAATGTGGATTATTTGAAATATACTGAGACTAGCCCTGTAGTCTGGTAAATGGTAAATATTCTATATGCAGTTGAAAGTGTTTTGCATTCTCTAGTCACTTCAGGCACACATCTATAAACACCAGTTTATAGAGTTTCATTATTCACAAGTTTCATTATTCAAATTTCCGATGTCCATATTAACTTTTTGTTGGTCTATCATTTTTGGAGAGCTATGCTAAACATTTCTCATTACAATTATGAATTTGCCTATGTCTTCTGTCAATTTTTGAATATATATTTTGGGGCTTCGTAATAGGGAATATATAGGTTCAGAATTGTCTTGCTGGGACATTTTTGCCTTCCAACTTTACGTAATGAGCCTTTCCCTAATAATCTCCCTACTTTGTCTGATATCGCTACAGTATGTCTTTTAGTTTAATATTTACCTGGTTTGTCCTTTTACACTCTTTACTTTCAATAATTGGTTTTCCTTAGTCTTAGGTGGGTCACTTGCAAATAATATATAGGTGGCCAGGCACAGTGACTCACACCTGTCATCCCAGAACTTAGGGAGGCTGAGGTGGGTGGATCACTTGCGCTCAGGAGTTTGAGACCAGCCTGAGCAACAAAGTGAGACCTCGTCTCCATGAAAAATACAAATATTAACCAGGCGTGGTGGTACGCATCTGTAGTCCCAGCTACTCGGGAGGCTGAGGTGGGAGGATGGTTTGAGCCTGGGAGACAAAGGTTGCAGTGAGGCAAGATCACACCTCTGTATTCCAACCTGGGCAACAGAGTGAGACCCTGTCTTCAAAATAAAATAATAATAATAATAAATGCGGATTTCAAAAAAAACTTTGCCCTTATTTAATCTAAATAAATGTATTTTCCGAATGACTTTTGATATGTTTTAGCCTGTTTCTGATCCTCCCTACTCACTTTCTATTGTGTGGTATTTTCCTTACATCCTTTCCCTTCTCTCTTTTATTTAACTCTACTGATTTAGAAGTTATTTGTTCTAGTTTATTCTTCCAGTGCCTCATACATTTTTAACATGCAAACTTGTCTTAAATGCTGAGATTTATCATTGTTATTATCTTCCTGTCAGGCAATATAAGAACTCTAGAACTCCTAACTCTCCCCTTCTTTCATAACGGATATTTTAGTTTCATTTTTTTGAATTATCCTAAACCATAGACATTATTATATCTATATTCTCTGTGCTGGTTTGGATTTCTTTAACATCTTACTAATTTCTTTGCTCAGTGTTGCTTCTTCCATTCTATTTCTTCTCCCTACATTCCAATTTCTACTTAAATCCTTTGGTAATTCTTTTAGTGAGTGTCTCTGAGAAGTAAGCTCTCTTCGTTTTGTTTTAGAGTGTCTATATTTAACCTCTACCCTTTTATAATGGTTTAGTTGTGTGAAAGAAAAGAAAGAAAAGTTTAACCTGACAATCTCTTCCCTCAACACTCTGAAAATATTATATGTGGCCTCCCAGCATGTACTCATGCTAAATAGAAGTCCACTGTCAGTCTGATACTTGTTCTTTTGAAGGCCATTTGTCTCTTATGTCTAATAGTTTTTCAGATTTTTCTCTCTGTCTTTGGTGTTCTGCAATTACCAGGATGTGCCTTGGTCAGATAGTTTGTTATTTATTGATTGATTTATTTCTCTATTGAGAAGAAGGACTTTGTGATCCATCAATCCGAAAACACATCTTTCCTCAATTTTGTCTTTATCTCTTTGATTCATGCTCTCTCCCATCACCATTGTTCTGTTCTTTCGGAAGCCCTATCACACTTATGTTGGATTCACTCATTCCGTCATCCATGTGTCTCAGTTGCCTTTCCATATGTCCCATGTGTTTATTTCTCCCTGCTGTACCCAGGAGAGTTTCTTTAAGCATATCTTCCTATTCATAATTTCTCTCTTCCCTTGTGTAACTTGCCTTTGGTCCTATCCATTGAGATTATAATGGCTGTGAGTAGATAGATAAATTAGATAAAGACATAAGTAGATAGATAGATAATTTAGAATAATAAATACTCAAATACTCCTTGTTTCTTTTTCAAATCTACTTTTTTTTTTTTTTTTTTTTTTTTTGACATGGAGTCTTACTGTGCCACCCAGCCTGGAGTACAGTGGCACGATCTCAGCTCACTGCAACCTCCACCTCCCAGGGTCAAGCGATTCTCCTGCCTCAGCCTCCTGAGTAGCTGGGATTACAGCCACATGCCACCACACCTGGCTAACTTTTTTGCATTTTTAGTAGAGACACGTTTCACCCATGTTGGCCAAGCTGATCTTAAACTCCTGACCTCAGGTGATCCACCCACCTTGGCCTCCCAAAGTGCTGGGATTACCGGCATGAGCCACTGCACTTGGCCTCAAACCTGCCTTTTATAGCATCCTCTTTTTTATTACATTTTCTTGTACTTTTTTAATCTTTTTAATCCTCTTAAATATCAATTTTTAGAAATCTCCTTCAGATTGCTCTATATGTTTGAGTTTTCCAGGTACTAATTTTCCACTAATAGCTCCTGCTGCTGGCCCTCCCCTGACTGATTTATTTCCTATGCTTCTCTGTAATTCTGCTTGTGAGCTCATCCTCAGCAGAGCTGACTGTCTGTGGGATTCTAGTGTACCCTGAGTTACAGTACAATCCACAATGAGGGCTTTCTGGCTTCCTATTTTGCAGTTCAAGAGAATTCTATTGTCCTGGGCCAGTTCCTATGTTACCATCTTATTTGTGGTTCCCACACTACAGAGGAAGAGGGCATCTGTACTCTATATCCATACATGGGGCAGGATAAGGTTTTGAGTTGTTTAAGAGATTTTCTTTTCTTTATATGATCTTTGCCCTGTTTTTTTTTTTTTTTTTTTTTTTTTTTTTTTTTTTTTTTTTTTGAGACGGAATCTTGCTCCGTCGCCCAGGTTGGACTGCAGTGGCTCAATCATGGCTGACTGCAACCTGCCATTCGCAAAGCCCTATATTATTTCTACCTACTGCTCTGGGATGGAGGTAGGGTTGAATTTTTTTAGTCTATGTGATCCAGGAGCACTTTACAGAGTGAAGTGGAGAAGGAAGGTTTGTTTCTGAGCCCTTTACTTTGTGGCATCTCTGGTTGCCCATGGTGCTAGGACCCCAAATTCCAGCCTCAGGATTTGTGTCTGCTCTGGCCCTGAGGCTGGGGTCTGAGGTCCTAACACCAGCCTGCTACTCTTTTTTTTTTTTTTTTTTGAGATGGAGTCTCACTCTGTCACCCAGCCTGGAGTGCAGTGGCGCGATCTCGGCTCACTTCAAGCTCCACCTCCCGGGTTTACGCCATTCTCCTGCCTCAGCCTCCTGAATAGCTGGGACTACAGGTACCCCGCCACCTCACCCGGCTAGTTTTTCGTATTTTTTAGTAGAGACGGGGTTTCACCGTATTAGCCAGGATGATTTCGATCTCTGACCTCGTGATCCGCCCGTCTCGGCCTCCCAAAGTGCTGGGATTACAGGCTTGAGCCACCGCGCCCGGCCCAGCCTGCTACTCTTAATGTCAGCTTCTCACACGGCCCTGACTTGGACCTCTGTCTTCTGTCTTTGTTTCTGAATCCCGGGGATATTCCTTCTTTTGTCACGCTAGGAAAATTTTTATAACTGTGTTTATTATTTTATTATATTGTCGTCACAATTCTATGCATTTGTATTGGGAGAGAGGAAATACTACCCCAGTTCAGTCAACCATGCTGCTGAACGTCCTCCATGATCTATTATTGCTTCAGTGAAATATTTACATTGAAACATCACTTGCAAAATCATTAAAGAGGTACCCGTCCTAAGGTGCAGCATGATTTACAGCTCAAAGAATCCTCATTTAAGTCAACACACCTGGGTACCTAGCACCCGGACTAAGAAATATAATGCTATCAGTACCCTAGAAGCCACCTTTGCACCCCATTTCACTCAACCCCCTCAATATAATTGTTATCCTACCCATTGACCCCACACATTAGATTTGCCTATTCTTGGTTTTTGTAAAATAGAAACATACAATATGTTCTTTTTTGCATCTCACTTCATTTACTCAACATTGTTGATATGGTTTGGCTCTGTGTCGCCACTCAAACCTCATCTCAAATTGTAATCCCCACGTGCTGGTGGAGGGGCCTGCTGGGAGGTGATTAAATCATGGGGTGGACTTCCCCTTTGCTGTTCTCATGATAGTGAGTGAGTTCTCACGGGATCTGGTTGTCTGAAAGTGTATGCCACTTCCCCCTTCACTTGCTCTCTCTCTCTCTTCTGCCGCCATGTGAAGAAAGTGCTTGCTTCCCTTTCACCTTCCGCCATGATTGTAAGTTTCCTGAGGCCTCCCAGTCATCCTTCCTGTTAAGCCTGCAGAACTGTGAGTCAATTAAACCTCTTTTCTTCATAAATTACCCAGTCTCAGGTAGTTCTTTATAGCAGTGTGAGAACGGACTAAAACAATTGTGTGTTGAGATTCATCCAAACTCTTATGTGTAGTTGTAGATCATTCATTTTATTACTGTGTGGTATTCCATCATGTGAACAGACCACAATTTATGTATCCATTCTACTACTGATGGGCAGTGGATGGCTATTACAAATACTGCTGCTATAAATATTTGGTGACGTTGGGTGTGTACTTTGAAGTGGAATTGCTGGCTCATAGGTAAGTGCATGTCCAGATATACTTGTTTAGATCCTTCTTGCCCTCTTGTATTTGTCTATCTCCCCAGCTATACTTAAGGTCCTTGAAGGTCAGGTCTCTGTCAGTATTCACTGCTATCTGCTCAATACCTTGTATACAATGGGTGCTTAATAAATGCTTGCTGCATAAAGAAAGGCATCAATGAGCCCAAGTGGCATATCCAGGCCTGTCTATCAATCTCACCCTACTCCTACCTGCTCCCCCACACCTGGGGAGTCAGATTCATAAGGGGGATGATGTCTGGAGGGTAACCAGCCCTGCATGTGAGGAGGACGGGGTGCGGGGGATTGGGGACTGTTGCCAAGGGCAGGCCCTTGAGCAGCTGAGCAGACCTACCCTGTCACTGGCTGCTGGTGTCTCCAGCCTTGGACACATTCCCAATGTAGAGCTCCTCACCTTCCCATCAGGCCACAACATCTTTTGAAATAGCCAAAACATGTGACCTTCAGCCATGCCACAGCAGTCTTGGCTGCCAGAAAATCCAACTGGGCATGTACCTTTGCTTAACGCAGGATGTCAGGGAGCCTAGAGAGGAGGTTTTTGTTCCCAGTCTCCTATCGTTTTCAGAAATGTCGAAAACGCTGACAGATTTGGGAGAGGAAGCAATTCCCCTTTGAGCTAATCAATATAAGAGCCTCAAGGTGGCTCACGCCTGTGTCAAACATGGGGCTTTCAGCATCAAAGTGCTTGCAAGACTTGGTGAGTTCTTTTTTTTTTTTTTTTTTTTTGTCTTTTTGGTCTGTCAGGTTGTAAGGACACTGTACCGTCAATAAATACCAAAGTCACAATGTATCTAGTTCCTGATCTACTGCCATGTTCTGAAGAAAGTGTGTGTGTGTGTGAGAGAGAGAAGGAGGGAGGGAGGAAATGGGGAGGAGAGAAGAGGAGACAGGCAGGGTAAAGAGGAGAATAGAAGGAGAGAGAAAAGAAAGACAGACATGGAAATGAAATAGAGCAGGAGAAAAAAGGGGTAAGAGAAGCAAGAAGAAAAAGACAAGGAAGACAAAAGTGAAGACATGAGAACAGAGAGACAGGAGACAAGGAACAAAAGAGTTAGCAAAATGGCCAGAGAAAAGAAAAAAAGAAATATTGAGAAATAAAAGAGAAGGAAAGAAAAAGAGAGAGAGAAAGGAGTGAGGAAATGAAATAGGCAAAGCGATTCTGAAGACAGAAAATAGGAGGGGGAAGAAAAGACTGAGAATGAGAGGAAGATAAAAAGAATAAAAAGATGAAACAGAAGGGAAATGCCTCAAGGGCCCTGCCCAAGGGACTCAGAGACACCCATGTTTTCTCATGATTCTTAACGATGGCAGTTGTCAGGCAGACCCCAAGGAAACCCTGAGACCAAACAGCAAGGGGAAGGAGCCAGGCTCAAGTGAATTTACCCTCTCTGCCCTTCAGCATGGAATTGGGATGACCTAAAATGTGGCTGAAAATTCATCCCGAGCTCCCCAGCAGCCCCAGAGAGGAGCTGAAGCAGTAGTATTCAGGAAATACAGAAAACACCACAAAGATACTCCTTGAGAAGAGCCACCCCAAGACACATAATTGTCAGATTCACCAAGGTCGAAGTGAAGGAAAAAATGTTAAGGGCAGCCAGAGAGAAAGATCAAGTTACCCACAAAGAGAAGCCCGTCAGACTAACAGTAGACCTCTAGGCAGAAACCTTACAAGCCAGAAGAGAATGGGGGCCAATATTCAACATTCTTAAAGAAAAAAATTTCAATCCAGAATTTCACATCCAGCTTCATCATTGAAGGAGAAATAAAATCCTTTACAGACAAGCAAATGCTGAGAGATTTTGTCACCACCAGGCCTGCCTTAAAAGAGCTCTTGAAGGAAGCACTAAACATGGAAAGAAGCAACCAGTACTAGCCACTGCAAAAACATGCCAAATTGTAAAGACCATCAATGCTAGGAAGAAACTGCATCAATTAACGGGCAAAATAACCAGCTAACATCATGACAGGATCAAATTCACACATAACAATATTAACCTTAAATGTAAATGGGCTAAATGCCCCAATTAAAAGACACAGACTGGCAAATTGGATAAAGAGTCAAGACCCATCAGTGTGCTGTATTCAGGAGACCCATCTCATGTGCAGAGACACACATAGGCTCAAAATAAAGGGATGGAGGAAGATCTACCAAGCAAATGGAAAGTGAAAAAAAGCAGGGGTTGCAATCCTAGTCTCTGATAAAACAGACTTTAAACCAACAAAGATCAAAAGAGAGAAAGGAGGCCACTACATAATGGTAAAGGGATCAATTCAACAAGAACTAACTATCCTAAATACATATGCACCCAATACAGATTCATAAAACAAGTCCGTAGAGACTTACAAAAAGAATTAGACTCCCACACAATAATAATGGGAGACTTCAACACCCCGTTGTCAATATTAGACAGATCAACGAGACAGAAGGTTAACAAGGATATCCAGGACTTGAACTCAGCTCTGCACCAAGCAGACCCAATAGACATCTACAGAACTCTCCACCCCAAATCAACAGAATATATGTCTTCTCAGCACCACATCACACTTCAGATAACCCCATCAAAAAGTGGGCAAAGGATATGAGCAGACAGTTCTCAAAAGAAGACATCTATGCAGCCAACAGACACATGAAAAAATGCTCATCATCACTGGTCATTAGAGAAATACAAATAAAAACCACAATGAGATACCATCTCATGCCAGTTAGAATGGCAATCATGAAAAAGTCAGGGAACAACGGTGCTGTTATTGTTCAGGGAAAAGTCAGGGAAAAGTGCTGGAGAGGATGTGGAGAAATAGGAACGCTTTTACACTGTTGGTGGGAGGGTAAACTAGTTCAACCACTGTGGAAGACAGTGTGGTGATCCCTCAAGGATCTAGAACTAGAAATACCATTTGACCCAGTGATCCCATTACTGGGTATATACCCAAAGGATTATAAATCATGCTGCCATAAAGACACATACACACGTATGTTTATTGTGGCACTATTCACAATAGCAAAGACTTGGAACCAACCCACATGTCCATCAGTGATAGACTGGATTAAAAAAATGTGGCACTTATACACCATGGAATACTATGCAGCCATAAGAAAGGATGAGTTCATGTCCTTTGCAGGGAAATGGATGAAGCTGGAAACCATCATTCTCAGCAAACTATCACAAGGACAGAAAACCAAACACCACATGTTTTCACTCATAGGTGGGAACTGAACAATGAGATCACTTGGACACAGGGCGGGAACATCACACACTGGGGCCTGTAGAAGGGTAGGGGGCTCGGGGAGGGATAGCATTAGGAGAAATACCTAATGTAAATGATGAGTTGATGGGTGCAGCAAACCAACATGGCACATGTTTACCTATGTATCAAAACTGCACATTGTGCACATGTGCCCTAGAACTTAAAGTATAATAAAAAAATAAAAAATAAAAATAATTCAGAGGAAAATGGAATCAGCTTTAAAAAAAATGAATGCTCTGATATGAGAAATAAAATCTCACTTGGAACTTTCTAGAGGCCTGGGAAAAGGAATAAAAATAAAATTAATTAATTAAAAAGTAAGTTGCAAAACCTTTTCAGAAAATTTTCTTAATGTTGGCCAAATATGTCCTTGTCCTTACTCTCCACTTTGAAATAAATGTACCAAATGGGACTTCATTTAGAGACGAAAGATTGAATTTATGAACAATGCCTTCAAAGGAGCAACATTCGTAGTACTGTTTTAAAATGGCATCACTTCAGTAAAGACAATTCTGCAAAAATATACCCTTATGTGGTCTAATTCTGTTCCTTGCAAGTATTTGCTAGAGTGCTTTTTCTTGTTGCTTTGTTTGTAGTTGCTGAACAATCTTAGTTTCGCGATTTTGAGGGAGAGACTGAAGATAAACTGTTAAGAAACAGTGAGAAAGACACATATTTGTACCTAGGAGTAAAATCTTACTTCAGGATTTAAAATATATTTCATAGTCCAGGCGCAGTGGCTTATGTGTGTAATCCCAGCACTTCATGAGGCCAAGGTGGGAGGATTGCTTTAGCCTAGGAGTTTGAGGCCAGCCTGGACATCACAGCAAGACTCTTTCTCTTAAAAAAAATTTTTTTTTTTAATTAGCTGGAGGCTGAGGCAAGAGGATTGTTTGAGCCTGGGAAGTCAAGGTTGCAATGAGCAATGATCATGCCACTGCACTCCAGCCTGAGCAACAGGGTGAGACCTGGCCTCAAAATAAAATAAAATAAAATAAATCTCATAAGATATATAAAATAAAATATATAATAAGATATATGTGTGGACATGTATGTGTGTAGATGTGTATGCTTTGTTCTTGAATGTTGCAATTATTCATTATGGAGAACTCGATTTTGAACAAGGAAAGGAATCTTTCATGAAAACACATATTAATCCTTCAATTAACTCTTCATAATGATAAAGGCCTTTGGCTGGGCAGACCATACACCCTAGGCCTGCTTCTCCCTGTGACAACCATGCCGATTCCAGGCAAACAAGTTCAACCTGAAGCCCAGGGACATGCAAGCAGAAGTTTGCTAAGTGTCTTAGAGCAGGTGTTTTACCTTTAATAACTCCATGGTGCAATTACACAGGAATTTGTCCAAGCCTTTTTTGAAACTATTTATACATTCAGCATTTACCAAATCGGGGCGGGGGATTAAAAAAAAAGAGAGAGAGAGAGAGATTTTAATCTCATGTGATTTATTTTTTTGTCCTAAAATGACTTAAAGAGAAACGGGGTGGGTTAGTGGCAAATTGTCCTGCGCTGAGAGCATGCTGTGTGCCAGGCACCACGCTGGGAGCTTCATAAACAGCCTCTCATTTAATCCTCATAACACCCCTACATGGTAGGGATCACTGTAACATTTCACGGATGAGGAACTGGGCTCAGAGAGGTCCTGGCAGTTGCCCAAGGTCATTCAGCTTTCACAGATAGGGTTTGCAACCTGGTGTGTTTGCTCCCAAAGCCTGTGGCCCTTTTTGCATGACACCCGCTGTTCCCTGGGTGCCAGAGGGAACAGCAGCACTGCCTCCTTGTAACAGCCTCGCGGGAGCTGAAGTCATGTGTGTCGTCTCAACCATCTTCTGCAAAAAGTACCTTCCCATCTAAATTTTCTCAGTTGTCCTGCTCACTCCCAAAACTCCAACCCAGTTTTCCTGGAGTTTTCAAAGAGAGAGAAGTTTGGGAATATAAAGCTCTATATTGAAGGGATCTCCCAGCTCTGAGAGTTTGTGAAATACTCAAGAAACCACAAGGACTTTCATAAAAAGGCAATTTCTGTAGCACGCAGGGGGGGATAAAAGCCATGATATTTTCCCATTCTTTTTCTTCAGAACTTGATGAAAACATGAAACCATCCACAGGCAGGAAGCAGAAAATGATCATTTCACAGCAGGGGACTGCCGCGGCTGTACACAGTGTGCTGTCAAGTGGGAGGGGGCGTCTGGGCTGGTGCCTCTGAGGGATGGTCTCTCCACAGCCTGGCAGGGCCCTTTCCCTCTGCGCGCCCTAGCACCCCCATCACCGCTGTCTCCGGGACCTCCTTGCTCTGATGGTCTCGGATA
Organism: Theropithecus gelada; assembly: GCF_003255815.1. Classification (NCBI taxonomy): domain Eukaryota; kingdom Metazoa; phylum Chordata; class Mammalia; order Primates; family Cercopithecidae; genus Theropithecus; species Theropithecus gelada. Next base: position 23,163,298 of record NC_037678.1, on the reverse strand, counting down.
CCCTGAGTTCCCTGGATAAAGCCTAGGCTCTAGGTGAGCCACGCACTTTGCTGTGGGGGCCTTAAGAGTTAAAGAGGCCAAGCAAATGCCTTCTGATTTCTAGCAGAAGATGTTCAGGGATGCTGGCAGCCCCGAGTTCATGTGCTACTCCACTTCTTACTCACTGTGTGAACTTGGGAGATAGCATGCCTTTGGGAAGGAACATTGCCCCTCCTCCTGCAGCCACTGGGCAACAGGGGCAAGCCTCAGACACTAGTTCCTAGGTCCCACCTCAGACAAATCGTTTGGGTTTCTGTCTTATAGGAGGGTCAGGTTTCCGTGAAAGATTGTTTTTGCAAAAGAAGCAGGTCCAGCAGCCACTAGTGCCACAGAAGAGAGCAGGATTGGAATCCACAGGCTGTGTGACCTTGAACAAGTCACTTTACCTCTCTGTTTCCTCCCCTGCATGATGGGAATAGGGACATCTGCTGCATTTGGCTGTTGGAGAAACACAAGGAAATCATGGACAAGTGTCAGATGTGGTGACACTCGTCTGTAGTCCCAGCACCTCAGGAGGCTGAGACGGGAGGATCCCCTGAGTGCAGGAGTTAGAGGCTGCAGTGAGCTATGATGGCGCTACCATACTCCAGTCTGGATGATGCAACAAAATCTCATCTGTAATTATCATCATCATCATTAGAGCAAACCCTACTCAGTGGCTCACCCCAATGTGTGATCCTATGGCTTAATTCCCTCCTATACATGAGGGCTACACAAGCTCAGATGGGCTTATTCTACTGAAAATTCAGAGAAACCTGGAGAAAAGGTGGGAAGGCAGGTGGGTTGGAGAGGTGGAGTGGGGCAGTTCAGAAGAAGAGGGGCAGCACGTGGTGGAAAAAAGTGAGATGAGCCCTCAGTCTCAGCAGGGCCAGGTCACTGGCTTGTGACCTCTGCAGTCTCTCAGAACCCCGAAGGCCTGGAGCTCTGTTTAATGCTCTGTCACCTATGGTCATGAAATTCTTATCATGGGATAAGATCCCCTGTCCAAACAAGGGTCTCTGCATTGTCATGTTGCACTGGACCCTGCAAATTATTTGCTAATCCTGAGTCTCAGCCTACGTAGCCCTTCTATGGCTGCATTTCAACTTCTGTATCTGCAGAACAGATACATTAGATGGGGACCGAGCGAGGCTAAGGCTGAGAGCCTTCCTGAGCTACTGGTAAGCACTTCCCTATGCCCAGCGAGGTGCTTGACACCAAATAAATGTTAAACACCCCAGTGAGTTTGAGACTCAGTGATGCCCAAATGCCCAGCTGTGGAACAGTGAGGAGTTAAATCACAGGCATTTGGAGTCAGGCAGACAAAGGTTCAAATCCTGACCCTTCCACTTGCTGGTCACGGGGCCTTGGGCAAATTCCTGTACTCTTCTGCAACATGCTGACTTCATCACTAAAATGAGGATGATAATAGTCTCTCCTGCCTAGGTTGTTGGGTGAGGGAGGGAGTTACACGAAATTGTGTGTGTTAAGCACCATGCCAGGCATTTAAACAGTAACTGCTAACATTCATTTATTTACTAACTGAGCACCTACTTTGTGCCAGGCACTGTGCAAGGCTCTGAGAATACAGTGGTAAACAAAACATTCACAGCCCTGACATAGAGGCAGAATATAAACAAAAAAGCAGGCAAGGGTGGCAGGTGCCTTCCGATGGTGGCACACACACTCTAAGCATCTTAGGAGAACAAGGGCAAAGAGTGGGGCTAGGCTGTCGGGCGTGTGACAGTCCCTTCCCATTCAGAAATTAAACTCTCTGTGAGCTACAGCCAAGGATTTCAATCCCACTCTCCAATGCATCTGTGTTGCGGAAGAGAATTATTTTCCAGAAATTCCCAGATGTCTGGAGATGGTGCTAGGTTTCTCCCATCTCCAGGAGGGCAAATGACCTCCCCACCAGAACCCCAAACAAATTCCCCTCACCAGGAGCCCTCAGACCCCACCCTGGAGCTAAGAACGAACAGAAAGGGAAATAAACAAATTATCTTGATAATTTGTTTAAGAAGGGGAAAAAAAAGTCACCCAAGAAAAATGATATCCAATAAGACGGTGGGTTTCTAATGAATGTGCGGGTAATGAAATAAACCCGTTTAGGCCATGCTTGGCCCTGATCTTCCCAGGCCTAGATTAAAAAATGGAACATCTGTGATGATTTAATTTACATCTTAATAACAAACAGGCCTCGAGAAACCCGCGGATAAATGCCTTTTATTGCCAGCGTATCTTTTGCACTGCAGCTTGAATGAAAACTCTAGTAATTAATTGTTTTAAGCGATTCTATTAAAAAGTGTCTGCAAGTGCTGCGTGCCGAATGTTTATGTGGGCCCGGCTGCCGACAGGAATACAGACAAGCCTGGAGAACAGGCGCAGAATGAGGTACCTTATTTTTTCCCCCACATTCACTGCCTTAGAGACACGCAGTCCTTTTATTTATTGTTTTCAAAAGAGTTAGATGCAAGGCCTGCTAATTTCTCTTCTATTATTTTTCAAATCTTAATTGTCAGTCTTTGAATTGACAAAAACGAGGCTCCCCTCTTTATTCCGATGTTTACTTAACTCTCCTCCAATCCACACTGGGAATAGCACCCAAGTTGCTTCTATTCCTAACACACTGTGATTCCTTATCTGGAAAATTGGGATAGTACTGTGACCCGTCCGTCTTTTTTTTTTTTTTTTTTTTTTTTGCAGCCATTTGGAACTACTGGACGTAGTGTAGATTCTGCAGTGGCTGAGTTGTGCAAGTCAGGGTTTTCTGTTGAAAAATCATTCCCCAAATTAAGCATCTCAGATGTGCCAGGCCAGGTGCTGGGCTCTGAGGGTGGAGCTGTGGTTTCTGTCATTTGTGAAACTGACATTGGGGAAGGGGGTGAGTAGGACAAGTCAATAACTGAGCAATAAATGGGCAAATATCTGTGGTCTCGGCCCTGGCTGCACATTAGAATCCCCGGGGGAGCTTTGAAAACATAACCCAGGCCCCCATGTACCTCTCAGAGGTCTTGATTTAATTAGTCTGGGGTGGAGCGCAGCCATCAGTATTTTTAAAAGCTCCCAGGAGGATCTTACAGCCAATCAAAGTGAAGAATCAGTGGCAGGCAGAGGCTCCAAGGACATTTCCGAGGCAGCTCAGTGCCAGGAAGAAAAGAAACAGGGTCTCAAGAGGGAAAGTGTGAGCAGCAATCAGGGCAGCCTCCTTGAGGTGGTGACATTCAGCACTGTGCAGATCTCGGGAAGAGCATTCCAAACGGAGGGAACAGCATGTGCAAAGTGCACTGAGTGTGTTTCAGGAACAGAAAAGTGGGTGTTCCTGGAGAGACATGAGATGGGAGGTAGGAAAGGAGATGAGGCTAGAGAACCCAAGAGGGCAGAGTGAAGGAGGCTGGATTCCTTTAGGGTAGAAGGCGGGCTCCCCCTGTAGGGGAGTGACAGGATCCGTCACAGTGTATGTGGCTGCTGTATTGGACTGACTGAGGCTGGACTCGAGAGGTGCTAGAATGGCCACAGGAGGCCAGTGGAAAGGCTCTGGTCCCATCCCAACAGGTGATGGTGGTAGCCAGGAGCACCTGCTGTAGGAAAACAGGGAGATGGTGCCTCCCCAGACAGCTGCCTTCCCCCAGCCCCAGGCTGGTCAGAGACTGTCTTGTACCCGTCCCTCCCAGCCCCTGGGCGAGCCTCGCCCCAGCCCAGAGCACAGTGAAACATAATTGGCTGGCTCTATACTGGAATGGGGAGGGGTCTGGGCTCTGGATGACAGGTGGGTCTCATCCATTGATGAGCTCACCCTCTCAGCTCCAACCCAAGGGCCATCTGTGTGTGGGAACCCCTCCCCACATTTGAGTCTCCCCAGCTCAACCTCAGGACCAAGACCCACCCTCTGCCCCACCCCTGCCCGCAGGGCATCAGTGCTTTTTGCGTCCAAATTGGGGAGTGAGATGAGCCGATGAGTTTAATGGACTAGCTCAGGGTCTGTTGCCTGGTTTCTAGTTTCCACCTTAATTTCTTGCTTCTGAATATTTTTCAAATTCTATTTTAACTTTAAGAATATTCCTCCCATAAACAGACTCTTTACAAAAGTGGAAATGTATCTGGTTAACAAACATATGGGGAAAAGCTCAGCATTGTGGGAATCAGAGAAAAAGACATTCAAGCGAGGAGGTACCATTTTCACTTAATTTTCTAAAAGCACATTGTCATTGCTGTTGTTGTTCAGGTTATGTGTCCATCACCTGAACCAGGATGGGTGAGAAGGGCCCACTCGTGTGCTGCCGGCAGTGAGGGTAGCGTGTCTTTGGAGCAACGAGGTGCTACATCTCAAACTCTTTACAACCATGCATTCCTCGGACCTGTGTCCCAGCTTCCACGGAACATTCTAGATATTGAAGAAAGCAACACACAAGGAACGATGCTCCCTGTGACATTAAATATGAGCCCCCAAATGGGCAGCGACCTAAACGTCCACCCAAGGGAAAATGAAAAATGAATTATGACTTATCTATAGGAGAGGATATTACACAGCCATTCCAATGTGGACAAAAATGAATAACAACATGGAAACATAATTGTAACATAATAGTCATTGAAAAGACAAAAGAGAACAAGGCACAAAATGACGCCGCAAATATGATGCCCAGTATTAAAAGGAGAAAAAGAAAAGAAACAATGCAAACGACCCCGAACACAACAAAACAATAAAATACCCTTTAGTTGCATTGATGGGAGTGGGAATTAAGACATCTCATCGGTTTGGTTTTGTGATGCTTTTTCCCTACGTCGTCTATCCTCTTTATTCTTTATAATAAATTATGGGGCCCGGGCGCAGTGGCTCACGTCTTTAATCCCAGCACTTTGGGAGGCCAAGGCGGCCGGATCACGAGGTCAGGAGTTCGAGACCATCCTGGCTAACACGGTGAAACCCTGTCTCTACTAAAAATACAAAAATTAGCTGGGCATGGTGGCGGGCGCCTGTAGTCCCAGCTACTCAGGAGGCTGAGGCAGGAGAATCACTTGAACCTAGGAGGCGGAGGTTGCAGTGCGCCGAGATCACACCACTGCACTCCAGCCTTGGCGATAAAGTTATACTCTGTCTTGAAAAAGAAAAAGAAAAGAAAAGAAAAAAGTAATTATGACATTTTCCCTACCACTTAGCCCCTTTCCACACAGAGCATTAGAGGTGAAAAGCTCAGTCTAGAGCTGGAAACTGGTTCCTACATTCACCAGCCCTGTGACTTTGAACAAATTGCTCCCTTCTCTGAGCCTCAGTTTTGTCATCTGTAAAATGGGCCTAATCAAGCCTTGAAAGGCCATGGTGGGGAAATTAGGGCAAAATCAGGGTATAAGGTTCTTCCTGAGCATTGGTCAGCATATCAAATGATTGGCAATGTTATGATCATTTTCACTAAAATTAGACATTTCTGATTAAAGGCCATTCCGTTTTGTGCATGGAAAAATGCACATCTTTCTTAAATATTTATAACGGCTCTGAATCTGGGCCACAGATTAATAAAAGTAAGCCATGCTCAAATCCACGTCTCTTCCACACTTGCCCAGGCACCCCTGCATACTTCCTGGCAGAGAAGAGGATCCCTCTTCTCCTGAAGTCCTTGGTCAACCACGTGATGTCATAAAGAAGCCCCTTTTGAATGGGGACCTGGGACTGGGAGATGGAGAAGGTATGGAGGAGCAGGCAAAGCTGTCCTGGAAGTCAGAGATCTGGGCCAAGAGTCCAAGACCAATGCCCTCAGTTTCCTGAGCTGTGAAATGGGCAGATTGGTCTAGATTGGTTTTTCCCAGCATGTATTTCCTGGATGTGCATCTGATTCACCCAGCCCAAAATAATGCCCTCCTGAAAAAAATTAGTTTATTATTAAATGTGTTTGAGAATAAACATCCCCTCCATAATTGTATTCTTATTGGGTTTTTTTTGTTGTTGTTGTGTAACTTTTTTTTTGAGACAGGGTCTCACTCCGTCCCCTATGCTGGAGTGCAGTGCCGTGGTCTCAGCTCACTGCAACCGCCACCTCCTGGGCTCAAGGGATCCTCCAACTTTAGCCTCCTGAGTTGCTGGGACTCCAGGCAGGCACCACCACACCTGGCTAATATATTCCACATTTATTTGTAGAGACAGGGTCTTCCTGTGTTACCCAGGCTGGTCTCAAACTCCTGAGCTCAAGTGATCCTCCTGCCTCGGCCTCCCAAAGTGCTGGGATTACAGGCATGAGCCACTGTATCTGGCCACATAATAATATTTATTAACCTATCAACAAGACTCTGGGAAGATGAAGGTAAAGACCAAGCACTGATTACGCACACGTGTACTGAGCACCTGGTGTATGTCAGGCAGAGTGCTGGATGCTGAGGACATAGCGGGGAACAAGGCCCATAAAAAATCCCTGCTCTTGAAGAAGTAGGCAAAAATTTAAAAAAAATTAACATCATAAATAAATTATAGAGTTTGACAGAAGGGGATACATAGAAAAAAATGGCAAACGGGAAAATGCAGGGACAGGGTTGTGATTTTTCAATAGGGTGGCCTGGAGGTGCGTCCCTGAGAAGAGGACATTTGAGCAGCAACTGGAAGGAGAAGAGGGAGGTGATTGTGCAGATAACTGGAGAAAGAGTGTTACAGGCAGGGGCAACACCCCAGCACAAAAGCCCCGAGGTTGAAGTGTGCCTGGCTTGTAAGAGACCGGGGCACTGGAGCATTGGAAGGGAGAAAGAATGAGGACAGAGAGGTATCAGGGCAACAGCAAGAATGTTAGCTGACATCCTATGTGTTTTTTACTGGAGATCTATAAATTACACTCCTCTTCCGTCCATCCCCTTCCCACCACCACGTGTATCCGTGAAGCACAGCCATGCCAAAGCTGAGATGGCCGGGAAGGCTTCCTTCTCTACCCACAAGCCCTCGATGGAGTCCCCCATGCCCTGCAGGGCCTGTGTCCCTGTTCCCCCTTTACAGACGGGCAAATCCAAACCTGGCCAAGCTGGAAGCTCTTGCCACAGCCTCCAATCCCGGACTCAGGGAGAAGGCACAGACTCCTGTCTAAATGGCTCCTTTGCGAGCCCAGCCCATCGTCATCGGCCGCCCCTCAGAGAGACACAGGCTCCGTGACAGGGAGGCGGATGGGGGGGAATCCAAATAACTTCTCTCCTCTCACCTACATCTCCCGGGGACGCTCAAAGCCATTTTAGGAAAAATTAAAGTGCTAGAGTGCTTTACTCAGTGGGAAGTCAACGTATGAGCCTCATTATCCCAAGAGGTGGTGCAGGCTAAAAATATACGTTGGTTCACTGAGGGTTTTCATTAAAAGCAGAGATGACGGATTCAGAGAGTGCTGTGAAGGAAAGCTGGGAGAGGGAACTGGCCTAGAAGGAGCAAGCCACAAAGGGCAGGTGGGCCACCTGTAGCCCACACCCCTCTAGGAGCACTCAGGAGGCAGCCCAGGGGAGGGGCTTGCCTGACTTTGGAGCCCCAGTTTCAGTGTGCACATGCCCTGGCCAAGGCTTCCCAGCTCTCTGACCTCAGGCTCTTCTTCTGTGAAATAAGGAGAGCAGTAAGCCTCACCTCACAGAACTGACGTGACAATTAGATGAGGTAATGCATGGAACCAACCAGCACGGCGTCTCTTAGCAGTACACATGTTTGTTCTTGTTCAGCGTCTGTCTCCCATAGGGCTGGAACCCCTGAGGGCAGGGCTGGTGTCTGTCCACCCATTGCCTGGCACATTGAAGACACTCAGCATATTTGTGAACCTACACATCAGCTTCCCGCCTGGCCACAGGTATCTATCTGGGTCCTGGGCCAACTTCCTCATCTTCCTCAGGGTACTACAGTGGTCCTAGCAAAACCACACCAGCCTGGGGGACCGAGAGGCAGGTCTCTTTCTCTGTCTGGCATCTCACACAACCAGTTCTTTGAGGATGAAGCTCCAGCCAGCAGCAAGAAGAAGAAAGACTCTCAAGACCTCAGAGTCAAAAAGCGACTCCCAGTCCAGACAGACCTCACTCTCTGCTGCCCGCCCCCACACCCCAGAGTAGACAAGGAATACAGTGGGTGGGGGTGGGGGGGCTTTGAAACCAGCATTACCAACCCGAGGCTTCGTTAATCCTCCCATTCTAAAAATTGTTCATTTCAGTTGGGTGGAACTTTTTCTTCCTACAACAAGAGAAGAATGAAGAGGATAAAAACAACCTCAAACAAGGCAGCTTCATGTCTCAGTGCAGTGAGGTTGACGGACTATTTCTTGGTGACAGGGACAGGAGGAACAGGATAGGATTTGACACCACCGGTGTCATTTGTAATTTTGTAGTAACCGTATTTTTAAAAAGTAAAAAGAAACCGTGAAATTAATTTCAATAATATGTTTTATTGAACCCAACTTAACAGAAATACCATCATTCCCATAGGCAACCAACCAGTGTTAAAAATGTGGAATTCAGAGAGTTGACATTCATTCTTCGTACTGAGGCTTTGAGATCCGGTGTGTATTATGTAACACATCTCCATTCGGATACGATGGTTGAAAATGTGGATTCATGTGGATCAGGGATTCCAAACACACTTAAACGTTTCCCAGTAACTGCATTTTAAAATTTAAATCATTAAAATTAAATGTAACCCATTTTCCACTTAGGACAAAAGGAAAGTGCAGCTTGCCCCCCCAGCACCGTGTTCTTGGGACAAACGAGAAATGGGTTAATTTAACCTTCGCTTCCTCAGGTAGGTCCCCCCAGCCGGATGCCACGTGCTCATTGGCCACATATGACAAGGGGTTACCGAAGAGGACTCTCAGGGGCAGGGAAACTCCCACCCCACACCCCGCCCCACCCCTGAATCCTGCTTTCCCTGTCTCTTAGTGTCTCCTGCCCCGGCTCCCCAAAAGGCCACAGTTCCGGAGAGGTTTGTAGCACTAGACAGCCTCTGGCAGCAAAGAGGGTCAGGCTCCCTACCCACCCAGGAAAGCCCTCTTTTTCCAGATCCTTCCACGGTGAGCCTGCACAGGCATGCACACAAGCACACACGCAAGCTCACATGCAACTCGCGTGTGTGTGCATAAATACACACACATCCCGTCTCGCCCTGAGCTCAGTATAGGGAAAAAAAAAGGATGGGAAAGCAGGCCCATGTGCAGAAGCCCAGACGAATTTAGAGGGTCTCTCTGAGGGGTGGAGAATGCAGCCCCTTCCCCCACGGCAAGCCCCTTCTTCCTACCAGACAACCGCTTCGCCTGGCCTCCTCTCTTCCCCGCTCTCAGTTCTGTCTCTTGACATGGCTGTCTGGAGCACTCCCCCTTGCCCCCGCCACCTCGGGACATGCAAACTAGTGCTTTGTTGGCCAGGGAGGTGGAGGGACCCAGAAGAGAAAGAAGGAGAAAGGGTGGAAGGAGACAGACAGACACAGAGAGGCGGAGAAACAGAGAAAGGCCAAGACACAGGTGACTAACATGCCACAGGGACGGGAAGGGTCTCATGGGACGTGGGATTTCACCGCTAAAACTGGGGAAGTCCCCCGATCAGCTCACCAAGAACCGCAGATGGCAAGAAGTGACGCCTGCCTGGGTGCGAGGGAGAGGGGCAGGGAGGGGGGTCAGAAAGGGGCTGGCAGGTGCCTCCCTCCAGGCTATGCTTACGGGTGGCATTGCCTCTGAGACCTGGGGCTGCAATCCCATAGGCTTCAATGAAGCTCGAAGAACCACCCCCGCTCCACACACGAAATGCTCTTGTACGTCACACTTCTCTTTGAACAGAGGCAGGAAGGGAATACCTGTCCCTCCCCAGTGCCACCTCCCCTCACCCCACCAGGTGCTTTCAGCAAAGGAAACCACGGAGATCTCTCCCTGCCCCTTCAGGGAGCACGGAGACCTGTTCTCCACCGCCACCCCGCCTCTGCCCTCTCCCATCTGGGCCTCTCTCTCACACCCCTTCCCAGGTAGTCTTTTTTTTTTTTTATCGTTTACTCATTTTTAAAAATTTATTATACTTTAAGTTCTAGGGTACATGTGCTGAGCGTGCAGGTTTGTTACATAGGTATACATGTGCCATGTTGGTGTGCTGCACCCATTAACTCGTCATTTACATTAGGTATAGTCTTGAGGCTCCCCCTTTGAGTTTGCAGAATCCCACACCCCAGATGGAATCAGAAGGGTCAGTGGAATGCTATGATTGTCTCCCCGCATGAACCTGTGTGGTCTGCGGCAGGTGACTTGGCCTCTCTGAACCTTCATTTCCCATCACCGTGGGGGGATAGCAGAGCTCATGGCATCACCCCCATGCCATCATTCCATTCAGTCTTCATTAGTATCATCCCCATTGTAGAGATGAAGAAATGGGCACAGAGAGAACAGGTGGTGTGCCACAATCACACACCTCAAACTTGGCAGAGGCAGGATTTAAACCCAGGTCCACCTGGATCCCAAGCTGTAGCTTCCAGGCATGATTCTACAGGGTGACCTCCAAGAGAGGCTGCTCTAACCTCCAGCAATAATTCTACATTCCAGGATGCCTTCGGTGCAAGACTCTCTGGCTGTAGGATCGTGGCTTCCTTCCAGCCTCTGCCAACCTTAAGCCATCTATTCCAAACCCAAGTTCTTAACCACAGACCGCGCCGCCCCCTAATGAAGTCACTCGCTAGGTACCTGACCCCTCCACACTCCCAGGTCTCCCCAGCTCAGGCTGCGGTGCTGTTCATCTTCCACCGGTTCAGCTGCCACCAAACCTCCCAGGCTGAAATATCCCCAGGTCTAGGTGCCTGCTGATTTTTTTTTCCTTTTTTCCCTTTGCTTTAAAATGTTAACCGCGAATGGATTTATTTCAAACCAAATCACCTTTCCCCGTTTCCTGGGGAAAGTATGACAGTTTGCAAAGCCTGTAATTCTTCTCTCCCGAGTTAAGATTTGCTTGAGAGAAATGGTTTTCCCCCAAGTCGCACAAAGAATGCACAGAAGAAAGGAGGGGGCATTTAAAAAAGAAAAGAAAAAGCATTTGTCAGATTTGGAGTGCAGGCACGTGTGTGTGTGTGTGTGTGTGTGTGTGTTTCCAGCAGTCGCTATTTCCCATAACTTTATTTTCACTAGTTACTACAATTAAAATCACAAGGAGAAGCCGGGTATAAATCAAATTTCCTTTAAATTTCACCAGAAAGATGTACATAGGACTGTCTTTACTCAGCATGCACCAATAAAAGATATGTGGTCGCCTTTGGCAGGAGAGGCAGAAATAAGCAATTTAGGATCTTAAAAGATAAAAGATAATAAAAGTAATTAAGATAATTAACCACCCTGAAGAGAGAAGAATTTACTGCTGTAAATTTTGTATTTTGTTTCGCTTGGCAATATCACAGCTGCCACTCTGCTTAATATACAGCACATCAAGTATCTGAGAGTCTTTTGCTGTCAAAAAACATATATAATAAAAATTTTTTAAGAGAAAAGAAAGGAGAGGAGAAGAATGAGGACTGCAATCACAACACTTTAAAAATCTGGTTAATTGAGTTTAGGGCTAGGTGGGTCGCACAGTGAGGTGGCTTACACTGGCCTGTCTTGCAGACCTGGGAATTAGGAATCTTTAGTCTCTCCACGTGTGATCTCTACAGCCATGCAAGAATCCCATCTGCCACCCGCTGGCAGACCTATCCCTCCTCTTGATACCCAGTGTCACCAACTCAAATCAGCCCTCATTGTCCCCTCCCAGAAAGGTTAGCTTGTCTCACTCCCATAAGACGGTCTTCACGAGCAAGGAAGAGATTGCTCTGAAATCTCAATATGACTGTGTCTCTCCCTGCATACCTCTGTCTCAAGTCCCCACAGGACCCTCAGGAACAATCCTAATTCCTAGTTTTATATTCAAGGTTCTCCAAGATTAGGTCTCTGTCTCAGCCCGGAGCCCCCTACCCTCCTTGCTACGTTAACACCGAGCACCGTCCAGTCTCCCTGAGTGATGTGATGTTTCTCTCTGCTAGACCCTTTCCCACGTGAGCCATCCGTCAAATTCCTGCTTCACCAGTCAGTTCAAATGTCATTAGCTCATGGGAAATGCCCGTGGCTGATCTCTTACCCCTAGACTCACCATGGGCACCCCACCCTCCTATGGCACTCAGGCCATGCATATGCACAGTAACATTTATCTACCTTTAGCACACAGTCTATTCATTTGTCTCCACATTTTGTTGAACAGCTATTTCATCCCTACTATGGGCCAGCACTAGCTATTGTAGATTCAAAGGTAAACTCATGCATTCATTTTAAAAATTGCTAATTGAGCCGCTATTACATTCCAGTCACTGTTCCAGGTACTGAAAAGAAAGTGTTGAAATATGGAGACAGCACATCTCACGCCTGTAATCCCAGCACTTCGGGAGCCTGAGGAGTGCAGATCACAAGGTCAGGAGTTTGAGATTAATCCCAGCACTTCGGGAGCCTGAGGAGGGCGGATCACAAGGTCAGGAGTTTGAGATCACCCTGGCCAACATGGTGAAACCCGGTCTCTACTAAAAATACAAAAATTAGCTGGGTGTGGTGGTGTGCACCTATAATCCCAGCTATTGGGGAGCCTGAGGCAGGCGAATGGCTTGAACCCAGGAGGCAGAAGTTGCAGTGACCTGAGATCGTGCCACTGAATTCCAACCTGGGTGACAGAGCAAGACTCCATCTCAAAAAATAATAATAATAATAATAAAAGAGACAGCACATTTGCCCTGGTGGAACTGAAATTCTAGTAGAGGACAGAAGACGCAGCAGACAAGAATCCAGGAACAAATAAATATGTACTATGAGAAGCAGTGATAAGGGCTAAGAAGAAAAATAGAGTAAAGAAAGAACAGAGAGTTTAGAGTCACGCAGAGGCATGACAGAGATGAGGGAATGAGGCGGATGTTTAGCTGGGAGCACGGCACGCTTGGCAGAGGGCTCAGTGAGTGCAAAGGCCTTGAGGTAGGACTGAGGCTGGGGGAGTGGGAGGGGCTGCAAACAGACTTGAGTGGCTGGAGCAGATCAGTGAGGGTGAGTAGTAGGAGGGCATATCCCAGAGGACCTTGCGGAACATTCTAAGACTCTGGATTCTCTCCAGGAAAAGGAGGATCTGTCTTACTTTCCAGCTCACCCTGTGCTGCTCTGGGGGCAGGGGGTAGGTGTGGGGGTGGGGGCAGGGAGGGAATGCAAGGTGGGGAGGGAGAACGGAAGAGACCAGGGAGGAAGTTGTTGAAGCTGTTCAGGCTACAGAGGATCGTGACCTGTATGGGACATTGAATGGCTTGAATATCTAGCACCTGCCTGGAGCATGGAAGACTTTCAGTTTGGGTGTTTGCATAAGAGCACGCATGCGCGCATGCACATAGACACACACATGCGCGCACACACACACAATCTAAACCTGTATAGCCTGAAATTTAAGTGGTGAGCAGGGCAAGGTCTTATGGCACTGAGACAGCACGTTGTTGAGTTCTTACAACAAATATATATTGTGCACCGTTTGTCAAACACACAGTTTAATAAGAGAACCTCTCTCATCTCTTGCACCTTTATATCAAATACGGATGCATCAAAGGTGTTCTTGATCTCTTTATTGAATGAATGAATGAATGAATGAGACTGGTAGGAGAAACTTGTGAACAAATAGGTATAATGAGATAGCTCTAAACCAGAGAAACAAAATAGAAGCAGAGAGTATGCAAGTGCTGCAGGAAGAGACAGATGGCTTCCCAAGGAGGCCGCACCACCCTGGCCTAGCATCCACACCAAACACACCCCATTTCTAGGTGTCGCTCTAGCCTTTTACCTCCAAGTCCCTCCTCTCAGAGACCCAGCAGCTGCCTTCCTGTCTGCATCCCCACAGAGACACCTACCAAAAGAACCCGTTGAGCACCATGTAAATCTGGACCCAAATGAGGCGGGTGCCTCAGATCTCTCAATAATTAGACTTCAAGTGGTCCCTATAACTCAGTAGCTAATTACCTTGCTGGCTCTGTCAGCTCTGCCCTCTGAGGCAACCAGCCCATTTTCGTGGCAGACTGGCCCATAAAAATCCCTGAAAGCACATGGATTTACTGTATTTATTTATTGGGATTTGGAGAAATATACCTGGTACCCAGAGGCCTTGGGATGTGGGGACATAATTTTGAAATGCAGGTCGTTAAAAGGAGGGAGAATTATAAGTAAGAGGCAGCAGGACCCAGCTCTCCCACGTAGCAGGAAAGAGGCCACTGGTAATTCGGGACTGGTTTTGAATGTGATGTGGCAGAAGCCATGTGAAAGCACGCCCAGAGGAGGGCTGGCATGACCCCTGGTCCCCAGTTCCATTTCCCCAGCAGCCTAATCCCATCACAGGGTCTCTGCCCTTGCTCTTCCCTCTGCCTGGCACTCTGTTCCCTACATGCCTCGGCAGGGTGGCTCAAACCATCATTTGGCGAGTTCTCAACTCAAACAGTACCTCCCCAGGGAGGCCTTCCCCAAACATGTTTTTTTGTTTTTTTGAGATAGAGTCTCACTCTTGTCGCTCAGGCTGGAGTGCAGTGGCGTGATCTCAGCTGACTGCAACCTCCGCCTCCCAGGTTCAAGTGATTCTCCTGCCTCAGCCTCCCAAGTAGTTAGGATTACAGGCACCCACCACCACACCTGGCTAGTAGAGACGGGGTTTCATCATGTTGGCCAGGCTGGTCTCGACCTCCTGACCTCAGGTGATCCACCCGCCTTGACCTCCAAAAGTGGATCATTCTTCTAATTCTGTCCCCTGTCCAAGCACATTATCCCCTCACGTGTTTTAAGTTCTTCACCGAATTTAACCCATGCACCCCCCGCAAAAGTGATTTGTTCATCTATTTGCAGACTTGCCTATTATTTTGTTTCCTCTGGGAGAATGTAGGCTCCTTGTCCATCTCCATCATCTCTGTATTCCAATGCTGAGCGCTGGGCCAGGTACACAGTAGTGGCTCAGTATATATTTGTTGTGTGAGTATAGGATCAGATGTTACAGACCGGGGACAGTGGCCTCTGGCTTTTGCTCATTCCCCTTCTTCTGACTGCAACACCCTTCTCAGTCAGTTCAAAGCATTATTTTATTGGATTTCATAGCAACTCAATGAAGTAAGCATTCTTCCTATCCCCATTTTAAAGGTTAGGACATTGAGGTTCCAAGAGGCTAAGGAATTTCACTGTGAACTGCGGTTGTTCAGGAAGAAAGGCATAGCAATAGAGGTTGAACCAGGTGTGACTGTCTCCGCAACCCCTCTTGTCAGCCATTGCTCAAGGGATAGTGAGGCCACAGTGCCCAGCCTTGGACAGTCACAGCCCTCCAAGGTGCGGGGTCAGAGCCATCTGTGGCTCCACAGATATGTGCTGAGAGGGCGCCCTTCACACTTCCAGCAAAGAGAGGCCCTGGGAATCATTTAGTCCACCGTCTCATGGTACGTTTGGGGAAACTAAGGTTTCCCCATGTTGCCTGATGTCACAATGTGTTTTGTGGCAGAGCAGGGGCCAGCATGAAAGTAGAATTTGGAGTCCCACCAGCCTGGATTGGCCTCCTGGGCTCTGCCCATTTCCTTAACCTCTCGGAGACTCAGTCTTCTCATCTGTAGAATGAGGAGAGTCCGGTCAGCCTGGAGGGAATAGGGACAAGAAAGCACACACAAAGCACCCCCAGGCACTTAGTAAATGTTCAGCAGGTAATAAGAGAGGCACGTATTGAGCACATTCTTCAGGCCAGACCCCACGCTAAGCACTTGACAGGCGGCATCTCCTTTCGTCTTCACCACAGGTGTGGGGAAGTTAGCATCCTTAGTTCAAGTTCACAGAGAGGAAGTCAAGCTCAGAGGCATTAGTCACTTGCCTGAGATCATACAGCCACCCAATGGGAGAGCCAGAATTTGGACCTGGCTCCATCTGACCTCAGAATCTGCATTCTCTGTCATCCTACTGGAATGGTGGTTTCCTCATATATAAAATGGGAAGAGCCAGGCCACTGGTCATCTTGCAAACCACCGGTGTATGCAAGGCTGACAGTTGGAATAGGACATAGATGGGTAGATGGAAGGGAGGATTGAAGGGTGAGGGGGTGGGTGGGCAGATGTGTGGATGGATGGGGTGGTGGATGGGTCAATGGGTGGATAAATGGGTGAATGGAAGAGTGGATGCATGGATAATAAATAATAATAATAAATGGGTAGATGGGTATCTGAGTGAATGAACAGATGGATATTTGTTGATGGGTGAATAACTGGATACTGGGTGGGTGGATGGATGGGTGAATGAGTGGATGGATGGATGTGTAGATGGATGGATGGATGGATGGATGGATGGATGGATGGATGGATGGTGAGTGAATTGATGGATGTGGATGGATAGATGGTGAGTGAATTGATGGATAGCTGGCTGGGTGTTTGAGTGGGTGAACGGGTGGATACATGGATATTTGTGGGTGACTGAATGGATAGATAATGGATGGGGAGATGGATAGTTGAGTGAGTGTGTGGATGGATAAGGGATGAGTAGATGGCTGGCTGGATGATGTGTGGGTAGATGGATGGTTGGGTGAGTGGGTGAGTGGATGGATGGATGAATGGGTGAATGAGTGGGTCGATAGATGGGTAAATGGGTATATGAGCAGGTGAAAGAGTGGGTAGACGAATGGATGGATATTGGTGGGTGGCAGATTGATGGTTGGGTGAGTGGGTGAGTGGATGCATGGATGGATGAATGAGTGGATGTATGGGTGGGTGAGTGGATGAATGCATGGATGGATAGATGAGTGAATGAGTAGGTGAGTGGGTGGGTAGGTAGATGGATCAATGGGTGGGTGGGAAGATAGGCAGGTGGGTGAGTAGTTAGATGTGTAGGTAGATGGATGGATGGATGGATGGATGGATGGACGGATGGACGGATGGATGGATGGAGCTGTGGATAATTCAGTGAGTAGGACAGTGGATAGGTGAATGAGTAGATGAGTGGGTGGGTGGATGGGAAGAAGAAAGATAAAAGGAAATACTCCCTGCATGCCACAGTGTTGTTTCTCCCTCTGAAAGGTCATTCCTACCTCGGAATGGTAACTGTTTCCCTCCCATCCCTTGGTAACCTACATGCATTTCATGCATTGTCAGGTTCCCAGGACTTCAGCTGGGACCCCATCATGTGCATGCTTCTCTGCGCGTGCACGCGTGTGCGCGCGCACACACACACACACACACAGAGAACAACACAAAGGCTCTTCCTTCCACAAATGCTCTGGAGGTGGTCTCCTGGGCTGCTCACATCCTCATATCAGCACAAGCCCCAGAGCCAAAGGACTTAAACACCTGGTTTTGCAAAACAAATTATTCATTCTATAGCATGTCTCTCCCAAACCAACCTAAAGGGGGGGAATTATATTCTATTTCCTATGCTTTCTGTCGAAACAAATGTATCTACTCTGAGCTCCTTCTACTGTTAAGTTCTTCCCCATTGGGAATAGAGTTCCAGTGGCCACTCAGGCCGAGGTGTCTGTACTTTCCCAAACTGAGGAATCTCACTGGAATTTTCTCTAGAGAGTCAGACAGACCTAAGACCAGCTGTGTGCCTCTGGATTTCACACTCACCTCACTGGGTCTTTGTTTCTGCCCTGGATTCCAGGACTAAAGGGCTGACAGTCTTCTTTCTTTTTTGCCTTTTTTTTTTTTTAGATAGGGTTTCTGTCACCTGGGCTGGAATGCAGTGGAGCAATCATGGTTTACTGCAGCCTCAAACTCTTGGCCTCAAGAAATTCTCCTGCCTCAGCCTCCTGAAGTGTTAGGATTACAGGCAGGAGCCACCACACCCAGCCACATAACAGTCTTTATAGATATCATGGCCGGGAGTGGTGGCTCACGCCTGTAATCCCAGCACTTTGGGAGGCTGAGGCAGGCGGATCACCTGAGGTCAGGAGTTTGAAACCAGCCTGGCCAACATGGGGAAACCCCGTCTCTACTAAAAATACAAAAATTAGCCGAGTGTGGTGGCACATGCCTGTAATCCCAGCTACTTGGGAGGCTGAGGCAAGAGAATTGCTTGAGCCCAGGAGGTGGAGGTTGCAATGAGCCAAGATCGTGCCACTGCACTCAAGCGTGGCCAACAGAGCGATCCTCTGTCTCAAAGGAAAAAAAAAAAAGAATATAGATATCATGTAGATAACATACGCCTCACCCATGTCATAGGAGTCTCAGTGTGAACCAACTCCCCGAAAACCCTGTGGTTTCTGGGGGGAGCAAAATGAGATCTGGTAGAAAGAGCTCTAGGGCAGCCCTAGGAGTTCCCACCTCTCCACCTAACTTGTTGTGTGACCTTGGGAAAGTGAGTCACTCACCCTCTCTGGGCCAAAATTACCTTACCTACAAATACCTAGGTTGGTGTAAACCAGCAGTTCCCCACCTTCTATGGAATAGATAACATTCTTTCTTTTGTTTTTCTTTAAAAATAATAAACTTTGATTAAGCATTTATATATATCATCACACATAAGCAGCAGCATGCCGACCCCGAGAAGCAGCACTTTACCCTGCATTTTACAGGTCACAAAACAAAGGAGGACAAAGAGTTCAAGGCCAACAGTGCGTGGGCAGAGTCCACACTCAGATTCTGTGTAAATATGTCTGCCGTAATAATGTGATTGCCCCAGAATGCATTTTGAAAACTTGCTCCTCTATTCTCTAACATAGCATCGGCATCTCTCCACATCATTTCGTGCTTCTGTCTCTGCACAGTCAATAGCAGCACTGTGTTTCAGTATGTGGGTGCCCCCATGGTAATCCCCTCTCCACGACCATTTAGGTTGAGTTTGAATGAAAATCACTTTAAGGGCAAAATATTTTCCAGTCCTTCCCAGGGCTGGGACATGGGGTCTTTTCAGAGTCTATGTTTGGAGATTGTTACAATGCACACCACTGGGTATTTCCCATGTGATGGCAAGAACTCAAGAACTATGCATCTCAGTCGCTTCCATCATTGGAGCAATGGACAGCTATGCGGGTGAGTCTTGGAGGAAGCTGGAAAGCCAATAGACATGGGTGTCCTGATTGTCACCTCTTCTGCCTCTTCTTCTCCCCACTCTGATTCTCAAAGCTCATGCCTGGCCTAGGACCCCCAACCACCCCTTAATCCACTGGCAGCCCTGCTTTAGTTCCCAGCTTGCAGGAGCATTTGGATTGAGCCAACCACCAGAGACAGATCTTTCCGATTTCTCTGGAATATCCACTTCTAACTCCCACAGGAGAAGAGCAGCTGCAGAGAGAAACAGCCGGGTCCTAAAAGTGGGATTTTAATGCTTACACTGCATTAAAAGCTTACCGCTGCTTTCACTCACAGGATAATCTTGAGCAAGGCAGTTTATCCTCTGCAGACCTCAGTCTCCTCATCTGTAAATTGGGAGTAATAAAAATTTTTATCAATAACCACCCTCTCCACCGTCCTGGAGCCAGTCACATGACTTAGCGTCTCAAAGCCTCAGTTTATGTGCCCATAAAATGGGTTAATAACAGGCCACAACGTGTTACTCTGAAACTTTTTTTTCTCTCTTTATGAGACTGTGGAGTCTCACTCTGTCACCCAGGCTGGAGTGCAGTGGTGAGATCTAGGCTCACTGCAACCTCCTCCTCCTGGGTTCAAGCAATTCTCCTGCCTCAGCCTGTGGAGTAGCTGGGATTACAGGCGTGCACCACCACGCCCAGCTAATTTTCGTATTTTTAGTAGAGATGGGGTTTCACCATGTTGGCCAGGCTGGTCTCAAACTCCTGACCTCAAGTGATCCACCCACCTCAGCCTCTCAAAGTGCTGGGATAACAGGCATGAGCCACCGCATCTGGCCAGTATGAAACTTCCATACAGTCACAGATAGCAGAGGTCAGCAAAATTTTTCAGTAAAGGACCAAATAGTAAATATTTTCAGCTTTGCCGGCCAGATGTCCTCTGTTGCAACTCCTCACCTCTGCCACCGTGGCATGACGAGCAGCGATAGATGAAACGTGAAAGAACGAATGTGGCTGTGTTCCAATCAAAATGTATTGATGGACACTGAAATTTGAATTTCCTCTATTTTTTATGTGTCACGGAGTATTATTCTTCTTCTGATTTTTTTTCCATGATTTAGGTATGCAAAATTACTTTTAGCTCATAGGCCCTGTAAAAACAGACAGCTGACGTAGTTTGCAGACCTCTGATACATACCTAAGTAACACCGTGCCTGGCATGTAGATCGCAGGAAATGTTCAGGTTTTTCCTGTTTCCACTTAAATGGAGAACTTTAGAGGTCATTTGTCCAGTCGTATTTCCATTTCCAGAAACTCATCCATCAGACGTGCTAGAGTTGATTGTTGGCTTTCTGAATATCAACTTTCCAGGACAGAGTACTTGCTTTCAGCCCTCAAACGACTCTTCCATCTGTGACCAGTCTATCAGACAGCGACTTTACAATAAAACAGATATTCATCGTGAACACATTTCAGTACTTCTTTACAATTTTTATTTCCCTAAATGCTCATATCATATCCTATTATATAAGCTACTGTTATTGTCCCCATTTTGCAGATGAGAAAAATGAGGCCAGAGAAGGGGAGTTATTTGACCAAGGGTTGCACTGCTGGGACCCAGGCAGTCTAGACCCAGTGACAGCCCTCTGTGGTGGCTGAGGTCTTTCTCCCTCTGTCAGGATGGAAGTCAGGGTGCCATCCAACTCCTGACACCCCCAAACCAACACCACAGAGATCCCGCCCTGGGAGTCCCACCCCGTTGCACCTATTCCCCATGATTCAGTGAAGCTGTTTTGCAGGCAAGAACATCATTCTCACAGGAAAGCGAGGATCCTCTGGTGATGGTGGGGATGGGGTGGGGAGGGGGGGTGTTGGCAGGCAACAAATCAGCACATAGACAATTAAAATAAGATTTTAAAAAATAGATTGCTTCCTCTGCACACGCGAGCTGCAGATCGTGGCGGAAGATCTCTCAGAGGCTCAGCGCTGTTCCGTCCCTGGAACGTGGAACACATTCAGCTAATTGAAGCCCGACGTAGTGCGGCTGGCAG
Organism: Theropithecus gelada; assembly: GCF_003255815.1. Taxonomy (NCBI): domain Eukaryota; kingdom Metazoa; phylum Chordata; class Mammalia; order Primates; family Cercopithecidae; genus Theropithecus; species Theropithecus gelada. The sequence continues at coordinate 23,142,257 of NC_037678.1, read as the reverse complement.
GTGGGGGGACTTCAGGAGTGATCCATCTACCCTGGCAGGCTCGTTCCGGGAGGCAAGCGAAGGAGGCCCTTGTACAGCTCCGTACAAGACTAATATGTCCGCAGTACATGGAACGAGAAGCAGGAACGCCCTCGCTTGTTTTTTGGTGTTTTTTGATAAGACTGACGTGGCAGTTTTTCCCCTGATTTTTCAAAGCCACACTTCCTCACTGCTCTTTGTACCTCTTGAGAGAAACGTGACCCCCAAATCTTTGTCTCCTTCACAGAGTGATGGGGCAGGAAGAGTAGAAGATAGATTTGTCGCATTTTAAAAACTATCAAATTCTCTGTGTTTTATATTTACATACAATTAAAACAAATTATAAATGCACAGAAGGGGATAAAATGCAAAGGCCAAATCTGTCTCCTTAGAAACAGTACTCCATCCATCTGCCAAGTATTTATTGAGTACCTACTACATGCAAGGCAATACTGAGCACCTACTGTGTATTAGGCTCCGGGGATGTAGAAGTGAAAAAAACAGCAAAATCTCTGCCCCAGTTCCCACATTCAGAGGTAATTAATGTTAACTGTTCCCTGCATTACCTTTCTAGAAATTATTTGTGAATAATCTCTCTCTCTCTTTTACACACACACACACACACGCATGTATAGATGTATGTTTATTTTTTTGAAATGAATTAGATCATGCCAGATATAATAATTTGTGCCTTGGTGTGACTTTTTCTTTAATTTAACAATATATTTGGGGCATTTTTTTTTCCATTTTAACAAATAAAAAATCGACCTCATTTTTGTCTAAATAGCTGTGTGACACTTCAAAGCGTGCCTATAGCAACATTTAATTAATCCCCTGTTGATGGACATGTTCATTGCCTCTGGCTTTAGGCTGTTGCAACCAACGTGGCAGTGAACATCCCTGAGCAAAAGGTCTGTTACCATAAATAAGGAAGGAGCTCAGAGATGACCTACATGGTTGTCATTCATGTTGCTCACCTCATATGTCCTGTTCTTCTCCAGGACTCATGGTAGAACTCCACTTCCTTGCCCACTTAGAGAGAGGTGTGGCTCAGTGAGATACCATCTCACACCAGTTAGAATGGCGATCATTAAAAAGTCAGGAAACAACAGGTGCTGGAGAGAATGTGGAGAAATAGGAACGCTTTTACACTGTTGGTGGGACTGTAAACTAGTTCAACCATTGTGGAAGACAGTGTGGTGATCCCTCAAGGATCTAGAACTAGAAATACCATTTGACCCAGCCATCCCATTACTGGGTATATACGCAAAGGATTATAAATCATGCTACTATAAAGACATGTGCACATGTATGTTTACTGTGGCACTATTCACGACAGCAAAGACTTGGAACCAACCCAAATGTCCACCAATGATAGACTGGATTAAGAAAATGTGGCACATATACATCATGGAATACTATGCAGCCATAAAAAAGGATGAGTTCATGTCCTTTGTAGGGACATGGATGAAGCTGGAAACCATCATTCTCATCAAACTATCACAAGGACAAAAAACCAAACACCGCATGTTCTCACTCATAGGTGGGAACTGAACAATGAGAACACTTGGACGCAGAAAGGGGAACATCACACACAGGGGCCTGTCATGGGGTGGGAGGAGAGGGGAGGGATAGCATTAGGAGATATACTTAATGTAAATGACGAGTTAATGGGTGCAGCACACCAAATGGCACATGTATACATATGTAACAAACCTGCACGTTGTGTGCATGTACCCTAGAACTTAATGTATAATTTTAAAAAAGAAAAAAATAATTAGAATAGTTAGAGTAAATGTCACATAATAAAACATTTTGACACAAAAAAAAAAAAAAAAAGCGAGAGAGAGAGGTGTGGCTGCAGGACTGGCCCTGATGCCATATGTCATATTGTGCATGGAAGCTTCGGGATGGTGACCTTCTGCTCTCTTTTCTTTCTGGGACAGTGACCAGTCACACTCCAGAAGGTGACTGCTCTACCCCCAAAGTTCTAAACTACAGATTATGGAAACGGGTAGCACATCCTCCAGCCAGCCTACCATGGACATGAAGTGAGAGCCAGAAACAAACATACTGTTTTGTACCATTGGGATTGCGGGGCTGTTTGTTACTGTATTATAGCCCAGTTTATTCTGACATATACAAGCTACTACAATTCTTCTATTTCATAAACAGGGGCATGAAGGCTACATTTATTGCCTCCAGTCCCTGAAGTGTAAATCTTGATAGCTCCCTAGCACCCACATGTTAGAACTCAGGCTCTTTAGCATGTTGTTCAAGACACTAGTTATTTTACAACAACCTACCAACCATTTCAGTCTTATTTCCACCAGGTCTATCCTGTGCCTCGGCCACATGTAAGAATGGCCCATAGCTACACATTCGCTAACTCAATTCATGCTGTTCCCTACTCCTGGGCTGTCCTTCTCTGCCTTTGCTTCAGAAAGAACTCCTACTCATCCTTCAATACCAGGTCAAAATGGTGCCCATCTCTCAAGGTTTGCCTGGCCCCCCCAGACAGCTGCTTCCTCCTCAGTGCTTCCCTAACACCTTAAAAAGCCTCCCGTATGGGGAATGTATCACAGGCCTTCCTGATTGTCTGTTTATATGCCTGTTTCCCCCACCCCCAGATTGTGAGCTTCTTGAGGGCATGGACATTATCTTATTCATCTCTTCTCAGTGCCCAGCACGGGGGCTGGAACATGGTGGGGTGCTTGGTAAACGTTACTAAATGAATGGATGGATGAATGCATGAAAGGATGGGTGGATGGGTGGATGGATGGAGGGAGGGATGGATGGATGGATGGATGGATGGATGGATGGAGAGATGAATGGATGGATGATTCTTGATCTTCCAGCCCTGTCTACTTACTGTGCTAGTCTCTCCTTCCACATTCCTTCCAGCATTTCGTTGCTGAATAGCTAGTGCATGATTCGTGAGTATAAATTCTTACCCTCAGACAAAAATGGGCAAAACAGTGATGATGAATACAAGGTTCAGGGTGCCAAAGTGATCCCTTTAAATACATCAGCAAGGTCTTCACGGTAAAACGGTGAGGCCAACTGGCAGTTCTTCAAAAAGTTAAACATACCCAATGACCCAGCAATTCCAGTCCTAGGTATATACCCAAGAGATTGAAAACAGGGACTCAAACAAATCCTTGTTTGCAAACGTTCTTAGCAGCATTATTTATAACAGTCATAAGTCGAAAATAACCCAAATGTCCATCAACAAATGAATGGATAAACAAATGGTGGTCTATGTATACAATGGAATATTATTCAGCCATAAAAAGGAATGAAGTACTGATTCGTGTTACAACAAGGATGAGCCTTGAAGACGTTATGCTAAGAGAAAAAAGCCAGTCACAAAAGGCCACATATTGTATGATTCCATCTACATAAAATATGCAGAACAGGTAAATTCAGGAAAAACAATGCAGATAGTAGTGGCTGCTGGAGGGGAAGATGAGGAGTGACTGCTTAATGGGTGCAGGGGTTGATCTTGGAGTGCTGGGAATGTTTTGGAACTAGACAGTGGTGGTATTTGGACAGCACTGTGAATGTGCTGAAGGCCACTTTAAAATGGTTAATACCACGTTATGTGAATTTTATCTTCATTGTTTAAAATTTAAGTAAGATAAACCAATAAGACAGTTGGTACATTTCTTCCCAGCCTTCTTCTTGGATGCACCATGATGGACCAGAAGTGAGGTAGGCAGGCATCCTGAGCAAATGAACCCAGGCACTGAGCCACCAGCAGCATGGTTCCAAGGAAGACAATGCTTCCTGGGGGCAGGAATGTCCCTCCCTCAGGGTCTCTGTGGGATCCAAATATATGAGGGAGGTAGACGGGGAGAGACAAGGACACAATAAATAGATGCTGATACAGGGACAAACATATAGAGGCCTGGAGAGAGGGAGAGAGAAACAAAAAGAGAGAAGAAACTCACGGAGAAATAGGAAGGAGGGGAGAAGAACAAGGGGTCTCAGATGAACTAAGCAAGCCAGGAAGACCACGGAGACTCTGATTACTTCCTGCTGGGCAATGTATGGGTAAGGAGCTAAGAAAAAGGCAGAAACTCAGTTATTAATATTTTTCTCCTGGTGTCAAATCCATTCCACAGGCCAGATAGAGGTCCAGCTTCAGGCCTTTATGTGGGACCTGGGGAAGAGTCTGCCTCACTGGCTCCTGCTTGGGGAGTGGACACATTCCAAGGGGCTTTCTAGGATGAATGGAGGGGCCATGTGGGCCTACACAAAGTCTTTCCTCTTCTGAGCCTCATCAGCCTCATCTCTAATTACAGCAAATTGTATTTCCCAAGTTTGCTGAACAAGAAGTGCAGAAAAATTCCCCTCCCCCGAAATGGGGCAGGTCTTTGCAATAGTGTAGATGAATTAATACAGCAGAAAGGATGCAGCATGACTTCTGAGATGAGGTCAAGAAAGGTAACAGCCGTCTGCAAGCCAAGGAGAGGGGCCTTGGAAGAAACCAATTCTGTCCACACCTTGACATGGGCTTCTAGCTTCCAAGACTTGGGGAAAGAAATGTCTGTGGTTTAAGCCACTCAGTCTGTGGCACTATGATATGGCAGCCCTGGCAAACTCATACAACCAACCATTGGATCCACTTTCCAGATGGGAAACAAAGCTCTGAGAGTTAGCGCCTCCCCAGGCTCCACAGCTGGCAAGCCATGGAGTGGGCCTGGAACCTTCCTGCCTCTCGGGGGTGGCCCCATATCCTAAACCTGAATGTAGCCAGAGTCTATCAGAAATGACAACTCCAAACCCCCAGGCTGCCTCCAGAGCAGACATTACTAATTCATCCCAGAGCACTCTCACTCAGTTCAGATGTGGCCTTAGTCTTTCCAGTCAAGATTCCCATGGATGGACCAGCAATGGCCAGAGGGACACTTTCCTGGGCACAGCTCAGTGGAGCCTGCCTGAGGCTGTGCTATTTGGATCACTCTTTTTTTTGGCGAGGGGATGGGGCGCATTCTGAGGCTCTATGGTGGTCATTATGGTGCAAAGATTACCCGAGATGGCACCTATGGTTAATTTACTAGCACCGCTGTTACATAGGGTCTATAAGATAAGTCAGGACTCTGCATAGAGACTCATCCTGGTTCCCATGACCCGCAGGGTAGGGCTGGGCCACAAAGGGGAAAATTACTGATAAATATTATCTTCACAACAAACCCTTCTCCCCCTACACAATGCTAAGCCATTGAAAGTTGACCGAAACCACAGCCTTGGAGTCAAGCGATTCTCGTGCCTTAGCCTCCTGGGTAGCTGAGACTACAGGTGCACGCCAACACACCTGGCTAATTTTTGTATGTTTTTTAGTAGAGATGGAGTTTTCGCCACGTTGGCCAGGCTGGTCTTGAACTCCTGAGCTCAAACAATCCGCCCTCCTTGGCCTCCCGAAGTGTGCTGGGATTACAGGCGTGAGCCACTGTGCCTGGCCCTTTTTTTTTTTTTTTTTTTTTTTTTCTGGTTAAGCTCCCTGGTAATTTTCTCAGAGGCTGAGAACCCCTGATATAAACTTCACTGGAATCTGGGGCTGCAGAGGGGGTCCCGGGTTGGAGGATTGCCATAGCTGCTTCTCTGTTTCTTGATGTGGCAAGCCTCGTCCTACTACAGGACCTTTGCACAGGCTGGTCCTTCCACCTTCAGTTCGCAGGCTCCCAATCCTCCCTCAGCCCTCCGCTTTAATACCTCCTCCTTCAGGCTGTCATTCACTGATTACCTGCCTCCCTCCCTCTTCCCTCTCACTGTTCCCTCTTCATTTCCTTCCAATCTCTTGTAATGCTTCCTAAGTCTGCATTCTGGGGTGTTTTCTTTGTTTACTGTGTTTCTCCCCACTAAACAGTGAGCTCATGTGATCCATGACTATCTCTGTGCCCTTCACCATTGGAGCCCCAGGGCTGGGCACAGGGCTTAGCACATACTAGGTGTTCATTAAATACACAGCGAAATAATTCAATGGCAAAAACATGCATTCTCCTCTCTGAGCCTCACTGTGCTGTGAGGATTAAATGAGTTAATCGCTGTAAAGTACTTAGAAAGTTCCACCTCGTGTTAATTAAATGAGCTAGTGCTGAGCAGATGCTGAGCACGTGGCCTGACCCTTAGAACACTTCCATTGCTGGTGAACAATTACCATTATTATTATCCTTGTCATTGTCACTGTTGGTATTGTTTACCCTCTATGCAGGGCAGAGTAGGCGCTTAATAAAACTGTGAGCTACCAAGTGACGTAGCCTTGGGCCAGCCACAGGGATGGAGGATGTGGCTGCTGGAGGAAGCCTCCAGGCCAGTCTGATGTGGTGAGGATAGCATGGCTCAGAGATGGGAGTGTGCCGCCCCAACACTACCCAGCAAGTCTAAGCAAGATCCAGCCCCAGAACTCCAGGCTTTCCTCTCTACTCATGGCCACATGCCCTTGGGCATCACTCTTCCCCTTTGGGCCCTTGTTGCATCCGTGTAATGGGCCTAGGGTTGCAGCAGGGATAGGGAGGTTAGACCCAGGTCTGACCCCAGCCCCAGCCCCCAAGCTTGCCCCATAGTGATATGGTGGCCACTTGGTGGCACTGTGGAGTCACCATCGACTGGCAGCCACCCGAGGAGCCCCAGTCCAGTGCAGCTTGGTCAGGAGACCTCAGAGGGCACTCTGCGCTGACCTCCTTCCAGCTGGGGAAACTGAGGCCCAGAAAGGGGCAGCCATGCCTTTGCCAAAGTCATGCAGCTAATCTGAGAAGGAAGACTGAAAAAAGTAGTTTATTGAACACCTACTATGTGCCAAGTTTGCAACTGTATCATCCAGTTTCCACAACAACCCAAAGGCAGGAGATAGCCTTTCCATATTCCAGATGAGGAAACTGAGGCACCAAGAGCTTAAGTGGAAATATAGAAGCAATGACAATCATGACAGTAGTGGTTAATACTGAGTAAGTGCAACACATGTAAACAATGGCAGTGAGTCAGGCCAGTCCCACAACAAATCCGAGACTTGGACACCAGTACTGACCCGTTTTACAGAAATGGAAACTGAGGCTCAGAAAGATGGAACCATTTGCAGAGATCACACAGCCAGGACGTATCTGCTGCCGGGACATGTCCCTGCCCAGAGGGAACCAAGCCTAATTCCTATCTACTCTCTCCCCCACTTTCCATCCTCAGCCTCAGGCAAGCTTGGGCCAGCACAGCCAGACCCAGGCCTCCAGTGATCAGGGACGGCTCAGCCTCTTCTCGAAACCCACAGCCTGTCTAGACCAGGCTCCTTCCTGTGGGCTGCCATCGGGGGTCTGGGTGCCCACTGGAATTTGGGGGCATGAAGGGTTCCCGCATCTCCCCACATGGCCCAATAGCCCCTGCTCCAGACGTGAGCAAGGAATGCTGCTGTGAGTCCTGTGATGGTCTCCAGGTCCCTTAAGGAAGAAGAAGCAGTGGAGAGGCGAGGAGGGAGACGTGGGGTGGGGGATACAGAGCAAAAGCGACAGAGAGATCATGAAATAGATGGAGATACAGCATAGAGACAACGACAGGAAGAGAACAAGAGAGAGAGCCAGAAAAACAAATTAATTCAAAACCGAACAAAACAGAGAGGGAGCGACAGAGCCAGAAAGAAGGGGGTGAAGAGAGGTGCATATTGAGATGGAGACAGACAGACAGATGACGGGGATACAGACTGAGAGAGAGACAGAGACGGGAAGCCAGGAAATCGCAGAGACAGATAGGGACAAAGCGGTGGGGTGCCCAGAGACAAGGAGAGACACAAGGAGGGGCGGAAGATGGAGACCTGGGGTGAGACAAGGACCAAGGGGCACGAGAGTGAATTCTCAGGGAGCAGACCAGGAGGTCAGGCAGAGACTCAGCAGAGAAGGAAAGGCCGGAGGAGGCTGAGAAGCGAAAAAACGATCAGAGAGAGAGAAGCAAAGAGGAAGGTGACAACATAGAGAGGGCAGAGGAAGGGGAATAGAGGAGGGAGGAAGACTAAACAGTCAGAGGGTGGAGGCCAGGGCACAACAGGGGAAGCGGCAGGGTCAGGGGTCCTCCCACCCTGTGGACTCTGCCCTGGCCCCTGTCCACTAGGCAACCCAGGGTCCTCCACCCATCACCTGCCTCCATACCCCAGAGCTTTTCCCTCCCAGCAGGGGCCTGGTCAGGGTCCTGGTGGGCAAAGGCCAGGCGGGTGGACTCGCCAGAGCCCTCAGGAAGGCATCTTTCATTTCCACCCGCTCAGCAGGCTCCAAGCACGTCGTTTGCATAAAACAATATTCCTGTGGGGGATGCTAATGCGCCCTGCTATTTTTGCCTCTCCTGGATTGTGGTTTGCATACATTTGCATACCCTGGGAGAATTAAGCAGGGATCATGTAAATGAGCCCACCAGCTTAGGGGCGAAGGGGGACCTGGGCTCCCTGCCTCCCGACAGGCTGTGCTGGCCACATCCTTCCCCTGGGGGCACCCTGGCAGGACAGGTTAACATGGAAGGATCAGTTACTTGTCCCTCCCAACCTGAGGCTGCTGTCCGCTCCAGGTTTGGGGTAGCCAGAGGGAGTTTTCAAAAACCCAGATCTGAGCCTGTCTCATCCTTCTTTAAACCTTCCATGGCTTTTGGAATCCTAGGATGGAGGTGAAACTCTCCCTCTCCCCCATAGCCACAAGGACCAACCCCTACCAGCCCTGCTAACCTACAGTCTCTTCCTCCCCAGCCTCCACCCACAATGGAACTTCCTCCCCTCAGGACTCCCCCTCACCACACTTCTGCAAACCACAGGGCCTTTGCACATGCTGTCCCCACTGGCTGCAATGCTTTTCCTTCTTTCTCTTCACTTCCTTATAGCTAACTCATCCTGCAGACTCCAGGCCGAGTACCATTTCTACAGGGACGCCCTTCCTGTCATCTCTGACCTCATCGCTCCATTTAGCACCCTGTTAGGTAGCTGGAATTATTATCGATGCAATAACTTCCTTTGTGCCTGACTCCTCCATGAGACTGTGAGAGCCGCTGCCCCCCACACAATACCTAGCAGTGCCGCCAGGGGTTCCTGGCCTTAAAATAGGTTCCCAATTAGTATTTGTTCAATGAAGGTGGCAGACCTGCAAATTTAGCCTCGAACTTGGAGTCCTCAGGAGCCCAGCCCCCAAACTCCAGTGGTGCACAGGAAGTTTTAAAAAATATATTAAGAACCTACAGCATGCCAGGCACTGGGTAAACTATTTGACATATACTATCTTGGAGAAAGCTCTGCATCTCTACGTGGCAGGCGTGGAAATTGTGTGCATGTTACAGAAAGTAGGGGCTCTGAGAAGGAAGGCCACCAGGTTCAGGTCACACAGCAGGCATGTGGCAGAGCTAGCAGTCCACCCCAGATCTGGGTGCCCTAGAGGCCTTAGCCCGATCCCTGCACATTTTCCCCTGACCCTCTGGGTGACACCCACCCAGCACACACTTAAGTGGTCTCATGAAAAGGTTGCATAGATTTGCACAAGCACGTGCAGACTCAAGAGAGAATTTGAGTTCACCAGAGCGCACACAGCTGTGGCCTGGCCTGTTCATAACTACCTCAAACCCAGTACGGAAGTCTATGTCTCACGCCTGTGTGCTCCCATACTGGCCTACATAGACTCGTGAGCGCACACACACACACACACCCCCTTCCAGGCCTGCACAGACTTTCACTTAGCCATTCAGCAAACACTCCGTGTAGAACCATGGCATCTAGACTCCGTGTCAAGAGCTGGGGGTATCAGGAAAATGGCATAGATTGACTGGATCTTGCTGGCCATCTTGAGGCTTCCTATCTGCTGACTTCCCCTGGGGGTGCATATCTGATCCACACACATTCGAATATCCGTTCACACTGCACACGCTGTATTGACACAGGAATGCATAGTTCACAGGGTGCAAAGGCATGGAGATACCCTGTCACACAAGCAAACGCACGGCCCTCTGCAAGCCCACAAGAAACGACCACAAGAGAGCAGAGGCTGTCTGATCCATCACTATCATTTTCAAGGGCAAACAACTCAACCAGGGTAATTCAGGAAGTCATTGTCTGCTACAGACCTAGACACACCTTGAGCAGCCACAGAGCTAAAAAAGCCCATGAATTTGACCTAGATAGGCCTAGGCTCTGATTGGCCCCTGCGCTTATGGAGTCAATTTCTTGCTAAGCCTAATTTCCCCTTCTGCAAAATGGGAATAGTAGACATTTTTTTCTTCAAAGGTTTGGGCGTGTTGGATGCTTCCACAGTACCAGGCATATGGTGAGGACTCAATAACAGATAGGCACTCTATAATCATTACTATTATTGTAATTATTATTATGATATCCCTCCTTCAGGTCAGGACTCTTGTGGTCCTGTGCTCTGAGCTGCTCCACTGCTCCATCCCAGAAGCCTGATATTCCCACACTGCCTTCTCCTGAGGCCAGGGTCCTGCGGGCATACAGAGGGCAAGGTTGAGAACATGTTTAAGCCTCATAGCAGGCTGGGCATAGTGGCTCACACCTGTAATCCCAACATTTTGGGAGGCTGAGGCGGGCGGATCACCTGAGGTAAGGAGTTCAAGACCAGCCTGGCCAACATGCTGAAACTCTGTCTCTACTAAAAATACAAAAATTAGATGGACGTGGTGGCTCATGCCTGTAGTCCCAGCTACTTGGGAGGCTGAGGCAGGAGAATTGCTTCAACCCGGGAGGCGGAGGTTGCAGTGAGACGAGATCACACCATTGCACTCCAGCTTGGGCAACAAAAGCAAAGCTCCATCTTAAAAAAAAAAAAAAATCTCATAGCAGCTCAGAAACATTCACCCTGAAAATGAAGTGCTTTCCTTCCAGAAAGTTCTGCCCCTGACATCAAAGCTCCTACCTGCTCAAGAAACCAATATCAGTTTAATTATTGAGAACCATTAGTCTGCCAGGGCGCTGTTCGGCCAGCCTGGGATTTGCAGAGGGGCCGGTGTGGACCTAGAGCAGGCCTCTGGACATGGAAGAGAAAGGTGTGGACCAAGGAGCTGGAGGAGGGAACGAAGGGCACCGAGGCAAGATCAGGCGATGCTTCACCGGCCTGCTGTGTCCAGCACTCCCAACAGACTCCCAGGATATTTTGGAAAATGGGGGAAACCTTCTTTTCTTACCTCAGCCCTCTCTTTGGGGGACAGTCACTTCCATCTGAACACACAGCCTGCATCCGGCTCTGAGGCTGAAAGGCAGAGGCGTATGGATTGTGCTTAAGGACTTCCTCAGTGCAATAGCCCCGGGGCCATGTGCATTGTGGGAACAGGGAAATAATCCTTCCGTTACCTGAAGCTGACAGAGGAAGGAAATCTAGTTATTTGCAGAGATGGCCACTTGCCACCTGGGGCTTCTGGGGATAGATGGGGCAGGCTGGGGAAGGAGCCTGGGCTGAGGGAAGCCCCCGCTGACCCAGCCCACACAAGAGCCGCGTGGAGTCTCCTGTTCTCCTCCTCGTCAGGAAAGACCGCTCAGGGCTGCCTATGGGGAGTGGAATTCTGCTTGGAGGTTGTCATTGCTGAAGGGTGGAAACCCTGGTAGTATGGCTCATATACCCGGAGCCCAAACATATCAAACCAAGAGAAGCAAAGAGTCTTCCATTGACTTGCCAAAGGGGTTCCAGCCTCCCCCAGTACCTCTTAGCCCCCAGTTAGAGAGCCGAGTGGACATGAATGCCAGCTCTGGGCTGAACACATGAACACACTGAGGTTCAAATCCTGATTCCACTCTTACAGGCTGATGGATCTGCTCAGCCTCTCTGAGACTCAGTTTTCTCATCTGAAAAATGGAATGGTTCTCAGATCTACCTCATACAGCTGTGGTAAGGGTTAAACAAAACAGTGCAAAGGGCAGGCTTGGCACATAATAAGCACTCAATAAATGCATCTTCTTTATCACCGCAATTCTCATCAAGCCTTGGGTTTACACTGAGTTTACCATTTACCCATGTGACCTTGCACAAGTTCTGATCCTGCTCTCAGCCTCAGTTTCCCCATTTGAAATGCAAAGGGCTGGGCCCAAATGATCTTCTGGGATCCTTGCTGCTTTACCATTTCCAGTTGGAAATTCTGTCCCTTGAACTTCGTGAATTTCTCTGCCACCACAATTGGATTCACCCTTTTCCAGGAGATCAGCCCCAAGAACTAAAAGGTTAACCTAAAAATGTGAATAGCCCAGGCCTGGCGCCGTGACTCACACCTGTGATTCCAGCACTTTGGGAAGCCACGTCAGGCAGATCACTTTAAGCTCACAAGTTCGAGACCAGCATGGTCAATATGGTGAAACCCCGTCTCTACTAAAAATACAAAATAATTAGCCAGGCGTGGTGGTGCATGCCTGCAATCCCAGCTATTTGGAAGATGGAGGTGGGAGGATCGCTTGAACCTGGGAGGCAGAGGTTGCAGTGGGCCATGATAGCACCACTATACTCCAGCCTGGGCAACAGTGCCAGACCCTGTCTTAAAAAAAAAAAAAATAGCGAAGAAGAATCTGCATTGATCCTTTATTAAGTTCCCTTCCTCACCCTGCCCACAACGCCCCAAAAAGTAACAGTAGCAGCCACAGAAATAATGACCACATGGACACAGAACTTACTACGTGCCAGGTGCTGTTCTACGTACAAAAACCCCGTGAGATACAACGAGTACCTCCAGTTTACATATGAGGAAACCAAGGCACAGAGAGGTTAAGCAATTTCCCCAAGATCACGCAGCTCAAAGATGGCCCATCAGGGATGTAAAACCAGCCACCTGGGTCTCAACCCCAATGCCCCTCAACCCAAAGACTCAATAAAGGGTAGAGTATCAGGCACATGACAAAGCCATGACAGGAGGCGTTTTGGGTGAATGGAGCCTTTCAGTGGTGTAGATCCTCTCCTGCTCTCGGCAGACGCCCCAGACTGGCCTCACGAAACCACATTAAGATGCCTGTCCAGCACAGGGGAGAACAGACCGCCTGTTGGTTTAAAGAAGATATTCAATTATCTCAGCCGCAGCGCTCGCACGTGCTCTGATGAGCTGAAAAGGGGGAATAAGGAGCACACACCACGTCCTGTCGGAGATAATTAGAGGTAACATCACTTTTAAGAAAACAAGCCTGTGGCCAATTGTTCAAGATTGATGAAGTTGGTGGACAGCATGGGCAACCTAGGAAGGGGACATCATTGGTCTGCCCTGAATACAGTGTCTGCACTTTGCAGAGGTGACCTTGACCCAGGGCCATGGGCTGGGTTGGGTGGGTAGAGTGTGTAACTGGCAACCCCCCAGCCAACATCATTCCTGTCCCTGGGGCTGCTGGAAACTGCTGTAATGGAAACTTACGGGTGCATGTGTGGGAGGAGCTGCTTGTTCCCTCCAGGTGGGACAAAGGCAGATTTCAGGCCTTGCTAGACTGTGAGCATGAGCTGGGTGGCCTCCCTGAGACATACAAGGACCTTCATCTCACAACAGTTCAGGCAACGGTTATGAAGCCCCTACCATGGGCCGTGGGCATACAGCTGGAAAGTGGGTGCCAGGCTGATCAGGCAGCATATGCAAAGGCCCTGAGGCAGCGAGAGGCTTGGCACATTTGAGGCCATGCAGGAAGTCCTGCTTGGCTGGAGAGAGGGTGCTCAGGAGGAAAGCAGCTCTTCCAAGAGCTCAACGAATGAGGCACTCGGATGGATCAAGTATTTCCTCTGTACCCGGTCTTGTGCTCCATCTGTGAGGAGGGTGCCAAGATGACTCTCTTACACATTCCAGATGAGAAGTCTGAACGTCAGAGAGGTGACATCATTGCCAAAGTCCCACAGGGAAAACATGGCAGGCTGGGACCTGTTTCCAGAGCAGCTTAACTGTTCCTACTCTTCCTTTTTGCTCCCTGTCCCCAACAGTCCAACTGTTCCTCCTTTAACACGACTCTCATGAGCCCAAACTCACCCATCCCAAGTCCCAGCTTTCCAGTAGATCAGAGCTGGAAGTTACCTTGAAAGGCTAATAGATTCCCCTTATTCCTTGCTCATAATGGGAAAACTGAGCTAGGACTAGGGGATGAGCGGGAAATAGAGTGAACACCCCTATGCTGAGAATCACATATGAATGCGACCTCGCATTGGCCATCACACGTGCCATTTTGAGGCACCCACAATATACAGAAGCCACCACGAGGAGATGCTGTAACAGAACCAACAGACTGATTTTCTATGGGCTACTGGGCATTATCCTTTTGTTTGCCACTTCCCAACTCCAGAGCCACGCCAAAACAGCATTTTGGAATTGTTTTTAGGGGATGCATGCCCTCTGGGATGCCCTTTGGAAACCCATGAATCCACAGTCACTTTTGAGTTTGTGAAGTGCTGCCTGCCCCACTCGCTTTGAGAGTCCTAATGTCTATCCATCATCTAAGGCTCTGATAAGTCCTGCTGCAAAGGAACAAGCTTACATTTCCCTAACCCAGCATGTCCAAAGTTCATCTGAACATACAATTCTTACAAACGTGACCAGAACTGGGATATTTTTCAGAAGTGATCAAGAAAAATACTGGTCTTGATAACTAAGAGACGTTGAAACAGTCCTTCTGACCCTGGAGAAAAGAATTCTGAATACATTTTGGATGATGGGTGAGATGATGAAGTGATGGAGAAGGATTTAAAGAATCAGAGGACTATTTACGCAGAAAAAAAAAGACCCAGAGCGGGAAATAGTGGCTGCCTTCTAATCCCTGAGAGACTCCCAAAGTTGACTGTGGAGAGGTTTCCTCCCTAGTTCCAGAGAACAGAGCTAGGGCAGGTAAGTATACGAAAGGAGTTGGAGCTTGCACCTAAGACTGGCTGTCTTAATAGGAAATGAGTTCCCCGTCACCAGAGGTATGCAAGGAGAAACTGGAAGACTGCTAAAGAAAATTCCTTCCACAATTCTAGAATTTCCAGGGCAAAGGAATGTGACCCAGACCCAGGCCATGCTAAATTCCTCTCTTCTCTCAATAGTGGGCAGAAAGAAACCAGGCATGTCACATCCATCTGACATTAGGAAAATTCTTATAAATAAAATAGTTCCTATAAAAGCTGTATGAGCTCTCTCCAGTCCATCTCATCTCGACAGTAATAAAACCAAGCCCGTAACTCCAGCGTCGTCTTGCCATCTACAAGAGGAAACGCTTATTTTAAGAAGTATAAAAAGAAAAGTAATTTACAGTCTATTAACATTTTAAAAAGTGTGTTAGCAAGAAGGGGGAATACATTACTGGCTCGATGAGGGATCCAGAGAGATGAGGAAAGTGGAATCATATAAATTTCCCTTGGTCTCCATTTTAACCTGGAGAACTTCACATTCATTCCAAATCTCCTAGCAGCTGTTAGCTCATTTTTTTTTTCTCTTTCCTTAAGAAGAAGGTTTGGTTGAGGAATGGTGGTCAGGAAGGATGCAATGAAGTGGGTCCATGAGGCAAGGCAGGGCTTAAATTCAGAAGTCAGATCTGGGTTCCCATCCTGGTTTGGGTCCCCGGTTGTTCTATTTTGATGCAAGGTTCCCAACTTCCATGAGCTTCAGGCAAGTTCTCTAATCATGGTGATAGTAAATCCCAGCGTCCTCTTTTATAATGCAAAAGTCTTAGCTTTCATGCAAGACTTGCAAGGGCTCAGTAACTGCAGGAGTGTAACTGACCCTGCCAGGTGTGTAGTGTATAGTAGGTCTTCACTTAGCATCTGCCCCTTGCCCAGCCGAAAGGACACCATTTGCATTCCCAGAACTGAGCTGAGCCCCGGGTGGGGACCGGAGCAGGTTGGGGATGGATTTTTTCTTTTCTTTTTTTTTTTTTTTTTTGAGACAGAGTTTCGCTCTTGTTGCCCAGGCAGGACTGCAATGTCACGATCTTGGCTGACCGCAGCCTCCGCCTCCCGGGTTAAAGTGATTCTCCTGCCTCAGCCTCCCAAGTAGCTGGGATTACAGGCATGCGCTACCACGTTCAGCTAATGTTGTATTTTTGGTAGAGACGGGGTTTCTCCATGTTGGTTAGGCTAGTCTCAAACTCCCAACCCCAGGTGATCTGTCCGCCTTGGCCTCCCAAAGTGCTGGGATTACAGGCATGAGCCACTGCGCCCAGCCAGGGATGGATTTTAACCTACAAATCCAGAGAAATACATGGAAACAATTGTAGAAGGATGGACTTCAAGGGAAAACAAATGATTCCCTCCTAGGAATGCAGCCATACAATGACTAGCCTACAGCAGGACCTGGGGCCCTGGGGGAGATGCCAGGCTGTGGGCAGGGACTGCAGACCTGGGGCATCCCGGGAGGGGGCTGCTTTCCACGTGGTTATCACTAGGACTTGGACAAGGGCTGAGTCCTGACTTGGGTCTTCACCTGCGATGCATCACAAACACGCCCTTCCCCCTTTTCACATGCACACACACCCTTATATCCACACATGCAAGTGCACATACCATAGCTTACACATATACACAGGCACTACCAACACATTCACACACATGTGCACACGCCTACCCATCCCTTACCCACACATGTGCATGCACAAAATGTAACTTTTACACACACACACCGACACGATCATACCTGCGGGCACACCACATGTCCATTCTTTACCATCGCACATAATGCACACACACCGCCCCTCGTGCATGCTTCAAACGTGGGGGCAACACAATTGCCTATGTGCACACACATATGCATATGCACAGACTTAACATCTGCACCTGCACACATGCACACTCCCACATGTACACACAGGTGATATACCCACATCTTAATACACGTCCAGCACTCACAGCCGCGTGCCCAGCACATGCATATGCCAAACACACAGTCATGCCACACACGTGCGCGCGCGCGCGCACACACACACACACACAAATACATTCAGCAGCAACCTTCCCACCCTCCCACCCCCTCCACGCGGCATCTCACATCCCGGCCCCCTCTGGCCCCCTGGCCTGTGTTTGTGCAGCTGTTCCCTCTCCCTCAAGTGTTGGGAGGGGGCAGGAAGAGCAACATCAGGGGAGGGGGCAGGCCACAGTCAGCCCTAATCAAGAATTTCACACCCCCCCACAGTGACCCGGCCCCTCTGCAAAGCCCCCACATCCAGCTGGAAGAAAGCCCAGAGCTGGCTTTGTTAACAGGCTCCCTAGGACAGCAGGGGGCCCGCTCCCGGAGCGTGCCCCCTCCCTGCTCAGAGGCCAGGGCTCAAAACTTGCCCATCTCGGCGGGTTGGGTGGGGGGTGGGGGGCTCTTGAATGCCTGAGTCCTGCTTCCCCCAGCTGGGTGCCCAGCCAAGGGCTGGCAGGCACCAAATGGGCCTCTCCCCTTATCACCCTTTCCCAGGCCTTATCAGGTGGGGGGAGCAAGGCAGGAGCTGTGGGCCCCAGGCACATCGGGCTGGCATGCTGGGATTCCCAGTGAGGCCGAGCACGTCCGATTTTAAGATCTGAATCTTGATAGGCCCATTCTGAGAAACGCACACCAGCACCTCCCCTGCATTCTCCAGCCAGCTCAGCATCCTCAAAAATGCCTTGTGGCCTCACTTCCTGGCCTTTGTCCAGGATCTTCCCCACTCCTGCCAACCACCAG
Source organism: Theropithecus gelada (assembly GCF_003255815.1). Classification (NCBI taxonomy): domain Eukaryota; kingdom Metazoa; phylum Chordata; class Mammalia; order Primates; family Cercopithecidae; genus Theropithecus; species Theropithecus gelada. The sequence continues at coordinate 23,124,659 of NC_037678.1, read as the reverse complement.
CACCCTCTCAAAGATGCTTCTCTCTCCTTAGCAGGCACGACTCTTACACATCATCTTTCAAGACCAGAGCAGGTGCCTCCTCCTCCAGGAAGCTCTCTCTGACTCCCTCGTCCCTCCCCAGGATTTAGTGGGCAGGTCCCTTGGTGCTCCCCCGGCTGCCTGTTCTTCCTCCACCTTGCCCTTCTCGCACTTCTGAGCCTCCATCACCATAGCAACCCCAAAACTGGCCCAAGGCCTGGCTCAAGGTAGATATCTGCTGAAGGAAGGAGGGATGGGGTGGAACTCTGGCGGTGCCTCATATCCTCGGGCCTCGTGAAATGAATTAGGTCCCTGATCTTAATTTAAGAGTTAAATAATACCACACATATATTACAAAAGTTAGGTAAATTTCCCCTTCCCTCCTGTCATTACCTAGAAAGCTGCCAACTTCTAGATTGTAATTATGTACATGAATAATGAAATTAGCATATCTATCAGCTCACTCCCTGCTCATTATGTACAGGGAAGAGCCTGTGTGTTTCCATTCCAAATCACCCTCCTCTGGAGGCTCGCCGGGCTCCAGGCTCTGCAAAGACCCCTGGGGAGGGGCTGCGTGCCCACCTCACACCTGGGGGCTTCTGGAAGCCCTGAGAGACCTTCCTGGGTGGGGCGTTCATGTCTGATCAGCCCTGATCTGCATATGATGGGTGAGTGGGAAGCATTGGTTGAACTTGGCATGGCAGGGGTGGGGCTATGGGATGGGGAACAGCCCTGGCGTTGCAGAGGGAACTACCTGAGTTCCCAGTTCACTCCACATGGCTGTGGGCCAGTGGGCGGGCCCCTCCTGGGCTTCTTCTTTCACCTGTAAAGTGGGGATGACATGCAAGTAAGCAAATGCACTCCTAAATGCAGTTTCACGACACAAGCAAGCTTGTATTGGAATCCTAGCCCCCCCATACATCTGCTACATGATGTCTTCTCTCTAGGCCTCAGTTTCCCCTTCTGCAGAATGGGAACAACGCAAGTGTAAGGATCCCATGACATTCCTTGTGCAATGTGGAGCCCTGTGCTTGGCACAGAGTGAGTGCTCCATAAACATGAGGGATTGGCATTTACATTAGGCCTGAGGTGGACCCTCTCTCCTAGCGGAAATTCTTATCCAATAATTGCATGGAAATCATCCAAAAAGTAGGCACTCAGGCTTGTCATGTGTCTCTACTCGGCGTCCCCAACTCCTCAGCTTCTCCTGGAATTCAGTGGGAATGCCAAGCTCTGGGCTCTCCCCACTCAACTCTGTCCAAAACACCTTCCATGTGGGGAGGAGGCCATGGACAGGTGGATAAGGAAGGACTCACCAAGCCCGAGGGTGCCTGCGTGTATGTGGCGTTTACTTATTCACTTACACACATTCATTCACATTTTCATTGCAGGATCCCTGTGGGCAATGTAAGAGGCAATAGGGAGCCAGTGAATGCTTGTGAGCAGAGGAGGGCTGAGTTCAGTCTGGCTTTGCAAACTTGCTGAATATATGAATGAATGAATGAACGAACAAGGCAAATCTTTTTACTCCAACCCAGTGCTGGGATTCAGATAGGTTACCTGGGGACCTTAGTCCAGACCCCCTTGATCCTACAGAGAAAGGCTCAGGGCCTCAGCTAGGAGCACCCTCATACCCTGACTCTACTTACCCAATGCTGCAGGGCTGGCTGACTCCTTCCCAAGCCCACTAGCACCCCTTCATAGCTGGGCACCTTTGCAAGCATCAGTGCTGTCCCTGGGGCCACCAAGAAAGTCAAGGCCTCCTCCCAGAGCTTACTGTCTAGAGCTTCGCCAGCACAAGCTGCTAAGCTTCTTTGCCCCGTCACTCTGACTGGGGGCAAACTGTGGCCCATTGCACAGATTAGAAATGGTGGGATCAACTCCAGGATATATATGGAAGCTTCTAGCTCAGACCCACAAGGCTGGGCATCTTCAGAAGAAGCTACACCTTACTCATATTTTACACCTTCTTACCCACCCCACCCCTATGTCTGGGCAGGACACACCCTGTTGTAAACAGATCCATGTTGGTAATAATAATAATAAGAGCTAGGAAACCAAGCAGTTCTTACCCGCTCCATGCACTTTACATGTATTCCTTCATTTAGCCCTTGCAATCTTAGCATAGTGGCTGGCACACAGTAAAAGCTCAATAAATGTTTGCTGAATATATGAATGAATGAATGAATGAATGCATGCATGAATGAATGAACGAATGAACAGGGCAAGTCTTTTTACTCTGGCCCAGTGCTGGGATTCAGACAGACCTCAGCTCAAATTCTTGCACTGTCACTTGCCAATCGGTTACCTTGGTCAAGTCACTTCCGTTCTTGGAGATTTTAGGTTTCCCGTCGGTAAAGTGGGCATGATGATATCTTCCTCTCAGGCTGATGTGAGATTTCAATGAAGCTCCACGTACAAAATGCTCGCATGACACCTAGGGCAGCCCAGAGTCGAAACAAAAGGTTTTTGTTATTGCTATTGTTGGGGATGATGTCATTGTCTCCATCTGCCCACTTGGCTTGCAGTCATGGGTCAGGAAGTCAGAGACCAGAGGTCACAGATTGGCGGTCTGGAGACCTTGTCCAGCTCCCAGATGCATTTTTTTTGGCTAACACAACACTTCATTGATTTTTTTAAAAAATCTAATTAGTTGCCAATATTTAGAGATTGGGAGATTTCACGTAAAATACAGTTTGGGACCTCTCTTGGAATTTCAGAAGTTTGGACCACATGATAATTATATTTACCCAGAGCAGCTGGGCTCTGCTGGAGATGAGAAGCACCTACCCCTTTATTTATTTATTTATTTATTTATTTATTATTTTTTGAGACAGAGTCTCACTCTGTTACCCAGGCTGGAGTGCAGTAGCATAATCTTGGCTCACTGCAACTTCCACCTCCTGGATTCAAGCAATTCTCCTGCCTCAGCTTCACAAGTAGCTGGGATTACCAGCGTGTGCCACCATGCCTGGCTAATTTTTGTATTTTTAGTAGAGACGGGTTTCACTATGTTGCCCAGGCTGGTCTTGAACTCCTGGACTCAAGTGATCCTCCTGCCTTGGCCTCCCAAAGTGCTGGAATGACAGGCACCCGCCCCTTTAGAAAGGGTATGAGTTCCCATTCTGCCCCAGGACCCGCCGCTCCCTGTTGCCTCACTCTTGGCCAGCTCCATTCATTCAGGTAGTTTGCCTACCACTGGAGGATTTTCCATCTGGAAGCCCTGCTCTAGATTTTCTCTTCTGTGAGATCCACCAAGAAAGCTCCAAGTCATAGTCAGCCAAATGGAGTCAAACAAGAAGAAGAAAAAACACACACCTCACAGTCATGATGTGGCCACTTCTCCCAATTTCACAGCCCGGGCTCAGAATGGAGTCCGCACATCCCCTTCCAAGCTCCACCACTCTGAGGACGCTGAATGCCACCTTCCCACCCATGCCCAGTGGGGAAGCCCACAGAAAGCCCCCTAAATGGTCCTGATCCCTCCAGGAAAGAGGAGGGCACGCCGAGAAAATGGCTCCCATCTGACCAGCCTGGGCACAGCTTCTTGACTCTAATTGGGGACGCGGTAATTAGATGATGGCAGAGTACACCCCAGGCTCAGCTTTCAGCCCCAGGTCCCACCGACAGGCCATCCCACTTGGAAAGTTCGCCTGACATTCCTGAGCCGGGCCGCCTTGCCAAAGAAAACTCAAGCGAGGCTTGTCTTGGCACGGACTCAACCCCTAGCCTCAGCAGGAAAACCAAAAACATTTACACAGCTGGGCCTGCGACGCCCGCTTCTCTCAAGAGTTTGTCAGGGCTTGGATGGCTCGGCGGACTCGGGGGCACTTCTGAAGGGGACTGTGTTCCCGAGCACGGCCAGGCATGGCCGGCCAGACACAAAACACCGCGGCCACCCCCGGGAGGTGGGAAAGAAGGCGCAAGAAAACACGCTCTGGGAGCTGGAGAGGGGCTTCCTGGGGGCTGGCTTTTCATCCATTCGTTGATCACTGCACGGCCCCCCTCCAGCTGCAACCACATCTGCACAGGTCATCCTGGCCAGCTCACCAGCCGACCTGTGCGTGTTGGTCAAAAAACAATCCAAAGAAGCTGCTTATGGCACGCGGAGCGCCTGCAGCCCCATGCTGACAGCTCTGAAGGACCGCCTCTTCGCCGCTCTCTCTTTGCACTCAATCCCTCCTTCTCTTTTCCTGGCCGCCTTTCCATGGCATTCTCCGATACTCTTCACATCCTCTGTCCCCCCGGGCACCCCAGTGAGGCCCATTTGGCCTCCTGGTTCTGAATGTCAGGGACTATGGACAGGAGGTCCTGGAGCCAGTGGTTCAAAGCTGGGAGCCTGGCCAGGCGCGGTGGCTCACGCCTGTAATCCCAGCACTTTGGGAGGCCGAGGTGGGTGGATCACGAGGTCAGGAGATCGAAACCACCCTGGCTAACACGGTGAAACCCCGTCTCTACTAAAAAATGCAAAAAATTAGCCAGGCGAGGTGGCGGGCGCCTGTAGTCCCAGTTACTTGGGAGGCTGAGGCAGGAGAATGGCGTGAACCCGGGAGGCGGAGCTTGCAGTGAGCGGAGATCCCGCCACTGCCCTCCAGCCTCCGCGGCAGAGCGAGACTCCGTCTCAAAAAAAAAGAAAAAAAAACCCAGAAAGCCAGGAGCCCAAACACATTGGTGAATACACTGGGGGTTGCCACGTTATCTGATAAGTCCCTCATGAATCCTTCTGGTCCCTCCATCCCAGTGGTCCCCACTGCAGTCCAGGCCACTAGGGGCGCGGGGGCGACTGCAGCAGCCTCCTCTCAAATCCTCCCACCTCCGCTCCTACCCCCAGAGCCCATTCTCTGAGCCAAGGATACCTCAACCTTTATTAATCTCACAAGTATAAAACATTTAAAAAGTATACCAAAATGCAAAAAATACGACTTTGCATAATTTAATGATTCACTATCAAGCAAACACCTGTGTAACCACGAGCCAACTCAAGAAACAACCTAAAGCACTTTCTTTTTTCTTTTTTTTTTTGAGGCTGAGTCTCACTCTGTTGCCCAGGCTGGAGTGCAGTGGTGTGCTCTCCGCTCACTGCAACCTCCAGCTCCCAGGTTCAAGCAATTCTCCTGCCTCAGCCTCCCAAGTAGCTGAGATTACAGGCGTCCACCGCCGTGCCCAGCTAACTTTTGTATTTTAGTAGGGATGGGGTTTCACCACGTTGGCCAGGCTGGTCTCACACTCCTGACCTCAAGTGATCCGCCTGCCTTAGCCTCCCAAAGTGCTGGGATTACAGGCGTGAGCCACTGCACCCGGCCAGAAGCACTTTCTTGACTCTCTTCAATTCTACTCCCTCCTTCCCCACAATATTTCATGACTATCCTGACTTTTGTGGACATGATTTCTTTGCATTTTCTTCAGGCCTAAAAACAACATAGTTTAGCCTTGTCTGTTTTTGGGTTTTATGTAAATGGAATAATAATAGTAATCATATTATTATTATTTTGTGTCTGGTTTCTTCTTTCCAATATTATACAGTGAGATTTCTCCATGTTGTTGCACAGAGCTCTAGTTTATTCATTTTCACTGCTGTATAATATTCCTTTGCATGAACATACCAGAGTTTTAAATCTATTTTACTGTTGATGTGGTTTGGGTCATTTCCAGTTTGGAGATGTTATAAAACTATAAATTGTCTTATATTCTGGTGCCCAAGTACCTGGCACATAGTAGGGTTTACAGTCACAAACAGGTTCCAGAGTCAAGCACAAGTTCAAAGATAGCTGTATTGCACAAAACTAAAATGGTTTGTTTTCTTGCAGGACTTGTCAGAGCCTTTAATGCTTTAAAGTGTCAATGTACATTATGACACTTCACAAGCACCACCTCTGTGCTAGTTAGGCCCAGGTGATGCAAAGGTAAATAAATCTGCCTCAGGGAGTAAGTAGGGTGGATGGAAAGTATTAGTCTTAAAATCTGTTCATGGTTTTTACTTCTTCCTGACTTGCTGTGCAGGCTTGGATAAGTTTCTTGCCATCTCTGGGCTTCTGTCTGCTCATCTGCAAAGTGTAAGTTTAGAAATTGTTACTCCATAGAGCTTTCCCCTCTGACATTTCAATACCCATGGACCAGTATTTTAATTGGCCAGAAAGATTCTGGAGGAGGGGATGCCTGGATCTTGAGGATTTGGAGGAGTTGGGTGTCACGGGGAGAACAGCATGACAAAATTAGTCTGGACTGCCTAGAGGTCATTTAGGGGGAAGTAGGGAGAGCAGCAAAGGCCGAAATGGAGTGCTTATCCAGGGAATATAAAAGAGAAATGATTATAAAACTCATATCACCTCATTGCCAACCCACTTTCCATCCCTACCACATCATGAGAACCATTAGAGACAGGCAGAGACTTTATAACCTACAGCCTGTATTCTCTACAGGGGTGAAGTTTGCCCCTTGGAGGGCACAAAGTCTTACAGTCATACATACACTCCATAAACAGATATTCGATATATCTGTGCTATTAAAATTTCATTGGTGGGGGCACGGAGTGAGTAGGGAAAAATGTCTAAAAGAGTTGCTTAGGGGCCAATAATAAAAAAAAAAAAGGTGAAGAAAAAAAAAGTGAAGGTGATCTATAGGTCGCCTATTCAAATGCAGATAGGAACCAGGCAGGAAACTTTGAAAGTAGATGGTATAGGAGGCAATAAGGAGTGGTGGGGACTGCGGCAAACTGGCATGCCCAGACTAAATACGTTATAGCCATTTTTTTAAAAAGAGTCATTTTGTTCAGGCCAAACAAAACACATCTGCAAGTTGGATCAGGCCTGCCATCCACCATTTTCAACCCCAGATTTAAATGAAGAATCCAGTTCCGTCCCAGCTTCCATGACCAATGCAAACGCAGCACTCATTCTGGCCCAGCGCTCATGGGTTGCTGCAATGTGAGGTGTCCCTGCTCTCTCTCACACACACACACACACACACACACACATATACATACATACATATCCTCCCCACGACAGGACCAGCAGCCTTGTTCCACAGCATGCACACATGCATATTATGGGGATTAATGCTCTGTGATGCATAATTAATGATGCTGAATAAACATGCAGATTGGCAATCACCGATTGACTGCCATGATCAGATTCCTGAACAAGTGCTAATTGATTGGCTGACTGTAACCATCATATTCAACACTATTTTCTTCAGCACATGTGCAAACAAATCCTGGTAAAGGGGGCCCATGGCCTGGTCTGTTTCAAGAGACACAGACCCTATGTTTGAAACTTTGATCATTGCTCCGAGTAAGGAGGTTTAGCCCCTGGGCTCTTTTTCACCAGCAAGCACCAATGATATACCACAGTGGGCCAGGTATTTCACAGTCATCATGGGAAGTGTAATTATCACCATTTTGCAAATGTACACAGAATCAGGGTGCCACAGCTATCAAAAGGGGGAGTCAGGGCTCCAAACTAGTCTGTTGATTCCAAAATCCACCCTCTTTCTTTTTCCAAATAGTTTCTGACCTCCTAAAGTTGATGGCACAGCAGAGGAGAAAAGGGATTTATTTACTCATCAATTCATCCCAGACACTGGCAATACAACAGTGAATCAAACCAGTTCCCTCCCTGCTGATAGCTATGTTCTGGTACATATTGTGTTTTGAGAGTCCCAGAGATGGTATCTCTCCATGAGTACCTCATAGAGGAGGTGGTGTCGGAGCAGGGTTTTGAGGAATGGAAAGCATCTGCAAAGGAGATTACGAGAGAAACTCATGGCAAAGACAAGAGCAGCAGCAAATGTGTGGAGGTGGGAAAATAAAAGGTGTTACCTGAGGAGAAGCAAATGGGCCTATTGGGGGTCTTGGAGGGAGACTATAGGAAGATAAATATGTATAAGGAAAAGAGCTCAGGGCCATCTGGTGGGATCCCTGAATACCAGGATTGAAGGGAATGGAATGGGGTAAGACTGGGACCTGAGTCCTCCAGAACAGAGTAGATGCTGAGTGTCAGGGACTTCCTTGGATCTTTGCTGACTTCTGCCCCATATTTATTTCCTCCTCCCACCAAAAGCACCTAGATATTTTCTCTGGGGAAACATCTCTTCCTCATTCTCCCCTGTGTGACTTAGGTGGGACTGGCCCCACACTTCCCAAACAATAGGACTTGCTACTTGATCAATGCTTCTCTTTCTCCTGGATGCAGAGATTGATATGACATCATGGAACCCAATCAGGCCCATGACATGAAAAGAGATTGTGCAGAGACATCAGAAGACATTGTTCTCTCTTAAGTGATGGTTACCAGAGGGTCATCCACAACCTTTCAGATGGGACAGAATGAGGATATGAGGCCTGATGAGGCCACATCTGCTACCATGAAGGGAGCCTCTGGTTCAAACTATACCTGAAGCCTATTCTGCACTGGGGCTTTTCAGTTATAGAAACCAATAAATTCCTTTTGTTTGTTTGTTTAAGCCACTTTGAGCTGGGTTTTTTTGTTTGTTTTTTATAACCAAAGACTCCTAACAGATATAGGGAGATTTTGCTTCCTAGTTCCTTTTGGAGAAGTGCATTTAATTAAAGGTCAGAGCACAAAAGACCCTGGAGTTCTGTCCATTATTGACAGGAGGAGAGGGTGGTGCACAGTTTGGTCATCTCAGCAAGATCTTTTGGTTCTTGTTTGTCATTTGCCACCCTTCTCCTGCCCTCTCTATCACCTTCCTTCCCTTCTCCATCGTCTTCCTCCCCCTGCACATCATTACCAGGGCTCTGCTCCTCGTTTTCCCACCACCCTTGGAGGACCTGCTCACAGCAAATGACCAGGGCTTCGGTCATGTACACCCTACTGATGAAAAGTCATATTACATTTGGAAGTTGAAAGGGCTTCACAACCATTCTCTCATCTACTGTAAATTAAATGAGGTAAAAGTATGAAATGAGCTTAGAGCAAGGCCCACCCCATGGCAAGCCCTGGTTACATGCTTACAGCCAGTCTGACCAACATGGTGAATATTAAAACATGGCAAAAATACAAAATTAGCTGGGTGTGATGGCAAATGCCTGTAGTCCCAGCTACTCGAGAGGCAGAAGCAGGAGAATCGCTTGAGCTTGGGAGGTGGAGGTTGCAGAGAGTCAGGATCAAGCCACTCCACTACAGCCTGGGTGATGAATGAGACTCCGTCTCAAAAAAAAAAAAAAAGAAAAAAAGTTCAAGAGATTGATTTATTGTACCACATGGTGACAATGGTTAATAACAATGTAGTATATTCTTGAAAATTGCTAGAGCAGATTTTTTTCTTTTTAAGACAGGGTTTTGCTCTGTTACTCAGGGCGCAGTGCAGTGGTGTGATCTCAGCTCACTGCAGCCTCAACCTCCCAGGCTCAAGCTATCCTCCCACGTCAGCCTCCCAAATAGCTGAGACTACAGACATGCACCGCTATGCCCAGCTAACTTTTTCTACTTTTTGCAGAGATGGAGTCCCACTATGTTGCCTAGGCAGATCTCAAGCAATCTGTCCTCCTTAGCCCCCCAAAGTGCTAGGATGACAGGTGTAAGCCACTGTGCCTGGCTGCAAGAGTAAATTTTAAGTGTTCTCACCACAAAATATTAATAGCTGTATGACATAAAACACATGTTAATTAGTTTGATTTAGCCATCCCACAATGCATACCTATTTCTAAACAATACACCGTGCATCATATGTAATTTTTATTCGTCAATACAAAATAATAAAGCAAAGTGAGATAATGAACATACATGCTCTAAAAGTTGGCAGTACTTGCCAGTGCCTTTACTATGTTCATGTGCATTGACCATCCAAACAAAAGAAATATATGTGGCATTTCCCAAACTTATTTGTCCACAGAACCACTTAGGACTAGTGTTCTGGGGAACATGGTTTGGGAAACAGCAGCTTGGGATGGTCTCTGATGATCTATTTGGTACATTACAGCCTTTCCCACTGGCCAAGTGGTAGCCCCTCAGCAAGATGCATCCCTTTGCTGGACCTCAGTTGCTTCCTCTGTAAAGTAGAGAAGAAACCCAATATAAACATACCTGGAAGTGCCCAGATGAGGAGGAGAGGTGCCCAAAGGCATGAGTCCCGGAGGGAATATGCGCTTGCTCAGCCACTGTGAATTCCAGGCCTGACCCGTCTTCCCTACCCCTGCCCATCTTGGAAATATATAATGACAGCTAAAAGCAAAGTCACCAAAAACATCTGATGAGAGACTGGGCCTGAGGGTTCCTGCCATCCACTGCTGTCTCTAAATATCTGTAGCATCTCCACATTTCAGTAACTCACTTTATATCTTCACAGGGAAAGAGTCAGAGAGAGGACTCCCAGCCACGGGCTAACAGTTACTGTCACTTGTTGCGGTGTTGACAATAAATGATCTCCCCACTTTGTGTTTCCCTATTTCCATTTTTAAAAAATTATTCTACAATAATAAACATAAATAAATTGTAAATTTGTACCATGATTTAAACAGTGCTTTGGGAGCTAGTCTGCCCTGGGTTCTGATTCTGGGTGTAGACAGAACAGTCCTTTCCCTCTTGGCAGCCATTTTCTCACCTCTTAAATGAGAATGATACTCACTGTCGTCTTTTGCTGTGTGATAAGCTATCCCAAAGCTTTGTGGTTTTAAAAAAATTCAGTCTTGCTCACAACACTGTGAGTTCAGGGACTTGGGAAGGGCTCAGCTGGGCAGTTCACTTCTGAGCTATGAGATATCTGCCGGGGCAAAATGAATTGGGGAATCCACTTCCAAAATGCCTTCCTCACTCACTCACACATCTGGCACTTCAGGGTTCCTGGTCTGTCTGTCTGTCTGTCTGTCTGTCTTGCTCTCTCTCTCTTCTCTTTCTCTCTTTCTCTCTCCTCACCCCCACAGGCATCTCATCCTCCAGGCCTTCTTCATGTGACTTGGGCTTCCTTACAACATGGCAGCTCAGAACACATAGAGCAAGAGCTCCATGAGATCTGGGTGAAAGCTGTAAGGCTTCTGATGACCTAGCCTAAAAAGTTCTAGAACATCACTTTCACCACTTTTTATTGGTCAAAGCAAGTTGCAAGGCTAACCCAGATTCAAAAAGAGGCATATTGGTCCCACTCTTCATGGTAGGAATGGCAAATAATTGCCAGTCATTTTTAATCCACCACACCCACCTACCCTCCTGAAGATTCTTATGAGAACTGGATTTCAGATGTCTATGAAGGGCTTAGCTCCCTGCCTGCCATTTGAGATTCTGAAAATGTGAATCTAATCAGACTGCCACCACACCTAGCTTTGATCATCTAATTCTCTGACATCTTCACCAAAATTGCCAAGTTCCTGTGAGGCTGCACCTCTGCATCTCTCTGACTGCCCCACCCACTCCTTCCCATCATTCAGTATTCCAGCCTTTCTGGCCCCTTTCCCCTCCTAAATATGCCACCATTCCTCCAACCCCAGGGCCTATGCCCACGCAATGTTTTCTGCCTAAGATGCTCTTCTGCCCACCTCCTCTGACCTGATTAACTGCTCCTCATACTTTTGATCTCCTGCCCAAAGTGTCACCCCTTCCAGGAAGTCCATCCTGATTGCCTAACAGGTTGGTTCCCTTGCTATATGTTCTCTCTCTTAAGCCCAGTGGCTCTCCCTGAGAGTGAGGAGTATGGTTTATAATCACACAATCATTTGGGTTATTATTGAATTACAATGCTGTCTCCCCATGAGACTGGGGGTGTCTTGTTTCCTGCCATCGCCCCTCCTGCCCAGCGCACAACATGGCACCAGGACCCCATAAATGCTTGTTGATGGGAAGACAGGAAGGAAAGACAGTCCATGCAGGAGGCCTTACCATCATTATTCCGCTGTCACCTACACTGTCCATCAACAGCAGTCACAGGGACACATCGGTCTCTGTCCGCCCTTCTACCATCACTTGGGGGTCCCACTTGAGCATTCTAGATCCTCTGTGCCCCAGACACTCATGACCAATACATGCCTTCTCCTTTGGGCACGTCTGCCTGCCACGAAATAGCAAAGACCTCAGATCCCTGGGTGGAGACTGTTTCCTTTTTGCAGGGACAGCTGCTGAGCAGGGCCCTGCACTGTGAGAGCCTGTGACATCAGAAGAGACTCCTTGGTCTGTCATAGGACCCCTCAGAGTTTCAGGGCCTCTCCGCCTTCCCTGGCCCTGACCCCAAGAGCCAGGATCCTTTTTGAAGAAGGCCTTGTTCAGGCAGCAAGCAGTCATGCGCTCTGTCCCACTCGAGGAGATACACAGAACACCAAACACACGCCCTTACACAGAAAGCTCTTTTTGTTGCACTCAGGAATTTGTTCATGGTTGCAGCTATCATTGAAAGGGCACCTGCTGTCTTCCAGGCATCTCCTGATCACCCCATGAAGTGAGTGCTGTAGTTAAACCCATGTTACAGATGAGGAAACTGAGGCCCAGAGAGGGGAGGTAACTTGCTCAAGGTCATGTGGTTTGTAGATGGTGAAAAACAGAAGATGAATTCACTTCTGTTGAGCTGGGCTCTCCACCCACATGATTATGGCCTTTAGGGGTCCTGGAGAATTGAAGGGAACTGACCTAGAGTCACTGTGAGAGGAAGGGAGGGAATACTAATGACAGGAAAAGTGGCATCCCCAAAATGCATCCCTGTGCAAGCACATCCACACATACTCCACATACATGCAAGCTCCACACAGACTTACACACACTTACATGCTTATGCTCACACACTCACCTTCACATGCAAACACACTCACACCCACTCATGCTCAGCCACATGTTCACACATTCACACACGTTCACATACAATCCCGCACCCACATTTGCATACACACCCACATGTTCACACACGCATGCTCACACACACTCAAATGTGGAGACTCACGCATACCTATGTGGCTTCCAGAAGCATCCCCTGCCCAAGTTGGAAGCCTCACATTGGCCACAAGTGTGGTGCCTGGTGCAGGAGGCAATGGCTGCAGGGCACAGCCCCTGGAGAGGGCCTCGGCTGCAACAGCTGACCCCAGCGCTGGACAAATACATGCTCCCAGAAGCCAGGAGGATGCCCTCCCAGCCCTTCCACTACAGTATCTGGGTAACAGGAACATGTAGATTGAATCTCTGGGTCGGGTCCTCCAAGGAGGAAGAATAGACTAGTGATCAGATCCCAGGCTTGAGAGTCGGTTGGCCCCAGGTTCAGGTCTGCTTCCCCTACCTTTGGCGGCAAGGTCCTTATCCCCACCTGACCTCAGCATCTTCACCTATAAAATGGGAATAACCTAACCATCCACCAGTAGGGTCTGAGTCTAAATAAGATGAGTCCTATGAAGTATTTGGCTAGAGCAAAGCCCTCAATAAACGTGAGCTCTTATGTGTTATTGTTCATTGTGATTCTTTGTATGATTATTTTGGCAGACGGTTGTTGTCACTTCGCGGTGCATGACGCCAGAGATGAGGCAGGGAGTTGCTCCTCAAAGCAAGCTTTGGCATGGGTAGGAAGTGAAAGGGGAAGAAGCTGGTGTCACCAGAAAACACAGAGATTGGGGCTAATTGAGCGACGGAGCCAACAAGCAGCCTTGGGACACCCCTTGGCATCCCCCAGGAGCCACGCCACATCACCAAGGAGAGGTCACATCTTCCACTCCCTCAGCTGAGACCCAGGGTCGGGTCTCAGAAAAGACAGAGAAGATAGAGCCATCCTATCCCAAGAAGAAGTGATTCTAGTTTTATTCTAACAGGTTGCAGTGTAGAAATAAACAGAAACGTCGCTGAGAGTCTCTGACGCCTCGGACGATTTCCTTGGGTTGTCCTTCAACTATGTTGAATAGGAAAAGGACGAAAGATGCAATTAAAGCAACGTATGATTCGCCATAAATAATAAATCAATAACCATCGGTGATTCGCCCATCTCTCTTCAACTGGGTTTAAAACAAAAAATTAAATATAGAACAAAGGAAACTATAAAGGAAATACAAGAAGCAGCGGGAGAGAGATTTTCCCGCTGTTTCTTGCCTTAAAAAAAAATACCTCCAAGGGAATCAGTCTTGGCTGAGGAGGAGGGTTGGGTGGCTCCGTGGGGGGTCGTCATACCAGCAGGCTGCCTGACTAAACACTCCCCCGCCGAACCACGGATTTCATGCTGCACAACAAAGAATGAAACCCACCCAGAGTGGGGCTGGGGGCTGCACGAGGAAGAGCTGAAGTCTGAGAATCTGGGACTGGACTCTGTGCTCTGTCCTTGCACTGGCATGTGACCTCGGGCATTGCACTTCCAAGCTCTTCATTTGCAAAATGAGGGACCAGCTCTCTATCCCCTGGTGTCAGGGTGTGTGGTAGGGAGAGCTGTCAGGAGGATGGAATGAGAGAGACCAGAAGGCTCTGGAACCTTGGAGATAACAAGGGAGCTCGTTCAGGTCAAATGTCATTCTGGAATGAAAACGTGTCACCAGTTTTGTTCAAAGCAGGGCCTGCAACATCAACATGTCCATGATTGAATTCCATGGAGCTTTCCTTGGAGGGAGAGGCCCTATGGGTCGTGCCAGCTCCTACAACCATGCACAGTGCACACTGGTGCCAGAATTTGCCTGCTGACCCATAAAGGGTTAACCTGCCAACCTGACTAGCTGCGTTCTTGCAACTTGTATTTTTTTGAGTATGTACTGTGTTCACACCAGAGGGGGCCTCCACTGGCACCCTGAGCTCTGGGGTCTTCTCTCCCACAAGAAGGCACAGGAGGGCTGGGAGTTAACGGGGAATGGAGAGGGTCCCCCAGGTATCCAACATCCTTCTCAGCCTCTGGCCTGGTGGTCAGTGGCCTTCCCTCTCATTGCTCCAGAGACTGTCCATGGTCAACTACCTGAAATCCATGAGTGTTACACATTTCTCCACTTGCTGATTTGTCAGCCCCTCATGGGCCTCTATTCTTTCCCTTCTCTGTATCCCCAACCTTGACTGTAACCACCCAGTGCCCTTCCTCTCTGACTTTAGGATCAGCCAAGTGACTTGCTTTGTCAACGGGATGTTAGCAAACATGATTCAAGTGGAAGTGTCAAAAGCACTGCATGATTGGGCTCACTCTCACTTTTGTACCTCTGCCAAGGCCATGAGGACATATTCGAGCTAGTCTGCTGGAAGATGAGACATGTGAGGCTGAGCCCAGTCATCCCAGCCGTGCCAGATGAAGCCAGTCTAGATCAACCAGCAGCCAACCAGGACTTGTAAACCCAGCCAAGATCAGCCAAGCCCAGCCCAGAGCTGCCCATGAGTATTCATATATTGCTCATGAATACATGAGCCAAATATATGTCCAAGGTTGAAATCCATTGAGTGTTAGTGGCTGTTTGTTATGCAGCATTATTGTGGTCACAGATAACTGATACACTTACCAGCTCCTCAGACTTGACATATGCCCAGTTAAACTCACTTTCTTTGCCTCCAAGCTGCCCATTAAGACACCATCACTTTTGCCACTGGGCACCAGATGCTGTGCCATAAATTTCACCCCTATGCATCTCTGAATTTGGACTCATCTTACCTGACCATCAGTCAGGCTCTTGTGCCTGGATTACTGCCACAGCCACCACCTCTGAACTAGTCTCCCCCATCTAGCATTGTCCCTGACAACTTCTTACCAACCCAGCCCCCAGGAAGAGTTTTCTACATGTATATCTGCTTAAGACCATCCACCACCAGCCAGAAATGCACTCCATCCTGGCTCACCTCCCCAAATGTCTACTCATATTTTACTCCTTTGGGTGTGCTTCACTCCAGCACATGGAACTACCAAACCCTTTTCTGCAAACATCATCCCGTTTCATGACTCTGTGCCTTTGCATACGCTGTTCCCACTACCAAAGTCTTCCCTGCTTCGTCTATCTTGGCAATTCTTTTTTTTTTTTTTTTTTTTTTTTGGTGTTTTTAAGAAACAGGGTCTCACTCTGTCACCCAAACTGGAGTGCAGTGATGCCACATTGCTCACTGTGCCCTCAAACACCAGGGCTCAAGCGATCCTCCCACCTCAGCCTCCTGAACAGCTGGTACTACAGGCATGCATCACCACATCTGGCTAATTTTTAAAATTTCTGTAGAGATAGGGGTCTTGCTATATTGTCCAGGCTGGTCTTGAACTGCTGGCCTCAAGTGATCTTCCCACCTCGGTCCCCACAAAGCACTGGAATTATAGACATGAGCCACCTCATTTAGTCCATCTTGGTGACTTCTATAAAAAACTCCTTCATAAATGACTGCAGTGTCACCTTCCTCAGGAAATTGCAAGTTGTCCCAAGGACTAAGTGCAGCAGCCCAGGTAAGAACTTCTTATCTGTGGGACATAATTCACCTTCTTCCTGCAACTGTCAGAAAGCTTGGCGTGAGACTTTGAGCTCTGACCTCCACCAGTCTGCGGTGGGACACACACAGCCATTAGACACACACTGGACTGGTTTTTAATCCCCTCTTGTCCTCTCCCTGGCTGCGACTTCAGCTCTCTGGGCCTCAGTGTTCTTAGTCCCAAGTTCCTGGTGGAATGTTAGAGCTGAGGACCCATACAGCCATGCAGGGAACACAAGGTCTCATGGGGTCTTCCCTTATCCCACTGTGCAGAGGGGAACTCTGAGGCTTCAAGAGGCCAAATGGCGTGCCCAACGCCGTGTAACTTTGGTGCTGGCAGGCCTGGAGTGGGAGGTGCACCCCCAGGGCTGAGCGGTCTCAGAGATTCCCACCACTGTCTTCCCTTCCCCCACCTCGCTCTCTCCCCCTCCCAAGACCCATCTGATCACTCTCCTCGTGTTTCATTCCAGCAGTGGCCCTGACCCCTATCCCAGGGGCCAGCATTAGATTACAGATAAAGCTCAGCCAGGCAGGCGGGAGAGCCCCTCCCCAACCCGTGACCTCTGCCAACAGATGAATGGGGTTGGGGAGAGGCAGAGGCGAGGTTGCAGAGTAGAGGGAGGAGATAAGAACATTCAAGCAAGCTGGGGTGGTGGGACGAGAGTCAGGAGCGCAGGGCACCCCTGGGAGCTGGGAGAGACTATAAGTCACAAATGGGAAACCTGAGGTTTGTCCCACATCCCACCGACTCTCAGTGACCAGTGTGGGCACAGGACTTCTGATCCAGTGTTCCTCCAAGCGGCGAGAGCAAGCCCCTGAGACCTCAGATGGAGTTCTTCCTTTCCCAGAGCCCTGGGCAGGCAAGGGGTTTGTTTATCCTCTCTACAACCCAGAGAGGTGGGTAACATTGACACGCCTGGACCTATTTTACAGATGGAGCAACTGAGGTCCTGAGTGTTGCACTGCCACACCCATGGTCTTGCAGAGAGACCATAGAGGAGCTGGGATAAAACCCCAGCCCACCGTTTCCATGTCAGCGTAGACATGGATATTCTTAGATCCTAAAAGGGGGAGGGTGGGGAGTGGCAGGACTGGAAGGCACTAATGTTTTTCGGCACCTGCTATGTGCTGGTGAGTGGATTTGAAGGTACGTGGGACAGGTGTGGCCCCCACCCTTTCAGAGCTCACAGCCACAGTCCTTCTGTAGGACACAGAAACACAGGCAGGACAGTGCAGTGACAGAGGACCCAGTCGTTGCTATGCCTGTTTCACCCACGGGGAAAATGAGCTCGGAGCTCAGATGGAGACTTGGTTCCCCACCCTGGACTTCCTTTTCCACCAACTCACTGCCCTCCTCACACTCAGGACCTTCCTAGACTGAATTCTTAAGTCCTAAAGGCTGGGTCAGCCTTTGCTTGTTCCTGTGGGAGTTACAGAGGCCTGGCTGGTCACAGCAAGCCATGAGCAGCCACCAGCCACCCGTGGCCTTGAAGGTTTCAAGAGGGGCTCCCCAGACAGGGGCCAAAGTGCAGCCTCCCTGGATACCAGGGGTACTCCGGGTGCTATGGAGTCTTGGGATGAGGGTGTCACTTACAGTGGAGTGTAGATATACGGGCAAGCAACGCACGTACAGGTGCAGACACACACACACACACAGACACACACACACAGACACACACACACACACATGCACACAATCATGTTGGCCTTGGAGGCAGCCAGTCTGTAGCCACCAGACGTCAGGACCAAGACAAAAGTCAATAGAGAAATCAAATTTCTCTCAAAAGCACTTGCAATATGTTCCTGTGGGGCTGAGATATCCTTTCATTGCATGGGCTGTGAAAGATGCCGACTCCAAGACAAAATAATGGAATTTATTTCGCAAGCATGGTGCGTTCCTGCAGGGCCACCCCTTCCCACTCACCTCGAGTTTTCACCCTCCTTGGCATCCCTGGAGAAGCCTCAGAGACCATCAAGTCCCCAGCGCGCTCATTTTACAGACAGGGAGACTGAGGCTGGGGTAGGAAGTGGGGGAGACGGAACTCACCCAAGGTCACCTGGGGCCAGGAAGTGAATCAAACTCAGGCCTGTCTGAGGCCAGGCTGGGGATTCCAATCTCCTCCTGTTAGAATTCCGGGAAATCAGCTCAGGATCTTCTTCGGTTTTCTTTTTTCTCTGGCCCTTACTTGCTCTTCTCTGTTTGTCTCTCTCCATTTAAAAAAATTCTCACCTTAATCCTTCGTCTCCTTGCCCCTACTTCTAAGACTCTCTCTCATTCTCTCTCTCTCTCTCTCTCTCTCAATGGCTCACTCTCTCTTTCTTCATTTCTCTACCTCCTTTTCCCTCCCACAACCTCTCCAACATTCTTTCTTCCTTACCTCAATTGTCTCCCTTTTGCTCCTAACGCCCTTCTCCTCGCTTCTGCACCTTTCTTGCAGGCCTACTCACGCCCTTCACACACTCACCTACTTTGGGGGGTGCCCTCTGCCTCCCTGCCTCCACCAGCATCGCCTTTGCCAGATCCCCTACCCTTAGCTCCAAAGCACATGCCAACCCAGAGGGGCCTAAACCAGCCAGGAAGCCCCCACCCGGGACCACCAGGCCCCAGCCCCAGCTGTAAACAGCCACAGAGGAGCCCCCACCCAGAGTGAGAGAACAGGCACCTGATGGAAGCCGGGCTGGGGCCGAGCCCTGATTAAAGCACGCACTTCTTCCCAGCAGCCTGGTTTGCATTACATCCGGCCGGGCGGGCTCCAGGCTGACAGCTGGACGCACTTTTCTAGGGCGCAAGGAAGGCAGTCAGACCGTGTATGTGCACACATGCATGGGCTCCGTCCCGGACAGCCCCGTAATGGCTTTCACATGGAGAACGCAGCAAACTTCTCCAACCTCCAGCACCGATTTTCCTGTCAAGAGATGTTGGATTCCAAAAAAAAAAAAAAAAAATTATAATCACAAAGAAAAGGGCTTTGGAGTTTGCACAAAAGGGTCAGACCCTGTGAAGTCAGATTCTGAAATGGAACCAGAACCTGGAGACAATGGAAGAGGGAAGAAAGAGGGAGGGAGAAAGACCCTAGCGTCTGTCCTCAGCGGCTGCAGCCAGGGCTGGGAGGTATTCAGGGCCCAAGAAGCACAGAAAAGAAACCTCTGCCTGAGGGTCTGGCTCAGTCCTGCAATCCCTCCTCCCCAGGTAGGACAGACAGCCCAGGGATATGAGGCCAGGTTCCAGCATTTGACTGTGGGTTTGAATCCGAGCTCCTTTGCTGACTGCAGTGATAGAACGCATCAAGTATCAGCTTCCACCTTTGTTAAATGAGGTTCCTGTGCCTCCTTCCTGGGGCTGTGGAGAAATTCGCTGAGCTGAGACTTGCACACTAGTCAGCTCATGGCTTGAACCTCTCCTAGCTGTTGTGAGCTTGTCCTCCTGGGAGAAGAGCGCTGGAGCAGAAGGCAACAAACCCCAATCCATTCTGGCTTTGCCTGTTGAGTTGTCTCAGGCTCAGTTTGCCCATCTGCAAAATGGGCAGGCAGGACCCTGAACCCTCCTGCGTCCTGCTAGTTTCCTGACCTCCCCTAGAGTCTGACTCACAGAGGGACTCACGGGACAGGGCACCACTGCTCCTCCCTGTTTCATGGCCTTGGCCCGAGCACATCCCCTGCGTGGGACACTCTTCCTCTGACCCAAAGGCCCCTGAGGAGATGACCCCTCCTGGAAAAGTCCTCTCTGACCCCAGCAGATAGGATTTCCCTCATGTAGCCCTGGACATCCTTTTTATGACACCTATAACTTCTAGGAAGCCTCATTCAGTATCTTCCTGGGGATTTTTGGACCATAGGCTCCATGATAGGCCCGAACCTGCCATGGTCCCCTTTGCCCCTGCCAAAGCCCGCAGCACCCAGCACTACAATTACATGTTTAATCGTAGGAAATCCACTTTGGGAGGCTGAGACAGGAGGATTCCTCGAGGCCAGGAGTTCAAGACCAGCCGGGGCAACGTAGTGATACCCCATCTCTACATAAATAAAAAATAAAAACTAAATAAAAGTAGCCGGGTGTGGTGGCGCATGCCTGTAGTCTTGGCTACTACAGAGGCTGAGGTGGGAGGATCAATTGAGCCCAGGAGGTTGAGGTTTCCGTGAGCCATGATGGTACTACTGCACTCCAGCTGGGGTGACAGAGCCAGGTTCTGTCTCTAATTAATAATAATAATAATAATAAACTATTATTATTCTATAAATGCATAGTAACTATTATTATAAGATATTAAATAATTATAGAACACCAGTCATGTGTCAGGCCCTCCCGTCATAGCAGTGAATGAGTGAATGAATGAATGAATGCATGAATGAATGGTGATAAATGAAAGCACGAGTTTATAGGAAACTTATTGGTGTATGTCTGAGCTGAGTCCTCGCATGAATCGTCTCATTTAATTCCCACATCAACACCAGAAGGCAGGTGCTGTTATTATCCCCATTTCACAGATGAGGAAGCTGAGGCCCAGAGATGTTAGGTAACTTGTGCAAGGCCACACAGCCAGGGTGGTGGAGACAAAATCCAATACCAGGCAGTCTGGTCCCAGAGCTTATGGGCCCAGACTAGATTGGAGCCCACAGGAGGGGATCATGAGGGTTGTTTGGAGACATGTTTCTTTCTGCCCGCCTGGGACAGCAGGTACCTGGGAGTAAGTGCCAGGGCTGACTCATTTCTACAAGGAGCAGCCTTGGATGCAGAACAGAGAGGCAGGGGCTGGCCAGCCTGAGAAGCGGCTCCAGATCCTCCATGGGGCAGTTTGCGCCCATTTGACCACTGTGAGATGTGGAATTAGACATGACTCTGAATCTCCCCTCCCCTGCTCTTCACCTAGAAAGGGACGACTGACATTCTGTGTGACCTCTGGCAGAACACCTACCCCCAGTCTTGGCGTGCTCATCTGGGCAATGGGAATGATAAAATCTGCCCTGCAAACACACACCACACACATCCACCCAGCTAGGAGCTGGGCATGGCCAGGGGCTGAACCCTGGGGACCGTTTCAGGGGCAGCCAGGGCCGCAGCTGGGGAAGGACTCGAAGCCTCCCTGGCCCAGCTGGCTTCTGGCGGGGGTCCAGCCTGGCCACAGCCACCAGTCCTCCAGGCTTAATATCCTTGGCGGCAAGGCTAGAATAAGCTGTCTTTCAAGAGGCGAACTTTATTTATACGCCGATGCCAGTCGCGCTCCTGCTATTAGAAATTTCATCGGCTCCTTTGATTTAGGGCTTGCCACAAGCTGCCAATCGCGGCTGCCTCCTGGCCCAGCCCTGCAGCTCGGCCAGCCTTGTTCCGGCTCACAGCAGCAGAAACGAACATTATTTAATTTCCCGCCAGCGGGCAGTGAAAACTGGAGCTCCCCCTCCCGCTGGACGTATTTATTTAATCCTTTTTGGAAATAGTGTCTGGGGATGGATCTGAAGGTCAGCCCTGGGGACTCTGCTAATCCCCCAGGCCTGAGCAGGCGGGGCCTTGGGGTGGAGACTGAGTGGGGCCTCTTGGGAGGATTCTAGAGGAACCTCAACCTGGGAGCCCAGGGCGATCTGCCACTCACTGACCCCTGAGGTGTCTGCCTGGGAGGTGTCACCAGCAGACTCTGAGATAAGCACTGCAGGGCTAGTTTATCTGGGAGGGGGATTCCAGGATGTATCAACAGGGGATGAGGACATGAGGCAAGGAGGGGAGGTGGTCAAGTCTGGCTGCCATTAAGCAGTCCATTTTCACTATGGGTTACTGGGGCTCAGGTGTGCTGGGGACTTTTTGCAAGAACACTCACCTCAGAGTCATCCGCCCAAGGAGCAAGGAAACCGGGGTATTTATACTCCAGCTCCCATCTGTCATTGGTGGAGGGCTGCTTCCCCCAGGAAGGGGCATTTATTCCCCACACTCCTCTTCCTTTTACACTGGGGCCAAGCAGACCCCTGCAGGCATCTCCCTACCTTGCAGGGGAGTGGTGAGTGACAGGAAGATATGGGCAGAGCACCAACCACTTGAAGTTATTTATCCTCCTTGTCACCTGTTAACTCTTTCTCTCTCTTTGGCCTCTGCCCAAAAGACACCTCCTCCAGGAAGCCCTCCTTGACCACCCCAGGAAAAATCTTATCCATTACCATCCTGTCATTCAGATATTTCCTTCCTAACATATAGCATGTGCCAGGTTTATCCATTTTCTTACTTGTTTGTGGGTTTACTGCCTATCACTCCCACTAGACTGGAAGCCTCCTGAAGCAGGGGGTCATGTGTATCTTAATCTGCATTGCAGCCCTTGCACACAGTAGGCACTCAACAACTACTTTTGGAAGGAGGGTGGGGACACCTGATTTATGTAATTCAGGCCCTGTGTCGCTTACCACAGTGCTTGGCAGTAGGCTGGGCTCCTTACATGTGATGATGCTTCCTTTAACCCTCAGCCAAGCTTTCAAGGATGAGATCAGCACGCCCATTTGACAGACTGGAAAAAGGTGAATGTACGGAGAAGATGCTGCATCAAACTCAGCTGTGGGTTTGCATAGCACCAAAGCTTACTCCATTCTCCCTGCAGCCCCAGAGAGCGGATGGAAAAGTTTTCTGGGTTTTATTTAACAGCTGTGAGAATTGGGGCCCTCTGGGATACGCCCCCACCAGGTCGGGGGACAACGGGGATCCTGGCCTCATAGAGTCTGTGATGTCTTAAGTGCTGGAGGGTATCCATTGAGAGAAGTATGAAAAAGGGCTGGAGCAATCACGGGGTGCTTCCTGGAGAAGGTGACTCTTCTTTTCCTATAATAAACATTAAAATGAGAAAGAAAATCAGTCCCTTTGGGAAAGTAGGAAATTTAAAATATTTGATTACCCAGTAGCCCTGGCGGCACAGAGCCTAGAGATTTTTTTGCACAAAACCCTCCCAAAGCAGAAATGTTTTATATGTAATATAATGTATAATATGAGGTGTTATATGTCATAATTTTAATATGTCATGATGCCCAATTGTCCAAGCTAAAAGGCTAAATACAGAAAAGTTAAAGATGAAAGGGGAAGAGGAAGACACTGAGGTCAAGGCGGCAAAAGTAGACAAAGTGCAGGAGGGAGGAGGCATTTTCCGTGGGCAATTGATTCAGCACCGAGGCACTTCTGGAGCCTTTGTCTAGGAGACGTGGTTGTGGCAGCAGCCCGTGAGTGTTAATTGT
Organism: Theropithecus gelada; assembly: GCF_003255815.1. Classification (NCBI taxonomy): domain Eukaryota; kingdom Metazoa; phylum Chordata; class Mammalia; order Primates; family Cercopithecidae; genus Theropithecus; species Theropithecus gelada. The sequence goes on along the minus strand of NC_037678.1, from coordinate 23,101,125 downwards.
CCATGAGTTCTAATAGGTGTAATATTCTCGAGTGTTACATGTGCATTAATTAAGTAACACTGCATTTAGCCCCAAATCATGCAAAAGGCTTGTGTGGTGTTTGCAGAGGCATAAATATCCTCATGGCTGGTGAGTTGCTGGCACTGTTTTCTCTCTGCCCACAGCAATCCAAAAAGGTAGATTGGGAGAAATGGGAAGTGGTGGAAACAGCAAGGAGTGCGAAGGGCGAGGAAAGCCTCTGCCACCGTCCAGACCAGGAGGAAAGAGGAATGAAAGATGAGAGGCGTATGTAGTATAGCCAGTGGGCTTTGAAGTCAGACAGAGGCAAGTTTGAATCCCAGCACAGTCACGGACTTACTGTGTGATCTTGGACAAGTGGTTTGGCTTCTCTGAGCCTCAGAAAGCAAGAATCATAATAGGACCCTCCCCTGAAAAAGTGGTTGTGAGCAGTCAATGGGATGAGGCACGGAAGGAGCTTAGTGCAAAGTGCTTTATAACGTGTGGGATGATGGGGGCCATGGTGGAGGTGGTAATTTAGGTGTCCTGTGATAAACCTGGATTTCGCCAGATTGGGATGAGAGCCCAGGTGAGGGCTGTGTACAGGATACTTTGGGATTATGGCAAGCAAGAACCACATTCTTTTCTGTGAAGTACCGAGCTCCCCATATGGGAAGGCAACAACCGTCAACACCTAACAAGGAGAGGTATCTTGTGGTGCGAAGAGGATAGAATTGTCCCAGGATGACAGTACAGATGGGCAGTCTAATCCTTGTTCTGCCTCCTACAGGACATAGCTTCGGCTTGGCCCTCTGCTGCTGTGAGCTGCACTCTGTGAAATGGGATCATGATCTCAACCAGCCTCCCGGACATGAGTTGATTGCACCCAAACCCTATGGAAATAAAAGAGTTGTTGCCATAGAAAAAGAGATAAGGGCGATTCGCAGAGCAAGCTGAAGCCCCAGAGATCTTCCCTGTCCCCACAGACCCCTGCTATGTCCATCTGGCCAGCCCTGCCTCAAGCTCAATGGGCTCCCACCCGCTACGCCCCATCCACATTTCAAATGATAGCATTGTCAGACTTTGGCTATCTTCCCCTTCTACAGATGGGAAACTGAGGCTGCAAGAAAGGAAGTGACTTGCTCAAAGACACCATGCAATTTGGTGGCAGCCTGGAGCTCAGACCCCCTGACTCCTGTGCAGGGCCCACCACTCCATCCCCCTCAAAACCCACAATGATTCTGTTCTGTTCTGTCCTCAGCCAGCGCGGTGGCCCACCCACCTCGGGCGACCAGAGCCAAGAGGTTGTTTATCTGTTTTAGACACTCTCGTCACTGTGTTTCTTCTTTTTCTTTTAAGGGCTCGAGATTCAGGAAAACCAACTCAACGTGCATAATTTGGCAATTATTTCTTGTGTTCATCCTCACGGCCGTGCCTGCATACAGATATTGGAATTTGCATAAAACAATCTTCCTACCAGTCCCACGGCTTCCAGGGGAAGAAGACGCCCAGGTGGGGGTGGGGAAGGTTTCAGGTCGGGTCCACCTGTTCCCCCTCTGTCCCCGGCCACAAAGGGAAATAAAGGTAGCACATGGTATGGAGAAGGGTGCTCAGCCCAGGGCATCCCTGCCCAAGGGAGACAGAGAAGGGGTGGGACCCAGTGGGGCCTCCGTGGCAGGATAAACGCCCCGTGGCAGCCTGGAACCCTCCCGATTAGTATTCAGCAAGCATCTCGCTCAGAAAGGATTAATGGAGTCTGATGTTTAATATCCTGGAGAACAATTAATTTGCCCACAGTTTTGTCATGGTTGAAAGTCAAATGCTGGAACAGATCGATGCTCGCATGGCGAGCTGGAGCCCAGAAACCCTGGGCAGGAGCGGAATTTTAATGTTCCCGTCCTGGCCCCCCTTCTCCCCCATTCCCAGCACACCCACTTTCTAATAGTTCTAAAAGCCACTTTATCCCCGCACTGTGCGTGTTGTCTTCACAAGAGTCCACTGGGAGCCTTCGAAGGCAAAATCCGGCCCCCCCAAGACTTCCATTATGGGATTAAAGTCGGCCGGTCCTTCTTGGGGGTCTGACCTCTGTTTTATTCCAATTGTCCTCACCAGCGCCCCAGCCCTACCCTCTTCCCCGGCAGGGCCCCTGATGTCTGGACATTGTCACCAAGACACTTGTTCTTGAAAAGACGCCGGGGCGAAGAGCGACGTGGCGGGGTTGCAGTGGTGATTTGTTTATTTATTTGCTCGCCGTAGTTTTGCTGTCTGTGTACGTTTGGCAAGGACACTGCAGCGTGGTGGTGGGCTTGGGAACCCAGAAATCAATAGGCTCACCAGGGACGTGGGCTTTGTTTAAAAATCATTCCCAGCCGGGCAGGATGGCGGAGGCGACTTTGGCAATTTGATCCTGGCTGGCGGTTTAGAGGCCACAGGTTGCGGATGACGTGGGAAGACAGGGTGCCAGAGGGGAGGTGGCTTAGAGGCCATCACAGCTGACCCTCTCACCTTCCATTTGGGGAGACCGAGTCCCAGAGAGGCCAAGGTCGTGGTCCAAGTTCACAAGGCTAGAACCCGAGTCTCCTCACACCCGCTGAGCATTCAATGTTTCCCTGGCTACCATTTAAACCCCGGCTCCTCAAAGCATGGCCAGGACCAGCAGCATCAGTTTCACCTGGAGCTAATTAAAATGCAGAGTCTTAGGCCAGCTTCACAAGCACTCAACCTGCAAAGTCACACGCACAAGCAGCCCCGAGCGAGAAGGGCCCCACCCTTGACTTCGTGCTCCGCTGTTGCCATCTTGAAATTCCTTCGCACAATTTTTTAACGAGGGGCCTGCATTGTCATTTTGCACTGGGCCCTGCAAATAGAGCGCCCAGACCTGTTGAATCCAAATCTGTATTTTGACAGAAGTTCTGAGTGATTCCCAGGGCCCACTGAAGTTTGGGAAGCGACTGATTTAAAATCCCACATACCAGCCCCCAATGAGGAGAGCTGGCCAGGGTTGTCATTATCCAGAAATCACAACGGAACCAACAGAGGCCTCCCACCCTCCCTCCCCGAGGAGACAGCCAGCTGGCTCTGAGACCCACCCCAGGGGGCAGGCGGGGTCGTGGTTGTCCTTGCCCTCAGTCTTAGGGCTGGCCGGAGATTCTGTGGCTTTGGGAAATTTCAAGTTTGCCTCCCGATGAGTTTTATTTAGGGGCTTCAGGCTGGAGAAGGCTTTAGAAGTGAAAAGGTCATCACCCCATGGCACCCTAGCCCCCAGAATGTCACTCTCACTCCCGGTGTGTTCTAACTTAGCCCTGTCCCCCATCTCTAATGACCACCCCCTCATGCGGAGATACCCCTGGGGACCCCATCTTGAGGCCCGGCATCCCCAGGAACCCCCCAAAACAGACTTTATTTCATTCCCTCATCATAACCAACCCCCAATGCAAATTTCAGTATCCCCATTTCTTGGGTGAAAAACAGAAGCTCAGAGCAGTAAAGGAACAGGCTGAAGATCTGAGCCCAGATCTCCTGAGTCTCCACAGTGAAGCCTGAAGTGACAGGGGCATCACCATCCCAGGGTGAAGGTGACTCTGCCTGTGAAAAGGTGCTCGTAGGCAGCGGGACGTGGCCTGCCTCTCTAACCCCTCTCCTCCAACGTGGGGAGCTTGAGGGGAGGGTCACTTGGGATCCTTTCCTTAGAAGTCCCCTGCATAGGGCAGATCACCCACAGGAGGAGAAACTGCTGGCATCACCCCTCCCTTGTCCCTGTTGGGCACTATTGCAAGGGAAGGAGGATTAAAAAAGGGGATAGAGGAGGAGGAAGCGGAGTGGGGAGAGGAAGGAGGAAAGAGGAAGAGGAAGCCGGGCGCAGTGGCTCACTCCTGTAATCCCAACACTTTGGGAGGCCAAGGAAGAAAGATCACTTAAGGCCAGGAGTTTGGGACCAGCCTAGGCAACATAGTGAGACCCCATCTCTATTAAAAATTTAAAAATTAGCCAGATGTGGTATCACATGCCTGTGATCGCAACTACTTGGAAGGTTGAGGCTGAAGCATCACTTGAGCCCAGGAGTTTGAGGTTATAGCAAGCTATAAACGCACCACTGCACTCCAGCCTGGGCAACAGAGGAGACCTCATCTTTATTTAAAAAAAAAAAAAAAGAAGAAGAAGAAGAAGAAGAGGAAGGGAGAAGGGGAAGAGAGGAGAAGGAAAGGGGAATGTGACTTATAAACCGTATCCCTTTATTCCTCTTTCTCCATCCTCACGGGATCTACGAGTTATTCAAATCCCACTCCACAAAGGAGGAAACTAAGGTTCACCTGGATGGAAATTGGCACAGCAGGGACTTGGCCTCACACCTGACTGTCCCCACCAGCTAAAATATGGTGTTTAAACGCCCTCACGGGAGAGTTTTCTGATTATGCTGCTTTTTCATTTTAATAGTAACATCTTGGCCGGGTGCGGTGGTTCAGGCCTGTAATCCCAGCACTTCGGGAGGCCGAGGTGGGTGGATCATGAGGTCAAGAGATTGAGACCATCCCGGCCAACATGGTGAAACCCCGTCTCTACTAAAAATAAAAAAATTAGCTGGGTATGGCAGCAGGTGCCTGTAATCTCAGCTACTTGGGAGGCTGAGGCAGGAGAATCGCTTGAACCTGGGAGATGGAGGTTGCAGTGAGCCGAGATTGCGCCACTGCACTGCAGCTTGGTGACAGAGTGAGACTCTGTCTCAAAATCGTAATAATCATAATAACATCTCCCACTGATTCAGTGTGGATCCTGGGCAGAGCCCCCACTAAGATTGTCACAGGAACCATGAGGTAGGCATTATAATGAGACCCATTTTACAGACAGGGACACTGCGGAGCCTGGAGGGAAAATCCCTTGTGAAAGGCCTGACAAGGGGCAACGTTGTCTTTCTGGGCTGGTATCTGGGTTCCTTGGGGACCAGAGAAACTATGGGAAATGACCTAGCCGGTCTGACTCCTTCTTACAGTTGAGGAGAATAAGGCCCAGAGAGGGTGAGTAGCCTGCCCAGGTTACACAGCCAGTCATCTGGAACCTCCTGCTTGGCCTACAGAAGCCAGCCCCAAGGTGACCCTAACATTTGTGGGTGTTGGGGTGGGAGGCACTAAAGGGCAGGGTCAGTGGGGCCTCCTCAGCCCGGGGGATGGATCCAGAAAGCTCCTGCAAGCCCTCATGCCTACACAGGTGCTTTCCCAGCCCACGCCCGACCTTGGGCTGAACCCTGCAGCTGAGGGTGTCCCTCTCAGCCCCACGGAGTCAGCCAAGGAGGCCCTGTGTGTCCAGGACCACAGCTGGAGCCCGCTCTTCGGACACCAAACATCTGGCTGCTGGCTTCCGGAGCTACAGACAGGCCGTGGGGAGGGAGGCCCCTTGAGAACGCCTCCGTCTCGTCTTCCCCAGGAGGCTCCAGGCCAGGATCTGCTCACACAGAAAGGAAGAAAACGTAAGTGAACACAGGAAAAACCGTGCATGTGCTTTGCTGGCAGGGCTAACCCTGTCACTAGCGATGTGGCCTCAGTGCGGGGGCGAGGGGTCACCTCATCTCAGGGAGCCTCCGTTCCTCCTCTTGCAATCTGGGGACCGTAAGATCCTACCTGCAGATTCAGATCATGCTGAGAGCTTACAGAGAGTAAGTGCTCAGTAAATGGTCATTGCCAATATCACCAGTTTTAGCTAGACATCTTCCATGCATGCACCCTACAATGCATGCTCTAAGCTCCACTTCTAGCACAGAGAGTCCCAGGTCAAGGAAAAACACTTTACCGGAGATGAAACTGATGAGAGAGGCAGCATGATGTGGGAAACGAAAGGACCAGCTCTGCTGGTCCTGGGTTCAAATCATGTTTCTATCTGTCAAAATCTTATATCCTCGGGCAAATTACCTGCAGGACTGAGACTCGACTTTCTCATCTGTAAGATGGGGACGGCACCTCCATCGTAAGATTACCTGACAGCCGGGCTCAGGGGCTCATGCCTGTAATTCCAGCACTTTGGGAGTCTGAGGCGGGAGGATCGCATGAGCCCAGGAGCTCGACACCGGCCTGGGCAACATGGAGAAACCCCATCTCTACTAAAAATACAAAAATTACCCATGCCTCTAGTGGCAGGCGCCTGTAGTCTCAACTACTCAGGAGGCTGAGTTGGGAGGATTGCTTGAGCCCTGGAGATTGAGGTTGCAGTGAGCCGAAATCACGCCACTGCACTCCAGCCTGGGTGAGAGTGTGACCCTGTCTCTAAATAAATATAAATAAATAAACAAATAAATAAATAAAAGATTGCCTGATAAATAAGGCACTGACTCTTAGAGTTCAGGGCTCTGGGTAAATCTTGAAGGTCATTATCATTACTATAATTTTTGTTATAACTGTTGTTTTATGTAAGTGCCAGGCTCTGCCCTGGGCTGACTGCTGGGATATAAAGGTGTCTCCGAGCTAGTTCTTGCCCTCTGGTCAGGCTGCTCCAATTTAGTCTGGACTCAGTTTCCTCTACTGTAAAATAGGAAGAATGCTTTGGCCAAGGTCAGCATGCCTCAGCACCTCCCTCCATGTCCTGTCCTGACACGGAAGAGGAGCCAAAGGTGGCCCCTTGGCAAAGGCTACATTCCCTGAGGAAGAAGGCAGGAGACAGAGGTGGGCGTGGTGGGGGAGGTTGGAGACACTATCCATCTTCCGGGCCTGCTCCACGTGCCTGCATGGTTATTAGCACCGTGAAGAGACGATAATGGTACTCATCAGTCTGGGAGCCACATCGCTTTCCAGCTGTCTCCCCTGTGGCCCACCCAGATGCCACGGATATAAGGGAGGAATTAGGGACAAGGCAGGTGCTGTTCTTTACTGACCCTGGGGAGCCTGGGACAGTCCATGCCATGACCAGGCATCCTCCACTGAGCTTGTCCAGGAGACACACTACGGCTCAGGAGAGAGTGTTCAGATCCGGGCTATGCTTCTCCTCTCTGTGTGGCCGTTCTTCTCTGATCCTCAGTCTCCTCATCGGTAAAATGGAGGTCCCAGTAAGGATTGGTGCAATAGCTCTGGTAGTGCCAGGACCGTGGTCAGTGCTCAGGAAACAGGAGGTGGGTTTGAATTACTTGGATTTTCTTCCACCTCTGCAACCCCTGAGACAGCAAGACCAGGCCTTCCTCTTCTCCCCTCAGCCTACTCAACTTGAAGGTGATGAGGCTCATTTAATCCATAGTAAATATACTTTCTCTTCCTCATGGTTTTCTTAATAACATTCTCTTTTTCCCTAGCTTACTTTATTGAAAGACTATGGTTTCCAGATCACACCTGGAAAGGCAAATAATGTGGATCTCATGATCCAAGTTTGGTGATAGATTGGTAATGGCTGCCAGGAACACTAGGTTGGGCAGATTTTAAAGCAGGATGTCCAAAACATGTGTTATCATCCAAAATCTGTATTATCCCACAGTTTATGCTCTCAGTAAGGGTTCGGGTCAACGTTAGGCTATTGGTTGTTAAGTTTTGGGGAGTAAAAAGTTATATGCAGATTTGTGTCTGTGCGTGGCTGGGGACTCAGCACCCTTAATCCCTGCGTTGTCTGAGGGTCAACCGTATTGATAATGCACCTCCTCTGCAGACTGAGCAGGGTTTGAAAGAACGCTAAATGTGCCTCATTAGCATGGAGCAGAAAGGAGCGATGGCGAGAGGAGGTCCTCAGATCAGGACAGGTTCAGGTTCGTGTGCCAGCTCTGCTACTCGCCACAGTGAAGAGGTCCTCAGATCAGGATAGGTTCAGGCTCGTATGCCAGCTCTGCCACTTGCCACAATGCGGACTCCATCAACCTCTCTGAGTCTGCTTCCCCGTCTGTGAAATGAAAAGATCATCCCCACCTTGTAGAATGTGGGGAACATACAGAAGAACAAGTTAGTATAAATTAACATGAGAACCATCCTGGTATACATTAGGAGCTGGATGAATGTTTATTTTCATCCCTTCACACTAGAGTCTGGCTTTTTATTCATTATTATTATTTTTTTTTTTTTTTTTTGAGACGGAGTCTCGCTCTGTCGCCCAGGCTGGAGTGCAGTGGCCGGATCCCAGCTCACTGCAAGCTCTGCCTCCCGGGTTTACGCCATTCTCCTGCCTCAGCCTCCGGAGTAGCTGGGACTACAGGCGCCCGCCACCTCACCCGGATAGTTTTTTGTATGTTTTTTAGTAGAAACGGGGTTTCACCGTGTTAGCCAGGATGGTCTCGATCTCCTGACCTTGTGATCCGCCCGTCTCGGCCTCCCAAAGTGCTGGGATTACAGACTTGAGCCACCGTGCCTGGCCTTTTTATTCATTATTAAAGATATATATCACCTTCTGTTGGATGGGGACAATGACTTTATTCACAGATAGCCACTTTTGATTGTGCCCATTTCACAGATGTTTCAGATGGTGCCAAAGCAGGGGAAATAGCTCAGGAGCTCCAGGCTTGGGAATCCCAGCCTTGCCATGAATTCGTTGGGTGACCTTAGGCAAAGTTCATTCTTCTCTGATTCTCAGTTTCCACATCTGTGAACTGAAGAGGTAGAGATTGTCAGTCATTAGCATTTCCACGCAAGATAAAAATTCTTCGTTCCCCCTTCATTTTACTCTGTGGCCATCCACTGAGTGCCAGGCCCTGGGCCAGCCACTAGGAATCCTCAGATAAATTAGCCAGCAAGAGATTTGGGGGTGACATTGGCAGCCCTCCTCTAGCCACTCTAAATGTGATGGTGTCAGAAAATGCATTTGAACCAAGGAAGGCCGTTACCCAGATAGTGGAGCCCCCTCTGTAGACTCCACTGATTCCAGACTCTCAACCCCCACATGGTAAGGGCCTACCCCATTCAGTCCTTCAAGGAGCCAGCAAGGACTTCTAAAGCCATTTTTCTGAGTCAGATACTTGCATGCTCTTTCTGAGGACATCTCGTGAGATGTGAGGCCTGCAGCCTTCCTTGTGAAGGATGCCATGCAGAGACCTGCTGTCCTGGAGGCTCAGAAATACAGAGGAGTGGGTCGCTCCCTGAAGATGGTGTGGCCTCCCAGGCATGGGAGGGGATGAAGAAGACCGAAACTAGCTAGCTCTGGTTTCTCACCAGATGTGGCAGAACAGGTGGTTTGGATTATGTGTCTTTGAAGGGACACATGATCACACCTGGAAAGGCAAATAATGTGGATCTCATGATCCAAGTTTGGTGATAGATTGGTGAAGCCTGCCAGGAACACTAGGTTGGGCAGATTTCAAAGCAGGATGTCCAAACGCCCTGGTCTTTGAGGGCCATCCAGTTTACGCCTGTTGTTCAGACATCATTATTAATCAAAATTATTGCCCCTTTCTAACTTTCAAAAGTGTCCTGGTTTGCACAGTAAATTATATGCTCACCCTATTTTGAGGCTGTGTCCGGCTTAGTGGGAATAATTCTGTGATCACTTAGCAACGTCTGCAGAAAGCATAGAAAGAAGAGTAGGGGGACCAATGTCATGCAACTGCCTTCCTTAATCCCAGAATCAGAGTCCACTCTGGGAAAGAGTGACACAGGTATCTATCCTCACAGGTAAACATTCTATCAGTCTGATTTCACTTCCTTAAAAGAGAGCCCTGAGAATGACACCATGAAAAACAGAAAGAGAGAGGTGGGAAATAAGTTTAAAAAAAAAAAAAAATAAATAAGACAACCTTAACTCATATGATCCATCTCAGGTTTAAAGAGGAAAATTCTAATTCAGGTCCCTTTTATAAGACTACCTAGATGAGAGTGGCTTACATTTCCCTGCAAGTGGCCACTAAATGGCAGGGAATGCACAATCTAATGAAGCTTCCTCCAGGTTGAGGATGTGAGGTTTCCCTCAAAAATATCAAAGAACTCCTGAGGCCCCATTGGGGTTTCCTTAGGTTGGGGACTACTTGTCCTCTTCAGAGCCCTTGGAATTTTCCCATCTCTATGACCCAAAGACAGTACTCACACCCTGCGCCCTTCCCTTCTCTGACTTCAACCTGATACTAGAGCTACTCTCTTTCCTACAGCAATCCCTGGCCTATATCTGTGCTAGAACCCTCTCTGCCTGCCATGAAAATGCACTACCCAGATCTAATTAACAGCACTGACTGTCTGCCACTATGTTTGCACCAAGGCCAGGCTTCCCATGAGCTACTCCCAGACAGGGAATGAGTCTGGTGGGTATACTGAGGTAGGCCCAGTTTTGCAAGACACAGACTCCTCTGTTGTGTGACTTTGGCTCAAGGAGTCCCCATTGGTCTTACTGAAACTTTTTCTTAGAACTGTGTGGCCACCTGAGACTCTTCCTTCACTTCCTCTGCTTCCTTCCCCCTCTCCTGGCACAGGAGTCAGACCAGCATCACTGCCTGGCAGCCATTCCCACTTCCTCCTTCAGCACCCTCCTCTTGGTATTCCCATCTTTCTGTTTCCAAGAGGATGTGGTTGTCAGAATAGGGGTCCCCCAAAGATATCTACACCCTAATCCCCGGAACCTGTGAATGTATTACCTTCCATGGCAGAAGGGACTTTGCAAATATGCAGTTAAGGATTTCAATATGGGGAGATTACCCTGGATGATGAAGGCAGCCCCAATCTCATCATGAGAGTCTTTATAAGGAGGAGGCAAGAGGATCAGGACAAGAGAAAGGAGTTGTGACAACAGAAGCAGGAGTTGGAGTGATGCCCTTTAAAGGTAGTGGAAGGGACCGTGAACCAAAGAATGAAAGTGGTCTCAAGGTGCAAGAAAAGACCAGGAACAGATTCTCTCTTAGGGAAGAAACAGAGGAATGCAGCTCTGCTGACACCTCAATCTTAGTCTGTAAGATGCATTTGAAGTTATGACCTCTAGAACTAAAAAAAAAATTGTATGGTTTAAAAGTCACTAAGATTGTGGTAATTTGTTGTAGCAGCAATGGAAAACTTATACAGAGGACATGGACTAATACACCTTTTAATGCTGTACAAAACCTCAGAGGGCAGTGACAATTCTCCATATTTTATAGATGAGGATACTGAGCTTCAGGGGAAGAGGGCTTCCTGAGTTATCTTAATGTGCTGGGCTTGGGATTTGGGCCCACCTGGTTTCAGAGGATCATGTCCATCACTGTCTAGCTGCATGGGCCCCTAATCTTGACTGAGGGTCTGGCCTGGACATCCCTGCCATTCTCATGTACTCTGTAATTTTCTCCCTCTTCTTGGTCTAGTTATCTGCATTCATCTGTTCCTCAAACATTTGCAGCCAGGCAAAGAAGGAATAAGACATAGACCCAGCTCCAAAAGTTGGTGTAAAATTGCAATCCAGAGAAAAGAGTAAGGACGATTGGAGACAGCTCTCTCACAAGGTGCACCAGGCTTTGACTTAAGTGATAAGTGATAAGTGGGAGTGATCCAGATGACAAGGGGAAGGAAGAGTGTTCCAGGCAGAGAACAGCATCTGTGAAGGCTCCAAGGAAACCGAGGCACTATGGTCCTCCTCTGGGCTCCCAGAGTCCTCTGTGCTGCTCTGATCACACTGCTGATATGTCTGGGCTATAATTGTCTCTATCATGAACATCTCCATTACTGGAGACTCTGTTAATGCATTGGCCCTATCACAGCCTCATTGTTGTGCTCAATATATGGAACAAATCCTGGCACAGACTAGATGGTAGATTCGTTAGGTTAATGGGGGTATGAGTGTTTGGGATAGATGGATGAATGGATGAATAGGTGGATGGATTGGATGGATGGATGGATGAATGGATGGATGGATGGATGGATGGATGGGTAAATGGATGGGTGGGCGAATGGGTGGGTTGAGGAGTGAATAGATGAGTGGCTGAGTGGATGGATAAGTGAGTGAATGGATGGGTAATTACGTGGATGGACAGATGGGTGGATGGATGGATGGATGGATGGATGGATGGATGGATGGACAACGAGTAGATAAATGGGTGGATGGATGGATAGATGGATGAGTAGATGGCTGGGTGGGTGGGTGGGTGGGTGGATGGATGGATGGATGGATGAGTGAAAAGACGGAAGTGTGGATGGATGGGTGGATGAGTGAAAAGACAGAAGTGTGGATGGATGGATAAATAAGTGGACGAACGGATGGACGGATGGATGGATGGATGGATGGATGGATGGATGGATGGATGGGTAGGTGAGTGAGTAGATGGATGGATAGATAGATGGACAGGCTGTTGAATGAGTGGTGGAAGGGTGAGTAGACGGATGGTTGAGGGAGGAGTTAGGAGAATGAGTAGATGGATGGTTGGATAAATAGATGGCTAGATGATGGGTAAGTAAAAACTAAATATGTGAGTGGGTGAATGGTTAGAAGGGACATCAAACAAAGAAACAGCAAAGTAACAAATAAAACCCCCAAGATTTGCTGGTGGCAGAAAACTTCCGCATCTTCCCTCCAGATCCCTCCAAACAATATCTTCAGAGCCTGAGCACTGCTCTGGGGGATTCTACAGATGGCATAAGAGTGCATAAGGGCCAGACATGGTGGCTCACACCTGTAATCCCAGCACTTTGGGAGACGAAGGCAGGAGGATCACTTGAAGCCAGGAGTTTGAGACCAGCTTGGACAACAAAGTGAGACCTTCATCTCCATACCTTTAAAAAAAATTAGCCAGGAGTGAGTGATGTTGATTGCCTATAATCCCAGCTACTCAGGAGGTTGAGGTGGGAGGATTGCTTGAGCCCAGGAATTTGAGGCTGCAGCAAGCTATGCCTGCATGACTGCAATCCAGCCTGGGAGACAGAGACTGTCTCTAAAATATTTTTTAAGTAAATAAGCCTGGTTTCTTGCTTGTTTTTTACATCATCCCCGCTACCCCACAGGACAGGATGTTCCCATGATATCCCCTATGCCTGAGAACACAGGTCCTGAACATAGATGTCACTGCCACTTAAAACCCAGTGGCCTGGAGTAGAGGACCATCTGACTGGGATTCTCCCAGGCACTTCAGAGGCAAAATGAGGTGTTCTACAGAATCTGGAGCTGGGGAGCCCTCTCAGGAAACAGTCTTCAAACACAAACAGCCAGCCCTGAGTTCTAGGATGCAAACCACCAGCCCAAATAGGCTTCACCAGAGTCTGCTCACTGATGCTCAGGTGCAGCTGCTTATCCAACCACTGGCTCCTTCACTCAATCAACACCCATTCATTCATCTATCTGTCCATTCATCTGTTCATCCATCCATCCAGCCAGCCATTTTTTTTGGTGTTTATTTGGTGCCTGCTATTTTCTGGGTGTCATAAAAATTCCATTTGACACCCCAAAATGCCAAGGCCTTAGGGAACCATAACTCAACTTGCCAATTAGACAAATTGGAACAGGGACAGCCAGAGAGAAGGGAATGTGATCTCTGGTTCTCCCATCTTCTCTGCCCCCCAAGACTAGCAGGGACTAGAAGGAAGGTGGCCCAGCTCCTGAGACTGATCAGGACTCACTAACCTGGCCACTTGCCCTTAGCATTTAGCACATGCACAGTCTTTCAACCCAATTCACACCAAAGTGTGAATGACTAAGTACTTCTAACCCTGGGATGTTTTCCATTGCAAGTAAAAGCTGCTTAACCCCAGGGCTTCTCTGGCAAAGCCTGCCTTGGATTTCAGACTCAAAAGCCTAATTAAGAAAAAACTTGAGACACAATCTCAGTGGGGGTGTCATGATGGGGGAGAGAGCCTGAAAAGTCCACTTTGCATAACAGCTTGACATAGGAGAGTCTGGAGTATACCATGTCCGGCACAGATGTCTTCAGCTCATTCTCCTATGCAGAGGACTCAACAGTTTGCCCAGTGTCACTGGGCAGACACCTACATCTCATCCTGCAGAGAGGCGACTGTCCTGAGGCCAAGGCCAGGTAACATTCTCTTTCTATTGCCCCCAATAAATAAATCAATAATACATGCATGAGGCCCATTTCCTCACTTGGCCTCAGCAGGACAGACCTCTGAAGTCAAAAGGCAGAAACAGAGGAGAAGGAAGGAAGAAATAAAGGGTTTCCAAGGGCCTGCCATGTGTTAGCCACCACTGCAGATGTGACCATCTTTCTTCCACATAACAGCTCGGGGGGGCTGGGTGGGTGGGTGTTGACCATGAACCCAATTGGGCAGTGAGGAAATCGAGGTCTGGCGAGGGATGTCACTTAATCCAGGTGACACAGAGAGTTGATGGTGTCAGCCCCGCCTCATCTCCCACCTGGACAACCTTAGCAGCGTGGTCTCTGCTCTGTGCATCCTTGCCCCACCTGCCATGCACACCCATTCTCTACACAGAAACCAGGATGAGCTTTTAAAGTTGCATATCTGATGTCCTTCTCTCTGGTTCTTTGATGACTCCCTCTCCACCAGAGGCCTTGAGTCCCACATGGTCTGAGTTGAGTTCAGCCCCCTCCTGTCCCATGTGCTGTTTCTTTACACCTCATTCTCTTTGCTCCAACCACCTGGACCCTGTCAGTCCTCAAAAGCACCACACTCCTTCTGCCTCTGAGCCTTTTTTGCATACGCTGTGCCCCCTTCCTTAAATACTCTTTCCTCCACATCCCACCCCATTTAACTCCTTCTCAGTTTCAACTTCCTCCAGGAAGGCCACCTTGATCACCCAGCTGACCCCGACTCCCCACTGTACCAATGTGGGAGCTGTCCATGGTGCCACCAGCCACACTCTTGACCCACTGATTCCAGTCCATCAATGGTGGACATGACCTTGACTGTGGCCAGCGTCCCGTAAATGGGTATCTCCCTGCTTTCCTGCCTCAGGGTTTTCAAAGCTGTGGCCCATTCTACACTGTTTCTCAGAAGGTCTCTAGCAGTGTTGAGCCCCAGTTACCCACAGGGATAACCAGATCAACAGCATGCCCTTCACTGGAATGTTCTTCTCTTCCCTGTCTCTCCCCCTGCTCCCCAGTCCTGCTACCCGGGATCACCTCCGAAGACACTTCCTGCCCCCAAGTCTGTTGCATATCTGAGGTCCTTGTCCCTGGTCTCCTGCTTTTGAGGAGGCAAAAACTAAGACATTCTGGGAGTCAGCTGTTTCTCCCTAATCGTATATTCTGACTCCTGGAGGGCAGAACCTGGACACACTTGGGTTATTATAGCCTCCTGGTGCATAGCAGTGGGCAAGAGATAAAGTTGGAAGTTAACAAATATTCATAGGAAGAAGGGAGGGAAGGAAGGAAAGGGAGAGAAGGATGCAGGTCTTGAACCTAAGTCTGTTTTTCTCCACTGCCCAGACATGGTCACATCCTCCAAGATACAGCCTGTGTAGACCAAATAAGCCCCTTTGTGGACCCATCTTCCCTCAGTCTTCTCTAGTCACCACTCTGTGTAATTCTACTTCCCACATCCCCCACTGCCTACCCTCCCCCACACACATGCAATGAATTATGTACTCTGAAAGTCCTACTTGGGTATTAAAAAAAAAAAAAAAGAGCCCATGATAGAAAACTCTACCAGCCATTTTTTTCCCTTTTTGTCCTCATGAGCAGGTGCACGATGTAATGCCCCTGATTTTCAAGATCTGATTAAACTGTCATAGGTGCGGCACAATTGCAATAACTCCTCCGCCTCAGTGCGGCCCAAATCATTATAGACCTGTGCACACCCAGAGATGCCGTAGATAAGGGTCTGTCAGCGTTTCCATTACTGGGCCCTGTTCGGGGGATTTGTTTATTTAAATTGGATGGATTGGGTGCATTGAGGAGGGATGGATGGGCTGGCAGCACAGGTGGTGGCCGGGTGAAGAAAATGTCGCCTTCACGCTGCCACTTGTTGACATCACGCATGTCTCAGGCTCAACGGGGCATGCCCTGGTGACTTATGGTGGATGGAACAGGGAGTTGAAGCTGGCAATATTTGCCCCAACAGAGAGGGCAGAACAGCTGCAGGAAGCTGGTGTAAAAGGCAGTTGTGGGAAAGACTGACGGGGTGTACAGGATGAGGGCAAACGTCACCAAGCTGGTAGTGATTTTGGAAGGATGAAGGACCCAAAAAAGTGGGGAAAGGGGCCACGTGCGGTGGCTCATGTCTGTAATCCCAGCACTTTGGGAGGCCGAGGTGGGCAGATCACGAGGTCAGGAGATCGAGAGCATCCAGGCCAATATGGTGAAACCCTGTCTCTAATAAAAATACAAAAAAAATCAGCTGGGCGTGGTGGTGCACGCCAGTGGTCCCAGCTACTCGGGAGGCTGAGGCACAAGAATCACTTGAACCCCAGAGGCGGAGGTTGCAGTAAACGGAGATTGCGCCACTGCACTCCAGCCTGGCGACAGAGCGAGACTCCATCTAAAAAAAAAAAAAAATGTGGGGAAAGGAACTAACAGACTTTAACAATGTGCACATGTGAAATAACTCCATGCCAGGCATTTGGGGTACAATATGTGTAAACTTAAGTTGGATCTTGCTTTTTGCTCATAGGCTTAAATCCCAACTCTTATCATGGCCTTCAAGACACTGTGTGGTCAAGCCTCATCTCTGCCATGCCCCGATTTCTTCACGCTGCTCCAGCCATGTGGCCACCTAAGTCTTTGAATATGCCACGCTTTCACATCTCGGGGCCTTTGCATAGGCTAAACTCTGCCTGAAACCCAGTCTTTCCCCGTGGCGGACCCCTTCTCACTCTTCAAGCCTCAGTATAAAACACCTCCTCTGAAGATAGTCCCTGATCTCTCAGTCCAAGGCTCCATCTCCACTGCCCACCCCACCCTGAGTCACTCTTACAAGCACATCCTGTCCTTTGCCAACAGAGCACTTTTCACTGTGGATCATTATGTACTTGTGTGTTTATTTATTTGTTTATTATTCAGAGAGGACATATGTTTTTGTCTGCCTGCCTTCCCTTGTTTGGAGAAACCTCAGTCTCTCATTGTATGTAGTTCTGGTCTGGCTGTGAGTTCACAGTCTCAACCTTCTCCCCATATATTCACACTGGCCCCAGGAAGGGAGGTTTGACTCAGGACTGAAAAATCCCAACCTCCCATCCCCCAATACAAGTGAGTAGCCCAGAGTATACGTGGGACCAGAACAAGGATAATCAGTGTCCACAGAGCAGGGGCTGTTTGTTTTGAAACATGTTCTCAAATTATTTGACACTGCTCCCTGCAAGTGGTGGAATCCAGTCCCCTACCCCTTGAATATGGACAGCCTTTGTGACTGCCTTGGTGAATAGAGGCAGGGTGGTGGAAGGGACTTTGTATGAGCTCTAAGGCTAGGTTACAAAAGGTGATGAAGCTTTCACCTGGCTCTGTCTCGGCACACTCACTGTTGGAACTCGGCTGCCATCTTGTTAGGAAGCCCCAGTCACGTGGGGAGGCCAATGTTCAGTGTTCCAGCTGATATCCCCCTCTGAGATTCCAGCCAACAGACAGCATGAACTGTCAGACAGAATAAATGAGCCTTTGGTGATTCCAACCTCCCAGACTTTGAGTCCCTGTAGCTGATGTCACATGGAGCTGACACAAGCTGTCCCACTGGGTCCTGCCCAATTGCAGATTTGTGAACAAAATAAATGATGTGGTTTAAGACACTCCACTTTGGGGTGATTAGTTATACAGCCATGGAAGACACAGACAGGGTGCTGAGCTGAAAGAATGTCATGTTGGGACCCTAAGCAGCCACCATCCCACCACCTGGAGCTCTCACCACCTGGAGCGAGCTTGTCTGCAGACGGATGCCAAGTGGAGATGATCAGTGATGGGGAACAGATGAGCAGAGGCTGTGGGGAGCCTGGGTCTGCAGCTCTTCCTGTAGTTCCATGGGGCCACTCCCAGGGGTCCTTCCCAGTGACCAGCCTCAGCAAGTTCCCTGTGTGCTTCAGCAAGCTGGAGTGGACTCTGTCTCTGGTGCTCACGGCTTTCTGGGCCCATTCGCCATTATCCCACTGGACCTGAGCCCCATGAGGCAGTGCCCATTTCTACTCTGGCCCGTGCTGTACCCATGGCATCCATGCAGTGCTGCACAGTTTGGTATTAAAGATTGATTCTAGAAGGGAATGAGCTCATTGGCCCTCTCACCATCCTCAGTCCTGGGTAAACAGGGAGGCTCAGAGAGGTGAGAGGCTCCTAAGGGTACTTGGATAATGCATTCTGGTGATGGGATTTGAATCCGGATGATACCCTGAAGTCCAGGATCCTGGATCTGGTTGAAGTCAGGAAGAGCACTCTGGAGGGGATTTCCAGGGGTGCCACGTGGGGCCCAGTGTGAGAGGCATCAGGCAGGTAACCAAGATAACCATCAGTGATGGGGATGGGGGGCAAAATAGGGACAAGCTCTGGTAGTAAACAAGAGTCCTGTGGTCAGACCAAGGCTCTGAGAGGATTGGAGGCCAAGGTCAGGCTGTGGGAAGGAGCTGAGGAACGACCTTTAATGCCTGTCCAAGGTGGTGTGGGGACTCTGGGAAGGGCTGAGCCTGCAGGGAGGAATCGTGCTAAAGCTTAGCGTTGTCAGAGTAGAGGTTCTGTTCATCCCATCCTGCTGTGGATTTACACATGGTACAGATGCAAACGGTGCCTCCCTGGGCATTCACCCCATACTTACCACCCCAGTGCATGCTGAATGCACGTGACAGCAAGCACCTGCAACTCTCTACCAGCACTTTTGCTCAGATGATGTGCATGAGGGCAAGGTCAGAAGCACCAGGAGTTAATGCTCCAAAAGCACCCTTCCAGTGATGGACAGGAGTTGGAGGATAAATATCTCAGCTCCCTCACTCTCTGGGTAGATAACTGAGGTATGTGTTTTACACTGGTTCTCAGAATTCCCCAATGGGATTGAGTCCCAGCTGCTCAACGTGATCAACTGCTCATTAGTGCACCCTGGATAAGCTTTTCCCTTCTCTGTCTCACTCCTTTCCTTCCCCACCAGTGCTTCCTGGATTATCCCCCTAAAATGCCACTCACCTTCACATCCCTGTCTTGGGGTCTGTTTTAGGGGAAGCCTATGTTTAGACAGCACACACCCTGGGAGCAGGACTGGCTTATGGCTGGCTCTCCAGCCATTTAAAAGAAGCCTATCATTTTCATTTCCATGTAAACCATTTGTTCTGGAAGCCCTTCCTGCCTTGGCCAGGTCTCCCTGGCATTTGCTCTCAGGAACTCATGAAACTTCCTACTTAACTTTGCATGACTCCCTTGCACTGGACTTTTGAGTCCATGAGGGCAGGGCTACCATTGTTTTGTCATCCCCCAAGCCCCCAGCACCTGTCACAGGACCCAGGGTTGGTCCAGGATATATTTGTTAACTAAGATATAAAATATTCATGTGCTGAACTCTTCCTGGGCACCAGACCCTGCACCTATTTCCTACGGACTTTTCAGGCATCATTGCATCCACTTTACAGATGGGGAGGTAGAACTCACTTCCCCCAAGGTTACTGTATTCATTATCTATGCCAAGTAACGAATTACCCCAAAGCGGAGATGCTTGAAACAACAGCACGGGTATCTCATGATTTCTATAGGTCAGCCATCGAGCTTTACCTGGTTCCCCTGTTTTAGGGTCTCTCAGAGTCTACCATTAAGGTCTGGGGCTGCAGTGTCATCCTAATAAACTTGGCTGGAACGGGACACGACTTAAACTCACTCACTTGCTTGCTGGCAGAATTCGATTTCTCGCAGATTGTAGGACCGAGGGTCTTGTACTGGCTGTTCAATCCAGATGATACTTTGAAGTTCAGGATGCTGGATCTGGTTGAAGACAGGAAGAGCACTCTGGAGGGGATCTCCAATATAGCAGCTTTCTCCCTCCAAGTGTGCAGGTGAGAGAGAGAGAGAGAGAGACAGAGACAGAGACAGAGACAGAGAGACAGAGAGGCAGAGGCAGAGGCAGAGAGAACAAGAAGGAATTCATGGTTTCTTTTAGCCTATTCTCAGAATTAACATTTCATCACTTATGCAGTATTCTATTCTTTAGGAGCAAGTGACCAGGTCCAGCTCACACTTAAAGGGAGGGAATACCGTGGTGTGAATACCAGGAGGCAGGACCACACTAGAACCTGCTGCCACAATCATTACTAAGGATCTGAACCCAGGCAGTGTGGTCTTTCTCAATGCCACAGATTCTCTCTGAAATAAGGGTGTGTGGACAGACCTCAAGGGCTGAAGAGGGTACCCCAAGCTGAAAGAGAAAGAAAAAGCCATTTCCGACTACCTGAGCTTTTCTCATTGCATAGAAATAATGGAAAGGAAAGAACAGAGGATTTAAAAATATATACGTATGGGAAGCTACCGGCTTTCTCCAAGCCGCCTCAAAGACTGAAAAAAGAAAGAATAAAAAGAAAGAAAGAAAACAGAAAACTACCAACTCTTCCAAGAAGCCCCAAGACCAAGCAAACTGGCAGCATCTTGGAGTCACTTGGGCTGCCAAGAGGCTGCGACTTTTGGATCTGGAGAGCTCTAAATACCAACCAGCTGATCCGAGGAACATTTTCCTCATTTCTTCCAGCATCTGCAAGCTGCTTTGGGGCCAAGAATGCTCCAGCCGGAGAAAGGGCTGTGTAGGTCTGCCAGTAGCTGGCTGCCCCCGCAACTGCAGGCCCATCCCTATCGCAGTCTTTGGGATGGCTGACTCTGTGCTCATAACTTAGGGAACAGGGACAGATTGAACAGAAGCAAGAGAAGCAGAGACCATTGTGTTCCCGTGAGAATGAAACAATCCATTAACCCTTTTGTTCCTGAGGTCTCAGGGCCAGGATCAGAGTGACCATTGACATAAACCTATAGGTTTGCCACACTCTTCTTTGGGATTTGTAATTATGACTGAGGTCCACTTCCCCTCTCTGGACCTTCCCCTCTCTTCTATTTTCTCATATATAAAATGACATTGACTCATGTGGTACCACCAACCTTGGAAGGAAGGTCCACTGTAAGTTTGGCAAACTCCTACTCATTCCTCAAAACCCCAACCAAAATATCCTTTCCCCCTGAACCCAGGTAGGAAGTATAACAGCAGCTCACTTGTCTTATGATTCTCATAGTAATAATAAAAGCTAATATTATTGGAATGCCTACTATGTGCCAGGCATTGTTCTACATGCGTTACATAATTTAAATAATTTGATCCTAACATTGACCCATGAGGCAGGTGTTGCCATTACCTCTATTTGCAGATGAGGACATTGAGACTCAGAGGTTAAGTGACCTGCCCAGGGTCACCCCATTAGTAAGTGGCACAAACAGTATTTGAACCCTGCTCTGGCTCAGGTCTGGCTTAAAACCTGTCCGCCCTAAGCAATCAGGGTCCTCGCCACCTTGCCTGGGTGGTTGATATTTGGGGATGGGTGTACTCTGCAGGACTGTGAACTCCTGGAGAATGAGGTTGGAATGCCTACTATGTGCCAGGCATTGTTTAATTCTGAGTCTGTCCTCCCAGCCCCGGGAACCACGCTCACTCCCAGGGCTTCTGGTCTCATTTGTCACACTCGCCTCTTCTTCAATCAGAATCCTTGGAAGAGATGGGGGAGACGTGCCGTGATGTGAGCAGCTCTGAAACCCTAAGCCGTCCCTCTGACCCATCATTGCACAAGCCAGGACACAGAACATTGAAGAGAAAGTTCACACTGGTGTGTACAGGACCCAGAAGCTGATGGCCAAGAGGGCGTCTTCTAATTGAGTGGGGAGGTTGAGGCAGAGATGCAGGGGCAGAACGCAGGGGGAAGGAGACCCATTGAAGGAGACACACACAGGGACCAACACAAGACAGAAATGTTGAGAAAGACAGAGACCCAGAGGGAAGAGACAAGTGTCGTGGGAGAGACAGGGACAGAGACAGGAGAAAGAGGGAGAGAGAGAGATGCACCAGAAACCCACAGGTGGAAGAGGGAGAGAATGAGTTGGAAAGGGGAAGGGTTGGAAAGAGGGGACAGATAGAGAGGGCCATGCACAGGGACAAAGGACAGAAAGAGGGAGAGAGAGAGAGAGAGAAAGAGAGAGAGAGACAGAGACAGAGATAGAGACAGAGGGAAAGAAACCCTGGGGGACAGAGACCCAGAAGCCAAGACTGAGAGAGAGATGAGCTGGGCTCAGAGGCAGGGAGGACAGCCTGGCCAGGAGGGTCAGGGGACAGAGGACCAGGCTTGCAGACATTCCTCTTCCCTGTTCCATCTCATCACCCTCGCTATTGATTCCTGAACGAACTGGCTTTGTTGGCCAAACAAATCCAGGCCAAGTCTGGGCTGGGATCTCTTTTGTGTGGCAACTGTTGCCATGTGGAGAGAAAACCAGATCTAAAGGATTGCACGATTTTCCCTGTTCCTTCTGGTTCCTGGTCTTGGCAGGCAGGAGCTGGGGAGAAGGTGAGATGTGCAGCCCCTCGGCAGGAGAGGGAAGGGAGGTGGGGGTGCGGAACTCCTGCTTCTGAAAAAATAAAATGTTCCTCTAGCTCTTCTTCACTTTCTTTTTTTTTTCTTTTATCACAGCCAAACCCATCACACATCCCAAGGATTTTTTTTTTTTTAAAGGAAAACAAGTCTTTGGAGACAGAGGTGACCCCGGCAGTGATAAGTGAGGAGGTTCACCTGCACAAGTGTTATCAGCGCTCCATGGCTGCCCGGACCACAGATTTCTCATTTCGATGAGGAGCCGGCGGAATTGGATGCACCCCGGTGGTGCTCCTCTGATGAGCTTCCGTGAGCAGGGATGGCAAGGGCGACTGCTGGGCCTCGTTGTCAGAGGTTGAGGGGTTGCCAGGGAGGCTGCGGGAGGCTGCAAGAAGCCTCAGGGGCTGCGTCAACTCCTTGGGGAACCCAGAGCCCCCAATTTCACCAGGCGCATCCAGCAGAAGCTGAGGCAGGGAGGGTGAAGCGAGGCCCAGGAAGGGGAGGGATTTCCAGAGTGACTTTCTCTTGCACCTTTTTATTTCTGTGACTTCTTCCCTAGCCTGTCCTCCATCTCCCATGCTCAGTTTTAGCTGAGGGACCTTCCTGGGTAAGGAAGACATAGATGCCTACTGAGCCAGCTCCATGACCAGTGCTGTGAACCCAGCCCTTTTTCTGGGCCAAGTGGCCTCAAATCCATCTTCTCGTTTCATTCTTTCAACATCGCTTCAGGGATTGGCAAACTCATGCTGTAAAGGGCCAGATAGTAAATATGTTCAGCTTTGCATGCCACATAGCCTCTGTCACAACTGCCCAACTCTCTCACTGTAGCATGAAAAATGTCGTAGACAATATGTAAATAAGCATGTGGCCATGTTCCAATAGAACTTGATGTACAAAAGAAGATGGCAGGCCCACGGGCTGAAGTTTGCCAACCACTGATCTAGGCTAAGCCTCGACTACTCAAGATGCGGTCCCCAAACTTGGAGCCTCGGTGTCCCCAGGAGCTTGTCTGAAATGCAGAACCCCAGGCACTGCCCCAGACGTACTGCGTCAGAGCCAGCATTTAACAAATTCCCCAGCAATCAGCGTGTATGACTGTCTGAGAAGTCCTGGTCTGTGTAAATGGAAAGCTTGCAGTCTTTTGCATATAAGGCACCGTGTCCATCTGCCAAACGAGGAAACAGGCTCATAGAGAGGTCAGTTGCCCAAGGTCATGGGCCAGGAGCAGCAGAGCCAGGATTTGTGCCCAAGGTCAGAGTCCACACTCTTGACCACCACATTCTACAGGAATTGAAGGAGCTTTGTAGAAAAGGGACACCAGTCTCTCTGAAACCCACAGACAACCCAAGGAATACAGCCAGGCCTTACAAGAGACAGGATTTTCAGGGGCTGAGGCTGTTCTCAGCCTCTCTCCCACGGGCCAAGTGGTGTCCCATGTAGACTGTGGTGTCTCTCTGTCTCTGTGCAGAGGTAATGCCTGTGTCCCCACCTCCTGCCGGGATTGTGGCTTCTCCTGCCTGGGGGACTGCGGAGGGTGCCAGGTGCTGAGCTGGAAACAGATGTAAACAGGAGCTTCTGGTCACCCCTAATGAGCGGAGAGTCTGGTAGGGGAGGCAGATAGGTGCCAAAGTTGCCAGAGTTCAGAGCTGCTGTTATTGTCCTTATTATTATGACAGTATTCTCACTGCTACTGATAGTATTCTTCTGCCAGACTAACCACTTGAGGAAATCTAGACTTACCCCATGTGTCTGCCAACACTAAGCAGATTGAATTTCCTTCTAGAAGGGAAGACCAGATAGAGAAATACCTTCTCCCTGCTTTATCCATTAGGATGCAGATTAACTTACAGAAAAGCTAAAGACCAGCAACTTCAATAAGACAGAAGGTTATTTCTCACTCCTGTAACAGAATTCCAGAGGCAGGCAGTCCACCCTTTGGATGGAGCTTCTTTCCTCGTGGTACAAGATGGTTGCTTGAGCGTCAGCCATCCCATTCACATCCCAGCCAGTAGGAAGGAGGCAAGGAAGAAGAGGCAAAAGGGTGTCCACCAACTGTGCTTCAAAGGAGTTTCCTTGATGCTGTTCTATATCACTCTGCCTGCACCTCATTGACCAAAATTGTAAGTCACCTGGCCACACTCAGCTACAAGGAAGATTGAGAACTATAGCACTGTGAAGAAGAAAACAGATTTGAGGTGGACAATTCAGTCTCTGCTGCCCTTATCATTTGGAGGGTGGTCTCCCAAAGCAGCCTAGGACTCACCTACTGGAGAATTCTCGTTGAACGGTCCCAGACCCAGTAAGGAGGAGCCACCACAGGCATTCAGGTGGCACTTCACAGCGTGCCAGGCGCACTCTCATCCCTTTGTCTTCAGACAGTGCTGGGAAGTAAGAGATGATAATGAGGGGACGCAGGTTCCAAGAGAGAGTCTGTCCAAGATTACCCCGCTGGCCAGGGACAGGACTGGCCCCTAGGAGGCCAAGCTCAGGCCCCTTTTCAACATAGCATGCCTTGAGCTGTTGAGAATATGTTCATTTCCTTTCTGTTTCTCTGTCTCTCTTGTCTCTATTTCTCCCTGTTTCTCTGTCTCTGTTTTTCTCTTGACAGATAGATGGATGGATAGATAGACAGACAGCCAGACATATGTGTGTATGTATATATATACTTGTGTGTATCTGTATCTCTATCTTCATCTCTGTCTCTTCCTCTTTCCCCCTTCCCCCATCAAAAAGAATTTTGAATTTCAATTTGCCAAGGCTCACCCTTTCTCAAATAGGGTGCCCCCGATAAACCCAAGCACCTCTGCCTCCCCCTTCCCTGCTAGGGCTCCCACCCATGGTGTCTCTCCCCATCCCTGTCGCTGTCATGTAAACGGGGAGATGGGCCCGGGGAGCTTGGCATCACACAGGGGCCTCTGCTGGGAGGTCCTGGGCACCAGATGTCTCTGGGCTTTGAGGAGCGTGTCTGAAACTGCCCTGAGCACCTGGTGCCTTCCCCACAGCTGGGGAGTCGGGGGCTTCCTCCATCAGGGCCTGTGAAAGCAAATGTCTTTAAGACCCCAGTGTGGAGAGGGGGAGGGTGGCCCCTGTAGACGGACATCACCGCACCTTTGTAATTGCCAGGCAGGCGTGTGCTGAGATAGCCCCATTTCACTAGGGAGAAACTGAGGCTTAGGGGCCACCAACCTCGAGTCTCAGCCTTCCTGGCAGAAAGTGGTGAATCCAGGATTTGAACCAGGGCAACTCCAGAGGTCAGTGTCCTCATGGTCCCATTTCAGTCCCATCCTGGGGAGCTGCTGAGTTCTGAAATCCATAGTGACCTGAGATTCCAGCAAAAGTCCAAATGATGCAGACAGAAGTGGTAGTTGAGGGGTAGTTTGCACACAAATACACACAGGCACCAAGGCCATGCATACACACACAGACACACAGGCATGTGGATGGACATATGACACACATATACACATGCATGGGCACAAGCAAGCAAACATATGCATACACATGCACACACAGGTGTACACATGGACACAGGCACTTATGCACACATGTGCATACATGCGTGTTCACACATGTGTGCCTGCTGTCAAGCAGGGACATACCGTTGCTCTGGCCCCAGGTTGGGGGACGCTTTCCACAGACATTGCATTCTGTGATCCCACACTGAAGACTCAATCGAGGATAGAGGAAAGCCCAGAGCCCAGAACAAGGGTCAGTCCTCCAGCTCTGAATCTTTGATCCGACCTCAGCTCTTCAGATCTCCGTGGAGGACCCTTTGGGGTATTTTGCAATCATCCAACTCAGCCTCCACCCTACAGAACCTCCTTCTGAGTCCAGCCTGTGAGCTGGAATGCACCCAGCGATGGGCAGCTCATTACATTTCTAAAACCCACCCTAGTGCCAGGTGGTCCCCAACATCAGATGGATCCTCTCTTACTAGCCATGTGGCTTAAAAGAAAGCCCCTTCACCTCTCTGTGCCTCAGTTTACATAACCATGAACAGGGCCATAGTACCCATCACCAACCACTCTGAGGCCCAGAGGAACAATGAAAGTGGCCAGTGTGTCCATGATAAAGTTTTGGCTGGCTTCAAAAGACCAGGTAGGGAAGACGTCAGATTCAAGAATCAGTCGGACCTGGATTCGAGTCTAAGCTTTGCCACTTGTTAGATGTGAGGGCGTAGGTACGTGGCTGTCCCCCTCCA
This sequence comes from Theropithecus gelada, assembly GCF_003255815.1. NCBI lineage: Eukaryota > Metazoa > Chordata > Mammalia > Primates > Cercopithecidae > Theropithecus > Theropithecus gelada. Next base: position 23,074,616 of record NC_037678.1, on the reverse strand, counting down.
AGGCCTCGTCTCCCCATCTGAAAACGGGGGCATCATATGCTGGTGTCTGACACTATGAGGCTTAAATGCCACTGGGCGTGTACAGCTCTTCCTCAAAGAGGTGGAACACGTGAGAGTAATTATTCTTCATTATGGTCTCCTCCAAAGCCAAGGCCCCTCCCTGTCTAGTGCATGGTGTTCCTGCCTTGGGGAGGAGAGAAACAGGGGACAGACGCAGCTACAGAGTCCTCTCTGCTTATAGAGACAGCTCCATAACCTGGCATGCTAGAATGAGGGCTGGGGACAGTTGCCCTGTCCCTACCCATGAGGGTCTCCAGCCCTCACAAGGCCTGGCTGGCCTCTTGCAGGTGACTAGCTCTGGCCTCTGGTCCCTGGGGCCTTAATTTCTCATGGAGAGCTGGGGTGGTGGCTAGCAGGGTTTCACTGCACAGGATGGCTGCCAGCACACATGAGCAACAGTATGCAAGAATGCAGTAGGGGACTACACTCTGAACCAGAAACTCAAGCAGATCTCTGATGTTATCACCCACTCCTGTGTTATCTCCAGCAAGCCTCCATTCTACCCTGGGCCTCAGTTTCCTCATCTCTCCAGTGGAGACAAGCAGGCCAACTTCAGTGGGCTGTTGTGAGAATCAAATCCACAAGCAGATGCTTGTGCCCAAGACAATACTGCATGATGATTAATTTCAATGGAACCATTTTATAGACACAATAGCTGAGGCCCAGAGAGGGCAGGTCACTGGTCTACGGCCACACAGCACGCAGGACCCAGCCCATGCCATCCCGTTCTTCATCCCTAGTCAGAGAAAGGAAAGAACTTGTTCCACTGATGTCAAGATCTTCAGCACTGGGACCCCATTTCAGCCCCTCCAGAACATACACCAAGCCCATTGGGCATTGAATTAACTCTTCCTTTTTGCAAATGATCCCCGACAGAAAATCCTTCCAAGACAAGGAAAAATATTTCCCCAAAACCTATTTACTTTTCAAATTTCAGTTGCCATAACAACTCGGCACAACTATTTATATGAAATCTTCGCCTTCCAAGTCTTGCTGAGCGCCGCGCTCTGTAAAGAGTTCAACTCGGCCCTTTCAATAACAACACGTTTTTTCAATCAATTTGGGTTGGGGATTTTTTTTTCTATAAACACACATAAAATATGTTTGCAAAACTTTTTAAAGCTAACGGGGAAACGCCACATTTTATAGACTCACTCTCCTCTGATCGCCCCCAATAGTTACTTTCTGAAGCATGACAGTGACAAAAAATGACTGGTCAGCTTAGTATTTAAAAAAAAAAAATATTTTAAAAGTATTTATGTTCCTCATCATTGGGGGAGTCGGTAGAATCCTTGGTGGGGAGCTTTGAACACGAGCTTGGGATCTGTCCCTGTCACTAAAAGACCATGTGTCCTTAGAAAAGTCAGCAGAGGTCTCTGGCCCAGAGAGGGACATATTTTGATCCAAATAAGCCCTACCCAAAATTGGGAACGGAGAGGGCCTGTGTCTGAGGCATCCTGCAGATGCTCTGGGGCCACAGCGGTCACATGTTTGGATTTTCGGAGACAATTCCTGTTTCAAATTTTCTGTTCCAGGCTCCTTGTAAGCCTTTGTACAAGCTGTTCCCCTTGCCTGGAATTTCCCCTTTGTCAACCTGTCAAGCTGACATGAATGGACCTGTACTTGGTTTAATGCTCAGCCGTTGCTGTCTTGAAATTCTTAATTGTTTTTGAACAAGACACCCTGAGCGTTCATTTTGCAACTGGCCCCACAGATTCTGCAGTGATACTGGTCAGTCTCTAGTGTGCTGTGCACTTCAAGTCATTTAATCCAGCACAACCCTTTGAGGCAGGTACTGTCGTGATTTTCATTTTACAGATGAGGAAACTGAGTCCAAAGAGGTGAAAGACCCTCCCCGTGCCCACAGTGGCAATACAAGGCTGTTATGCACTTCGCTCTGTTCCAGGGACTTCTGTGTTACTTCATCTAGTCCTCATGAGATGGGAAATATTGTGATCCTCGTTTTCCAAAGGCCCAGAGAGGTTGGGTAATTTGCTCAAGGTCACACAGCAAGCAAGTGAAGGAGCCATGATTTCCAGAGAGGCCCATTGGATCTCACCCCAGATGCCAGCAGTAACTTTCTCAACAGGTCTTGGCCTCCAGGCTTACTCCTTCCAGCCCATTCATGACATGGTGACCAGAACCATCCATCTCCCTTTACCTGACCTCCCGTCATGCCATTTTCTGGCTGCAAATCCTTCTATGGTTCCCAGTGCTCTCAAGAAGTATCTAACCTCCTTAGCCTGACCATTGAGACCCTCAGTGATATCACCTTGGCACGCCTCTGCAGCCTTGGTGCCTGCCTGAACTCCTGTCACTTGGTGCTCTTGCTCTCCAGACTACCTGCTGTTAGATCTCTGCACAAACAAGACTGCTTCTTGAATTGCCAGGTTAGGAACCACTGGTTCCCTAAACAGTGGCTGGCACATGGGTATTCTAGGAAAGAATTGGATAGGTTGCTGGACTTAAGTAACCTGTTCAGTTGGAGTCCCTTCACCCCCATAGCCAGGATGCTAACCCTTCCATGTCCCTCCAAGATGCCTCTTTCTCTATCCTCTGCCAACCCTCTATCTAGAACCACCACGACTGTTCATGCTGATGCCTGTACTACCTTCTCCCCAGCTTCTCCACCTCCACTCATGCCCCTGCAGGTCAATTCCCCAAACTGCAGCTGGAGAAACATTTTTAAAACACAAATCTTTTCTAACCATTTCAGTCTCTGCTGAATACCCATCATTCTCAAAGTGAATCTAAAAAGCCAACAAGACCATGACATCCAAGCCCTGCTGACCTCACTGGCCATGTCCCCATACCCCCAGACACCCGACATGAGGCTGGGCCACCTCAGACCTCTGGCTCCTCATGAACCCTTCTTCCTGGCTTGCTGCTCTCCCACTTCTTCCTCGGTTAAATAGCTCTTCTTCCAGGAAGCTTTCCCTGACCACAGCTCCTTACCTCAGCAAAGTCAGGCTCCTCCTGGGCTCCCATAGTCCCCTGTCCTTCCCCATAAAAACACGTATCACACTATTGCAAGCACTGGTCTGCATGGCTGCAACCTGTCCTCCACATGGAGGCTGAGCTTCCTGAGAGCAGAGGCCATAGTCTGTTCCTCAAGGTACTTTCCATGCTTGGAACGTAGAAAATGCTCAATAAATAGATAGATGGATGCATGCTGGATAGTGGATGGATAGATAACAGATGAATGAGTGAGTGGATGGATAAGTGGGTAGTTAGATGAATGAATAGATGAATAAATGAATGAATGGGTAGATGGATGGGTGGATGGATAAATAATGGATGAATGAGTAGATGGATGAGTGGATAGATGAATGGGTAGATGAGTGGATGGATAAATAATGGATGAATGAGTAGATGGATGAGTGGATGAATGCATGGGTGGGTGGGTGGATAGATGAATAAAGGGGATGATGGATGAATGGATGGATAGGTGGATGAATGGATGAATGAGATGGTGGATGGATGGGTGGATGGATGGATAGATTGATGGGTAGGTAGACAGGCAGATGGGTGGGTGGGTGAATGGATGGGTGAATGGATGGATAAATTGAGAACATGGATGAATGAAGGATAGGTGGATGAGTAGATGAATGGATGTATAGGATTGTGGATGGGTGGATGAGTGGATGGATGGATGGATGGATGGATGGATGGATGGATGGATAGACAGGTAGATGGGTAGGTGGGTGGATGGATGGATGGATGGATGGATCAATTGAGGAGAAGATGGATGAATGAAGGATAGGTGGATGAGTGGATGAATGGATGCATGGGATGGTGGATGGATGGGTGGGTAGATAGATAGGTGGATAGATGGATAGGTGTGTGGATGGATGGGTAGATGGTTAGATGAATAAGTAGATGGATGGACAAATGGATGGATGGGTGGATGAATGAATAGATAGAAGGATGAATAATAAATGGGTGGATGAAGATATGATGGACGAATGGGTGAATGAATGAATGGATGGATGGGTGGTTGGGTGGATGGATGGAGAGATTGATGGGTGGAAGGGTAGATGGGTGGGTAGGTAAGTAGGTATAAATGGTGGGTGGATGAATGGATAAATTGAGTGGATAATGGATAAATGAATGGGTGGGTAGGTGGATGGATAAATGGATGAGACGGCGGATGGATAGGTGGGTAGGTGGTTGTGTGGCTACATGGATGGGTAGACAGATGGGCGATGAATGATGAAGATATAGATAAAAGAAAACCCCAGGAACCACCTTGCAGTAGTTAATATTTGGATGTTAAGGTACTCAAAGTTCCTAGCATGTAGTAGGCCAGCAATAAATGTTTATTGAATTAATGGTTAAATGAATGTCACAGAGCAGCTGGTCATTAACCTTTCACGATCACCTGTTTTCTTCCCTTTGTTTCCATTCTCTCTACCTCTGCCTCCTAATCTTTCAGGCTCCCATTGCTTCCCGCAGTTACCATGTGACTCACAGTGGCCAAGTTCCCCGGATTCATGTCTGCACATTAATTATTGAGTGATATAATCCAAATTTATCTAATGAATTAATAATAGACCATAGGGGTATTTTAATAATGAAATACTTGGAGTTGTGTTTTGATAATTACAGCAGGCTTTCATAATTACACCAAGGCTGTGAAAATAAAATCAAAATCAATTAGGCAGTGTGCAGTCCCACCCCAGGAGCACCCCCTCAAAGCTGTGACAAATAGACCCACCAGGAACAGAAAGATCCATTTAGCTCTGAATCGGGTGATGTCTCTGGGGTTGGGTGCTCAAGATCTTTGCAGGATTGTAGATTTGGGGAGAGATTCCGGGAAGGACGTCCCAGAAATGCATCGGATGTGTGAATCAGAAAGCACCTCAAAGACCAAGAGAACAAGCCTCTGCTTTTACAGACGGAAAGACCAAGACTGAGAGAGGAGCCATGACTCACCAAGTCAACTTCAGAACAATGACAGAGACTGGACTTTGTCTCTGGACTCCTAGTTCAGTGCTCTCTTGGCCCTGGACCATTCATGTGCCCTTCCTCTACCATGACAAAGCTCTCAGTGGTCTGCCTGAGCCCTGGCTATGCCTCGTGTCTCATCCTCTACCACTCCCCATATAACCAAACCGCAATCGTACAGGAAGTTAGACTACTCCACGCCCCTCTGCCTTTGCCTATGTTGTGCCCTCTGCCTAGGATGCCTTCTCCTCCCTCCCTCCACCTCTGGACATCCACCTGGAAAACTCCCCCAAGCAGGGATGACATCCTCCTCCGGCCCTCCAGGGCCCCCACTACATGATAAGTGTTCATCTATATCCCCTAAAAGATGGGAAGCTTCAGCCAGATGCACTGACTCACACATGTAATGAGCCACTTTGGGAGGCTGAGGTGGAAGGATCACTTGAGCCCAGGAGTTCAAGACCAGTCAGGCAACACAGTGAGACCCCATCTCTACAAAAAAAAATGAAGAAATTAGCTGGCCATGATGGTGCATGCCTGTAGTACCAGCTACTTGGGAAGCTGAGGCAGGAGGATCATTTGAACCTGGGAGTTTGAAGTTGCAGTGAGCTATGATCGTGCCACCTCACTCTAGCCTGAGTGACAGAGGTGACAGAGTGAGATCATGTCTCTTTAAACAAACAAACAAACGAACAAGACGGGCAGCTTCTTGAAGGCAAAGATAAGTCCTATTCATTCAGTCTCCCCAGGATGTTAACATGGGGTCTGACAAACAGTTAAATGTATAATACAGATTTGTTCAAGGCCAGATGGATAGAAGGAGAGGGAGAGAAGAAACGCAGGAAGGGAAAGAAACAAGGAAGGTTGGCTCGGGATTTATTTCCAGAATGTGCTTAACCAAGGCCACCAGAAGAATGTTTTCATTTAAAAGTGCTACCGTGGCGACATCTTACTGGATATTTGAGCAACAATGAAATTGGAAACATTAAAGAGAGAGAAACCTTTTCAGGTGGATAGTGATAATGATGGCAGATTGGTAGATTCTAAACCACCACCCCCACCGCACCCACACACAGGCCCCATCAAGAAGCCTGGGCTGTTGACCCCAAGGTCCTTCTCTAAGAAGTGTCCTCAAGAAGACACTTGAAAGTGTCAATTATAAATAAAAATAATTAATTTTAAAAAGAAGGCACTTGAACTTGCCACAGACATTGCCCAAAATGGGTCCCCCGTGTGGAACTGACAAGAGGCAGCTGGGGCTAGAGCTGATGTGATGATGAGGCTTCTGCAGACTCCGTGGTGACGTCACCACTGGTAACTACAGACACAAGGTCGAACTTCAGGTGTCAGCCTGGCTTGGCCGTCTTTGCCGTCTAATGTCAACAGTCAGGTTCGGGGGAGCTGTCTAAATCACAGGAGGTTGGTGAATGTAAAACATCATCACCTCCTCTTCCTCTCCCCTTCCTCCCTCATTTCAACTCCAAACAGGATCTATTGATTTCATCTTCAGGCATTATTCTAAGAGGCAGTGGAGTACTGCAGATAAAAAGCGCGGACTCAGAAGCCAGACTTTCAGGGTCAGCACTGCGGTTCACAAGTTGTGTAACCTTGGGTGAGTCCCTGAGCCTCTCTGTGCCTCAGGGTTGCTGGGGGGATTGATTAATGGGTTGATTTGCATAAAATGCTGGATTAAGGGATATCTGCTATTCTTACCTCCTCTGCTAAGAGCACCTTGACGACTTGCACTGCCCTCCCTGGCTCTTAATGTGGATTGGGTGGCACAGGACCCGCCCACCAGCTCAGGGACTTAGTTAGGCACAGTCCCTACAACTGGTCAATCAGCTGAGTCCATTCCTCTGACTACCATGATTGGTCAGAATCAAGCCCTTGACTGAACCCCACCAGTCACAGCTAACGAGAGTAATCATCAACTAATATTAGCTGGTGTTACTGCTCCATTATTGTGACAAATGTTAACTCCATCCCCCACCCATAGCCGGGTCTTGGTGGGGAGAGGGTAAAATGATGGACCAGGAGGGATGTGGGATCCTTGGGACACATCTTGCCTTTTCCAGCAAGGCTGGGTTACATGCCCTCTCTCTCTCGGCTCCTCGAATTCCCCCTTGGCTTGCTCCTGTTCTGAGATGAAGTAAAATGGGTGATTCTAAGCATGGGTCTTGAGTCTGGCAGACCAGGTTTAACTCCCAAACCCAATTCTTTCTTCCCAGCTATGGGCCCCTGGCCCTCACCTCCCACTTCTCAATTTCTTCACCTGGGCAATGAAGATGACTAAGGAACTTGGGCCTTGGAAGGTTCTGGGAATTCAGTGGAGTCAGGTATGCCCGGGGCTGGCACCAAGGTGGGGCTCCAGAAGAGTTGCTAGCTATGAATAACATGCCTGTCACTGCCTTCTGTTGTAACTGGCTGTGAAACGTCTGTCTTCTGCCAGACTAGGCTTCTAAGGTAGAGATGGGTTTGGTCAACATTGTGTCCGTAGCATACTGTACAAGGCTAGACATGGAGTGGGAAGGAATGAATGAATGAACAGCAGGAGGGAGGGCAGAGGAAGGGAGAGACAAAGAGAAAAACCACAAGTCTCTCTTTTTTTTTTTTTTTTCCCGCTTGAGACAGAGTCTCCGTCTTGCCCAGGCTGGAGTGCAGTAGTGCGATCTTGGCTCACTGCAGCCTCCGCCTCCCAGGTTCAAGTGATTCTCCTGTCTCACCCTCCTGAATAGCTGGGACTACAGACATGTGCCACCACACCCGGCTAATTTTGTATTTGTAGTAGAGATGGGGTTTCACCATGTTGGCCAGGCTGGTCTCAAACTTCTGACCTCAGGTGACCCACTCACCTTGGTTTCCAAAGTGCTGGGATTACAGCAAGAGCCACCATGCCCAGCTGAAAAACCACAAGTCTCTTGATGACGCTGGAAAGCCCAGCTACTCCAGCATCAAAGAGGGTTCAAAATGGGAGACAGAAGACCAGCTTGAAGCCCTTCGCTCTGCAGAGATGGAGCCCAGAGAGGCCACGTGACTTCCCCAGGGGCACACAGCAGGGCATGATGGGACAGGCTCCAGAAGACAGTGCTTCCTTCAGCTCCCTTGCAGCCTGTCTCTAACTCCCAGGCACTGGGGCCTGCTCTACCTGCCCAAGCCCTCTCCACCCCTCCTCGCCCGCCCGTCTTCACCTGGGGCCAGTCCCAACACAGGGTGCCTCTTCCTGTTTGCAGACAACACCACCCCGCAAGCCAGGTGTTCCCTCAGGTGTCTCTTCCCTAAGTGGGCTGGGTTCCTCCAGTGGAAAATATCCTGGGGGCTTCAGGCTGGAAGGAGTGAGATGACTCAGGGCCAGGTGGGAGAAGCTCAGGGAGAAGGAGGCTGGGGGCACAGATGGAGGGAGTTCTTTGTAAATGAGTCAGAAAAACAAGCCTCTCTCCAGATAATACCAAGAATCTATTGGCCTGAACTCAAGTATGCAGGACACGAATGTTAGTTTCCTGTAACTGAACTTGCAGCGCCGTAGCCGCACTAGTTAAATTCTGATCCCACCTGCCGTTCACCTCGCATCTTGGAGCGACTGTGACACGCAGCCTCCTTCTGTGCCTTCCTCTGCCTGCCCCTCCTAGGAAGTCTCTGTCTGGTTCAGAGGTGGGAGAGGGGTCTCTCATCCCCAGTTCTTCTCCACCTGTTGTTTATATCCAAGGTTCTGGTTTTTGAAGTTGATTATTCCCTCCTCGAGGTGATAAATGCAAACTGCTTCCCTGCCCTGATGCGGGGAAGGACAGGGGTTATCTAGGAAGGCTAAAGGAACAACTTTGCTTCATGGTTCAAGGATTCTTCAAGGAGAACTCCCTTCCTGACGGGGGTGTGGGTTGCCCTGAAGCACATCCTGCAACAAGAACTGCAGTGTGTGGGGAGGTGAGAGGGTGAGGGAGTGAAACCAGGAAGGGAAGCTTCATTAGCAAGCAAGGTTCCACTGTGGGCAGCCGGGGCACCTGAGTCCAGGGCCTCATATGACTATGTCCCAGTTCCTGGGGTTTAATTCAATGCCAGGAGTCCCCTTCTCCTTGACCTGATCCTCAAAGGGCTTCATCTGCCTCTCTGTGCCCTCTCTCACCTGTGAGCAGAAATGAGTTTTAAACTCAAGTGGCCAGGCACGGCAGCTCACACCTATAATCCCAGCACTTTAGGAGGTGGAGGCGGGCTGATCACGAGGTCAGGAGATCAAGATCCTGGCTAACATGGTGAAACCCCGTCTCTACCTCTGGGAGCCAACATGGAACATGGCTGGGAGTTGTCTCGCCCAAGGAGCGAAGGAGCTGAGGTATTTATCCTGTAGCCCCCATAGGCTCTGCCACGGGCTGAGGGGTACTGCCCTGGCACTTCATTGTGTTGGAAACTGTAGAGTGGACCCACATGGGGATGGTGAGAGCCCAGGAGGAGTGGGTGGGCGCCAACAGCCTCTGCTGCATTCACATGTGTAATATGGGGGTACAAATCTTCTCATCTGCATATGGGGATAGTTCATATGCTCATGTATGCTAGCAGCATGACCTGCAAACCCCAGTGCCACCCCCATCTTACAAATGAGGCAGTTGAGGCCTCGCCTACGGAAGTACCTCATTGATAAAAGCGGAGAGGCTCAGAGATCCAGGTCTTTGGCATCTATGTCTAGGAGAACCTGCTCTGTGCGAGCTCAGGCCCAGGCTCCAAATCCTGGCCTGCCTCCTCCCAGCTTTATTTTTCTGAGCTGTCGATTTCACTTCCTTTTAGCCTCAATTTTTTCCTCTGCAAAGTGGGGACAGGATCGTCCCCCATCGCAAGGCTGATGCGAAGATGCAAGATAATGCGTGCACACGTGTGGTGGACCAAGCCTAGCACACTTTAGGTGCTTCATCATCATTCCCCTCCCACCCTCTTCTCAGCCTCACTCTACCACCAAGTCCCTCTGGGACTTTGAGCCAGTCCTGCGTTCAATTCAGTGAACATTTTCAGAGCCTCCGGATGTTCCATGGTTGTGGCTGTAGGTGAGTCAGGCTGGCCACATCCGAGTCAGCAGTGACTCACCTGAGACGGGACGTGGGGCGAGGCCCCATGGGGTCCTCCCGTGGGAAGGTCAGGACAGCAGACAGGAGCAGGGGTGGCGGGCGCAGTGTGGAGGGCTATAAGCTAGGTGTGGTGGGATCAGGTTTGTGAAACTTCCTCCACTGCCCTGTGGATGCAAGGCTGAAGCTGGCCCAGGAGGGTCACTTAGAAGGCCACCTCTTAAAATGGAGATGAGAGCAAAGATAAGGCTGACCTGGGGCAGGGGAATTAGGGGTGGGGGAAGAGGAGAGGAGATGCTGCGTGGGCTGGGGGCGGTCTTTCCTGAAGCAGCCAGAGGAGCCAAGGATGGCCACTGAATAGGAGGCTGGGGCTGAGTCCAGCCATCCCAGGACCTCCGGTGTGTGACTTCTGGACACAGCAGTCTTTGCCATCCTGCTGCCCTTCAGAGCTACGACCATGGCCCTCAGGCCTGTCCACCGCCCTCAGCTCCATCATGGCTAACCTGGGCTCCATGCTTTTCTTGCATCAGCAGACAATGCCCCTCTGGGGGAAGCTCTGAGACCCAGCACCTGTCAGGAAAAATTCGAAGGCCTGGGCACTGAATCCAAGCCGGGTAAAAATGTAGATAAAGAGTGCTGGGAAGGAAATTTTTTGAAAACACACCCACCCAACCCCTGGGGTTGAATTGAATGCCAGGAGCCCCTTTCTCCTTGACCTGATCCTCAAAGGGCTTCAGCTGCCTCTCTGTGCCCTCTCTCGCCCATGGACAGGGATGAGTTTTAAACTCACAAGTGGCCAGGTGCAGTCGCTCATGCCTGTAATCCCAGCACTTTGGGTGGCCGAGGCAGGTGGATCACGAGGTCAGGAGATCGACACCATCCTGGCTAACACAGTGAAACCCCATCTCTACTAAAAATACAAAAAAAAAAAAAAAAAAAATCAGCCAGGCATGGTGGCTCACGCCTGTAATCCCAGCTATTCGGGAGGCTGCAGCAGGAGAATCACTTGAACCCAGGAGGTGGAGGTTGCAGTGAGCCGAGATCACGCCATTGCACTCCAGCCTGGGCGATAGAGTGAGACTCCGTCTCATTCAGATCAACAGAGGATGGATGGAGTGTCCCGAGTCGGAACGTGGCTCCAGCAAAGAAGACAACACTTGAGAGTTGGCTTCAAAATACACAACACAACGGCCACATTCAAAGCCACAGGAACTGTTTTTTGGGTGTTGGGCCATTTTGTTTTGGTTTGGTTTGGATTGGTTTGGTTTGGGATTTATTTTTTTTGCAGCTATATCAGGGGGTCCAGAAAGAAAGGCCTAAGTTTTTATTTTTAAATAACAGCTTTTTAAAAACTTTAAAAACAAAAAACAGCTTTACTGAGATATAATTCACATACCACTTAATTCACCCGTTTACAGCACACGATTCAATCATTTTTAGTCTATTCAATATGAGCAAAACAGTCACCACGGGGTTTAGAACAATTCCACCACCCCACAAAGAAACTCAGTTCCTCTCAGCTATCACCCCATGTTCCCATCACACCCCCCAGCCCCTGAAAACCACCATCTACCTTCTGTCTCTATGGATTGCACTGATCTGAATGTTTCATAGAAATGGAATCACATAGTACATGATGTTTTGTGTGTGGCTTCCTTCACTTAGAATAATGTCTTCAAGGTTCATCCATGTTGTGGCATGTGTCAGTGTGACATTCCTTTTTGAGGTGAACCCATTGTATGGGTGGACCACACTTTGACTGTTCGTTTATATTGATGAACTTCCACACTTGGCTCTTATGAATAACGCTGCTGTGAATGTTCCTGTACCAGTCTCTGTGTGGCCATGCGTTCTCATTTCTCTCGGGTAGATACGTAGGAGTGGAATTGCCGGGTCACGTGGTAACTGTCTGTTTATTCCTTTGAGGATCTGCCCCACTGTTTTCCAAAGTGGCTGTATCTTTTTTATTCCCACTCTCCCTTACTTTTCAAAACTACCGTATATTGAGCCAGGCACTCATGGGCATCATCTCTTTGAATCCTCCCCATAATCTACCCACAGGATATCTGGGCATGACCATCACCCCATCTTCCAGATAAACTGAGGCTCAGAGACACAAGGCTGCTTGCCTGGGTCACTTGGCTGGTTGATGTTGCAGGATCCTGATCAGCTGCCCTGCTTCCAGCCATGCCTCTGGGGCCTTCCATCCGTCCCCAGTGGGGCTGCTGTTTGGGAGGCTGGGATGCCCCACTGGGCCTGTGGTGACTCCTGCTCCAAGGAGACCCTCCCCCATGCCTGACAGGTGATCCTGGGAGGAATATTTACCCTGGGGCTCCGTCTGCCAAATGGGAAAGCCCTCGGGGGCTGTAACTGGAGAGGCCCGGTCCTGAGGCTCTGCTGAGGCTGGAGGAAAAGCACAAAGGGTCCTTTGTCCTGCCCATTGTTTGCACTCACAGCCAGCCTTGCTGTGCCCCTCAGACCAGCACGGGGCACGCTGGGTCTGCAGAGCAGCTGGGCTGTCTCAGGTTCTCTGGGGGGCCCCCTGGGATGAACCAGAGGATTCACCGGGGCGGAGGCAGAGGGGATGTGGAAAATATTGGGAGCTTAGTAGGCACTCAGCGTATGGGAAATCATCCCCCAGACTTTTTAAAGGAGTCCTTTGTCCTTGGGTTATAAAGTCAACGGGCACATGCGTAAAAAGGACGAAACAGCCCCAAGGGTGTGTGTACCCTCCTCTTCCCACCCTGAGCCCAGCAGCCACATCCACACCTCTCGTGTGTCTTTCCAGAAAGTTTTTAATGCTTATATATGAAAATGAACACGTGTGAGTATGTGTGCTTCTTTTTTACATATAAATGGTGGCTTTCTTTTTTCTTTAAGATTTAACTGGATTTTACTGCGACAGGGGAGACCCCACCAAGCAGGGCCAATATATGTGGTCCCAGGAGGTCAACACATGGTGACTTTCTGTATCCACTCCTGTCTTTCACTGCACAAAGCCCTCAGAAGATTATTCCATAGCAGTACGATAACAGCATCCTCCTTCTAGGGACTGCATCGTCTTCCGTCTCTGGATGTGCCATCTTTTACTCAGCTAGTCTGCATCTCAGTTGTTCCCTGTCTTCTGCACACAAGTCTTTGCACACGCGTGTGAGCGTGTGCTGTGGGCACATTCTTACCGGTGGTATCATTGGGTCATGGGAGGTGTGTCTTGTTTTTGCATGTGACAAGCACAAGCAAATTGTCTTCCATGGGGGTGGCCTCAATTACCCATCCCCAGCATGGCTTGGGAGTGCCTGTGTGCCCATAATCTCACCAATAGGATAGCATCAGCTCTTTCATTTTTCTTTACTTTTTTTTTTTTTTGAGACAGAGTCTTGCTCTGGCACCCAGACTGGATGCAGTGGCATGATCTCAGCTCACCTGCACCCTCCACCTCCTGGGTTCCAGCGATTCTTCAGCCTTACCCTTCCAAGTAGCTGGGACTAGAGGCAAGCACCACCACGCAGGGCTAATTTTTGTATTTTTAGTAGAGATGGGCTTTTGCAATGTTGGCCAGGCTTGTCTGGAGCTCCTGACCTCAAGCGATCTGTCTGCCTCAGCCTCCCAAAGTACTGGGATTACAGGCATGAGCCACCGCACCTGGCCTTTTACTTTTCACTGAAGTGAAATGTACATACAAAAAAGTGCGCCTGTCATCAGAGCCCAGCTCGCTGGATTTTCACAGCGTCCACGCCTCCATAAAACCAGCACTTAGATCAAGACGGGAGGGTCCCCGGTCCCTGAAGCCTGCTTGTCCCTCCCCTCCCAACATAACCTTGATCTTTTGTCAGTCTTTTTTGTTCACTAAAATCCCCTTCCCTTTCCAAATTCCCCTGTCTGCATTGACCATGTCAGTGCTGCCTAAAGCATATGCCAGGAAACTGAAAAACTAAAATGTTTTGATTTTTTTAAAGGGAAAATAAATCAGTAAGAACAAGGGTCCCCAAACTATTCCCCATGGGCCAAATCCATTTTGCAGTCCTTTTACATGTGGCCCACATGCTAACAATGATAGTCATTTTTTTAAATGATTGGGAAAAAAATCAAAAGAAGAATAAATCTGGACACATAAACATTTTATCAAATTCAAATCTCAGTGTCCATAAATAACGTTTTCTTGGCACACAGGCATGTTCTTCATTTGTGTATTATCTTGCTGCAACAGCAGAATCGAGAAGCTGCGAGAGAGACCCCGTGGCCTGCAAAGCTGAAAATATTTACTTCCTGGCCATTCACAGAAAATGTTTGCCAACCCGTGACCTAAAGCATCATCTCTCAGAGGGCTGGGAAGGAACCTGGAAGTTGTCCCATTCAGGGGCGGGAGCATCAACGGGACCCTGCGTCTTCTGCCTCCAAGGCCTGTAGTAGGGCTGTCGCAGGCTGCAGAGGAGCCTAGAAGGGAGATGCTACAGGTAAGGCAGGAGGATGGAGAAGAGAGAACGGACTTGAACTAGACTTAGGGTCACACTAGCAACTGTGAGTGGCTGATGAGTGTTCCAGTGCACAGAGAAGAGGTTGCAAGAGCCAGGGATTATGCATTGATTAGCTTCCATTGCTGCAGGAATTAGCTTGTCTGTGCATGGTGCAAGGGTCTGGAACACACATTTAACCAAGACAAGGAGCGAAGTGAGAGGAAGCAATATTGTTGTTTGCAGGAGGTAATGGATGAGATGAGAGAAGAATCTGCATGGTCAGAATCTGTTTGGCACCAGAAGGGAAGTACCCAGGAAATCTGAGGATCACCTCGTCCAGTTGTCTGTGGAACTGAACTGTGAGTTGTCCGTGAGGGATGAATGGCAACACCAACGTTTCCAGGGTTTCTGTTGTGAGGTCTCCTGGCTTGGAGATGGAGAGGGCACACACAGGTTTCGGATTCAAGCCTGCAGGACAATCCTGGCTGCACCACTCAGGAACCCTGGGTGAGTCTCTTTACCCCTCACAGCCTCAGTTTGCCCTTCCTGGAAATGGGACCACAATCTGAACCTTGTAGAACTGCTTCAAAGATGAAAGGAGACGTCGCGTGTGAGATGCCGGCCCATAGGAGCCACTGCCCAAATGGCAGCTCTCCATTAGCTCCCCAGAAAGTCTCCGCAGGTTGGCAGCCAGGAGAGCTACCATTTCTTTATTTGGAGAGATTCCACACCCCGGAAAGGGTAAGCCTGCAGGAAAGGAGGAGGGAGTCGTTCCGGAGTTGGGGAGATGTCAGCTTTGACTCTGAGTGATGCCTCCTCAAACACTTACTGTCATACAGGAAGTTACTCAAACACAATCAATTAGACACCCATATTAGCATATTTTTCATTGTAATACAGCCGCAGACAGTAGATGCTGGAGACTGTTTATTGCTGTTCTGAGCTAATATTTATTAAAGTGATTAATATGTTTTTCAAATATCTGTGACAGGCGTGGCAGGCATTATTTATCTCCTCCCTCGCAAGCCTGAAACCGTGAGGGGTGGGAGTCACTTAGAGAGGGGCGGCAGGTAGGGGCCTTGGGTTCTGGGGGACCGTGACCTCCTCTGGGGCCCCTTTCCTGCTGGGGCCTCCTGCCTTCCATCTTCCCCTGTCTCCTCCACCTTCAACTTCCCCCTCTACTGACCGTTCCCATCGGCATTCTGAGACATCTCCCACCATGACAAATAGAGGCCTCCCAGGACGCCCTGTCCCCCTGCTCCTCCCTGGACCCCCTCACCCCTGGCCATTCTGCCATCTTCCTCCTTCCCTCCATAGCCAAACTCTTCAAAAGAACTCTTCCCTCCTTACCTCCTTTGCTCATCTTCCAGTCTCTGCTTTTTAAAACTCCTTACAAAAAATTAAAAGTGGCCGGGCGTGGTGGCCCAAGTCTATAATCCCACTACTTTGGGAGGCCGAGGCGGGGGGAGTCACCTAAGGTCAGGAGTTTGAGACCAGCCTGGCCAACATGGTGAAACCCCGTCTCTACTAAAAATACAAACATTAGTGGGGCATGGTAGCAGGTGCCTGTTATCCCAGCTACTCAGGAGGCTGAGGCAGGAGAATAGCTTGAACCTGGGAGGCGGAGGTTGCAGTGAGCTGAGATCACGCCATTGCACTCCAGCCTGGGTGACAAGGGCGAAACTCTATCTCAAAAAAAAAAAAAAAAAAAAATTAAAAGCAACATCCAGGATGCTCTAGAACAGCAACATCCAAAAAAACTTTCTGCAGTCATGGAAACATTCTGTGTCTGCATTGTCCAATTCAGAAACTGCCAGCTACATGTGGCTTTTGAGCTCTTGAAATGTGGCTAGTACAACTGAAGAATCAGATTTTTTTTTTTTTTTTTTTGAGATGGAGTCTCGCTCTGTCACCCAGGCTGGAGTGCAGTGGCGTGATCTCAGCTCACTGCAAGCTCCGTCTCCCGGGTTCAAGCAATTCTCCTGCCTCAGCCTCCTGAGTAGCTGGGACTACAGACGCCCGTCACCACACCCAGCTAATTTCTTTTGTATTTTTAGTAGAGATGTGATTTCACCGTGTTAGCCAGAATGGTCTCCGTCTCCTGACCTTGTGATCCGCCCTACTCAGCCTCCCTTTTTTTATTTTTTGAGACCGAGCCTTGCTCTGTCATCTAGGTTGGAGTGCAGTGATACAATCAGGACTCATGGCAGTCTTGACCTCCTGGGCTCAGGTGATCCTCCCACCTCACCCTCCCAAGTAGGTGGAACCACAGGCACACGCACCACACCTGGCTAATTTTTGTACTTTTTTGTAGAGATGGGGTTTCACCATGTTGTCCAGGCTGGAGGAACCAGATTTGTAATGTTATTTAATTTTAATGAATTTATATCTAGATTTAAGTAGCCATGTATGGCTCTAGAGGATTATACAGTGGGCCCCTGGATCCCTAGCACCCACCAGCATTATCAAATGTCTACACTTTATCATATCTGTTTGAGGATTTTTAAAGTAACAAAATCTTACAGACATGTTTCCCTTTTTTCTCTGCTGACGTAATTACTATCTTAAGGTTGGTCTCTATCTTTTCCATTCATGTTTGTATACTGTTACTACGTTTGAATGTGTCCACAAGCAATATATAGTATTATTTTTCACATTTTAGTAACTTACATACATGGTAACCTACTTTATGCATCTTTTTGCAATTTTTTTTTTTTTTGGCTAAGTTTTGTTTTCCCAGTTAACACAGAACTAGCTCATTTTCACCATTGTGTAATATTCTACTATAAAAGGCATGCTTCAATGTATTTCTCCTCCTTCTATTGGGGAACTTGTGTTACTTAATGCTGCAGTGAATGTCTTTGAACATGTCCATTAGAGCAATGGGTTAACATTTCTGAAGCCTATTCAAGAAGAAATAGAATTGCTGGGTCAGTTTGCATAGCTTTAACTTTACTAGCTGCCCCGAGATGGCTCTACAACACGGCTGTGCCAATATACCCTCCAACCAATGCCAGAGGAGAGGCCCTGCTTCCCCACAGGCTCATTGATGCTTGGTATTCTCAAGTTTTAAATTTCTGTCAAATAGATGGGTAGGATGGTGTAGTTGTTTTCATTTGTGTTCCCTGTTTATCCGTGAATTTAAACGTCTTTCATAATTATTGGCCATGTGAATTTTCTCTTTTGATGACTGTCTGGTCATGCTCATTGCGTATTTGCCTATTGGGAAGTTAGTGTCATTGATTTGTCAGAGCTCTTTACATATTATGGATTCAATCCTCTTTCAGTTATATGTGTTCAGATATCTTTTTTGAGTCTCGCCTCCTATTTTAACTTATTTATGATGAGTTACTTTGAAAATAAGGTTTTAATTTTAAGGTAGTCAAATGTGTCAATATTTTTCTTTAATGTTTATGTTTTTTGTACTTCCATTACCCCAGGGTTATAAAGGCATCCTATATTTCCATATAGAACTTTTCAAGTTTTCCTTTTTGTATTTAGATCTTTAATGAATCTTGAGACTATTTGTGTATATGTGTGCTATATGAGTTTGGAATCTAGCATAATATTGTTTATGTAATATAAGGCAAGACTGGAAAAAGATATCTGAACACTTAAAACTGAGAGAGGATTGAATCTATAATATGTAAAGAGCTCTGGCAAATCAGTAAGACACTAACCTCCCAGTAGGCAAATAAGCAATGAGCATGACCAGACAGACAGTTTTTGAAAGAGAAAATCCAAATGGCCACAATTGGTGGATTAAAACAACACACACATGTTTACTATCCCAGTTTCTGTGGGTCAGGAGCCTGGCACAGCTTAGCTGGAGCCTCTGCTTAGGGTGTCACAATGCAAACAACCAAGGTGTCGGCTGGAGCTGGGTTCTCATCAGAGGCTTGACTGGGGAAGGATCCTCTTTCAAGCTCCTCAGCTTGTTCACAGAGTTCATTGCCTTGCAGCTGTATGATCCATGGAAGTTTGTTTCTTTAAAACCAGTAATGAGGCCGGGTACAGTGGCTCATGACTGTAATCCCAGCAGTTGGGGAGGCCAAGATGGGTGGATCACAAGGACAGGAGATCAAGACCATCCTGGATAACACAGTGAAATCCCATCTCTACTAAAAATACAAAAAAAAATTAGCCAGGCGTGGTAGCAGGCGCCTGTAGTCCCAGCTCGGGAGGTTGACTCGAGGACTGCCTGCCACAGTGTATACTGATCATCATCTTCCAGCATTTTTTTAGGTGGTCCACCCCTTCCTCACCAACTGGCAATGCATCCTCCACCATGTATGAAGTTTCCGTAGGCACAGAGGTCTGTTTTGGGCTCCTTTGTTATTGCTGTTGTTCCAGTGGTCTTCCTGCCCCTACCACCCTCTAAATATGCTCCAGTTTGGGGTCACCAATGCCCACCATACTGCTGAATTCCATTAAGTCTTTTCAGTCTCACCCTACTAGACCCTCAGGGGTATCCGGCACCATGGACATCTCCTTCCCTCTTCAATCATTCTCCCCAGACTTGAGGCTCCTCATCCGGGGTGTCCTATGCCAGGTGCCCCTCCTGCCTGATGTAGGGGTCCCCCAGGTTCACTGCCTGGGTCATCTCATCAGCTCCTGGGACCAAATTCCACCTGAGGGTTGAGGATGCTCGATGACCACCCCAGGCTGGGGCCTCCTGGAGTTCCAAGAATGTGCAACTGATGGCCCATCAGACTCCACTTGGAAGACCTGTGCTCACGTCTGACTCAATGTGCCCACACCGATTTCCCAATTCCACGCTCCCCTCTAGAAGACCCCCTTCCCACTCACCATCGCTGCCTCCATGGATGGATGGAATGGATGTTGAAATCCATGGTGGGCTGGACTCCTTCCTTCTGTCTGCTGCCTCCCTGCCCGAGCCACCATCACCTCTCACTTGGGTGTCTCCAGTAGCTTTCCAACTTCCACTCTTGCCCCCTGCAGTCAATTCTCCACATGGCGGTCAGGGTAATATTTGTAAAAACATAAATCATTTCACATCATCCCCCCACTTAAAATCCTTTCTGTGGCTTCCCACTGCTTTTGGAATAGGATCCAGATTCCTCAATGTGCTCTCCGTCATGGGCGGCCACCTCCTCTGCAGCTCCATCTATCACCACCCTCCCCCAACGTGCGCCTCCCCCCTCGTCGGACCCCGGAGATTATCTGATTATTTCTCTAAGTGGGAGACTTTGGGGTGGTCCAAGTGGTCTGGGGGGAAAGGTGCCAAATTTCCCCTCTGAGTGGCAGGGCCTGGGCAGAGCCACGAGCCCCGAGGAGGTCAGGTTAAACGGCACTGTTTACTTTAGCCCTCTCCAAAGTGTGTTTTGGTGGTGAGAGAGAGTTATGAATAAGCTCTTAATTCCAGCAAGGGCGTGGGTCAGCTCTCCGACCGCGGCGTTTATTGACACATGCGTCTGCTCCCTTGCCCAGTGCCCCGAGTCTGAGGGGTCCGTCTCTGTGCAGGGGCTGGCGGCCCCGGCTCACCTGGGCGGGGGCCGGGCCTACCTGCAGCCTCTCTCCAAATGCACCGTGGCATCAGTTTTTCCATTAGTGCTGGTGGGGACCAGGGAGGGTGGGAGGGGGTGCATCTGGGAAAACTGTCATGAGCAGGGAGGGACCCAGACCCCACCCCTGGCTGCGGGGGTGCCCAGAAGCCAGATGCCACCCAAGGAACGAGGTGGGTGGGAGGTCCGTGGGGCTGTTTGGAACTCTGTCACCTGGTTAGGCTGTTTGTTTGTGTTTTTACCAGGCTGATGGCATCCTTGGGGCCTGAGTTGGGAGCAAGCTGAACTCATGAGCTCACTTGCTATGTGGCTTGAGACCAGTTGGGTTCTCCTGCTGGTTGGGCCTCAGTTTCCCCATCTGCCTTACAGTCATTCTATTCTACAGGCAGCAGACTGTGTCCTCACATAGGATGGTGGTTTTTGGAAGAAGGATATTTGAGAACACGTTCTCAAATGGAAATCACAAGTTCAGAGAGGTCCATTTATGTACATCTGCCCAGGAGCCATCCTGATGGAAGCCAAGAGCCAGGACAAGAAGGTCCAGATAAATATATGAGCCAAGAGTCACACAGTGACGCTGCTGTGAGGCTGCCAGTGCACCAGTCTCAAAATGACAAGACGGCAGAGATGGAGAACAGATTAGCGGTTGCCTGGGGATAGCAGCGGGATGGGAGATGGACGCAATTCTAAAGGGGCAGCACAAGGAACCTCTTCTAGGGTAATGAAGTCATTCTGTATCTTGACTGTGGCGCTGGTCACAGGAATCCAAACATGGCACCAAGTTGCACAAAACGACACACACACACACACACACACACTGAATTCATGTAAAAACTGGTGAAAATACAACATAGTCCATGATCTACTTAACAGTAGAGTACCAGTGTCAATTTCCTGATGTTGAGGTCATACTACAGCCATATAAGCTGTTGCCATTGGAGGAAGCGGGGGGCAGGGGAGAGAGTACATAGGACTTTGTACTTTTTTCCCAGGGTCTTGTGAGTCTGTAATATAATTGCAAAATTAAAAGTTGTTTTTTTAAAAGCTCGGGAAGGGTATTCATGTGCCCAAGGTCACACAGCAAATTGAGAACTAGGCTAGAGTTAATCCCCAGAGCTTTTGATAGCCATGTTTTTTCCACTCTATCATAGAAAGACAGAGTAAGACAGGCATTCTGTAAAATAATCCTAGATGAGTAATAGTGAAGACATGAGAGTAGTAATAGTGGAAGAAATCATAATTCTTTTTTTTTTTTTTTTTTGAGATGAGGTCTCTGTCACCCAGACTGGAGTGCAGTGGCACAATCATGGCTCACTGCAGCCTTGACCTCCCTAGCTAAAGCAATCCTCCAGCCTTGGCCTCCCAAAGTGCTGGACTATAGCCATGGATCATTGTGCTTGGCTGCTAGTAATAATCATTGTAGTAATTGTAGCAGTGACAGTAGCAATAATCATGACAGCTTATGTTTATTGAGGACTGGCCTCAAGCCAAGCACCTTGTGTCTGCTTTACATATATTACTCCTGCTCTTCCTCACAGCACCCAAGGTTGTATAGATGGGAAACTGAGGCACAGTTCCCAGCTCACACAGAAGATAGTAAAGGTTGAATCTAAGCCTTTCACTCCATTTTTCGATTCAGGTGTCCACCATAAGCCTTTGTCCTTATCCCATGTCCCTATTTGAAACCCTCCTGCAAAATTATGCCAGCCAGGTTGAAATTCCAACCTGGTGTCCAGGATCCACACCTTGGTCATATCTGCTCTCTGACAGAGGTCCTGGCTAGCACAAAGGGGCCACAAATGGGTCAGTGGCAGGATCAGTGACCTTGCTTGGGAATCTAGGTAGGTGGCCAGAGATGGTTTTGGCACTGAGTGGCCCTCGCAATTTACATCCACCCTGATGCCATCCCGATGGAGGTCGTGGGCCAGGACAAGGAGGTGTCCAAATAAACAAACAAGCCTATAGCCAGGAGGTGCGGCTGCGAGGTGGCTATAAACAGGGAGCATATTGGGAGGCTGAGGCGGGCCGATCACGAGGTCAGGAGATCAAGACCATCCTGGCTAACACGGTGAAACCCCATCTCCGCTAAAAATACGAAAAAATTAGCCAGGCATGGTGATGGGAGCCTGTAGTCCCAGCTAATCGGGAGGCTGAGGCAGGAGAATGGTGTGAACCCAGGAGGTAGAGCTTGCAGTGAGCCGAGACTGTGCTACTGCACTCCAGCCTGGGCGACAGAGCAAGACTCCATCTCAAGAAAAAAAACAAAACAAAACAGGGAGCATAGAATACCGGATGGAGAGCCCAGAGCCCCTGGTCCTTTTTGTTTTCTGTTTTTTTTTTGGGGGGGGTGGGGGGAAGACAGGGTCTCCCTCTGTCTCCCAGGCTGAAGTGCAGTGGCATGATCCTGGCTCACTGCAACCCCAAACTCCTGGCCTCAAGTGATCCTCCCATTCAGCTTCCCAAAGTGCTGGGATTACAGGCATGAGCCACCGTGCCTAGCCTGCCCAGGTGCTATTTATTCACTGATCCACCCCCATGGGCTGGGCACCTGGGTTGACACGCCCCCTCTGTGCCTCAGTTTTGGTCTCAGAAAGCTCTGGGGGCCCTCCCATTTGAGTTGCACACCTGCTCTGTGTGGGGCTGTTTCTGGCTCCTGGATAGCCTGGCCCATGCTGGTGTGGCCTGGAGGTCCCTCTCCTGCTAGATGGGGCTGGGCAGCCATAACAAATGATCACAAACCTGGGTGCTTTGAACAACAGGATTTAGTGTCTTACATTTCCGGAGGCCAGAAGTCTGAAACTGAGGTGTCAGCAGGACCGTGCTCCCTCTGAAGGTTCTAGGAGAGTATCCTTCCTTGTCGCTTCCAACTTCTGGTGGCTCCAGGCATTCCTTGGCTCATGGCTGCATCCCTACAATCTTTATCTCTGTTGTCACCTGGCCTTCTCTTTTCTCCCTGTTTCTTCTCTATGTGTCCCTTAAAAGGACACTTGTCATTGGATTAAAGGCACCCCTGGATAATCTCAATGATCTCACCTCGAGATCGTTAACTTCATTAAATTAGCAAATAAGTTCAATTCGCAGGTTCCAGAATTAGGATATAGACATATCTTTTGGAGGGCCGCCATTCTACCCACTACAGACCCTCTGCATCAATCATGCTGGAGATGAAGAGAGATCATGACACCAGAGGCCTTCCTGATCCTGACCCAGCCTCTGCTTTCTCCACCCCTCATGCCCTCTGCTTCTGCACAGTGCCTTAGCACATGCTTGTTTTCTCAGCTCAGGACACTCCTTCCCTCATGTGTCGCCAGTTTCTTCCTGACCCTCTCTGAGCCCCCATAGTGGGCCTAACTCCAGCTACAAATCTTTAGCAGTCCCAGAACTTCTCCTTCGAAGAACATGTTATGTTAAAGTGAAATAACTCAGTTTCTCCATCTGTGAAATGGACCCAATATGATACCTCCCTTGCTGGGTCAATGTGAAGATTCAGTAAGGCCCTGGCTGGTCATGTGTTCAGCCAGTGGCCCAACATATACCAAAGGCTCAGTAAGAGGAAGGCTGTGTATCTGTTTTAATGAAAAGTCAAAGCTCTTTATCACCTGTCACCCAGATCTGAGCACTCATTAGGCATTCTGGCCTATGACAGAGATGGACAACTTAGAAGGGGCTCAGGAGAGGAACACAGGAGTTTATTAAAAGGAATTCAAGTCCAATGAAAAGAATAAAAGCAGGATGTGGGAGTGACTGGAACAGTAGAGGCAAGAGGCACCTTAGTTGTGGTGGCCAGGGAAGGCCTCAAAATGAAATCTGAGTGGCAAGAAGGAGCCAGCCTGAGGGCAGCATGATCTGCAGAGGCAATAGGTGAGGCAAAGGCCCCGAGGTGGGAAGGAGCTGAATGCTTCCAAGGAAGAGAAGTAAGGTCAGTGTGACTGGAGCAGAATAGATATGAGCAGGGCTGGTGAGGCCTGAAGTCAGAGAGCTGGGCAGAGGCTAGGTCAGGAGACACTTGTAGGCTAGGGCAAGATGGAGTGGGCTGGAATAGGATGGAGTCTGTTCCCAGTGCAAAGAAGAAGCCATTGGTCAGTTTAAGAAGATCTGAGACGCATTTTAAAAGCTCTTTGATCCTAAGGAGAAGAGTCTGGAAGGCCCCAGGGTGGAAGCTGTGATAACATGGGTGACTAATGGGCAGATTCCAGAGAAATAACGGAGGGACCTTTGACAGGATGTGCTGGCAAGTGGTGTTTCCATTGCTTATTGTGTGTAACAAATCACCCAAATGTAGTGGCTCAGAACAACATCATTTTATTGCTCATGGTTCTGTGGATTAGGTGGGCTCAGCAGGGACGGTTCATCTCTGCTCTACAAGGTGTTGCAGGGATAATTCATAAGGCTACACTCAGCTGGGGGCTGAATTGGCCTGGAAATTTCCAGATGCATCTACCCATGCCTGAGGCCTTGGGGCTGGCTGTCAACTGGGGCACCTTAGTCCCTTGTAGGTGGCCTCTTTGTCGAGCAGGATAGCCTTGGCTTCCTTCTCTGGCAGCTTAGGGGAGCACAAGAGTGAAAGTGAAAGTCGCTAGGCCTCTTGAGGTCTAGGCCCAGAAGCACTGGAGTCACTTCCACCACATTCTGTTGACTACAGTAATTCACATGTAATTCACATTCTGTTGGCTACAGTAATTCACATGCTTGAGTCCAGGTTCAAGAGCAAGGAAAATAGACTCTGCCCATTGGTGGGAGGAGCAGCATGCACATACAGGGAAGAATTGATGGCCACCATATTTGCCAATGACTAGCACAGATAGGATGTGGGTGGTGGGGGATGGAACTCAGGACAACGCCCAGGGCTTTGCTGAGCCCTGGGTGCACAGCGGTGCCACTGAGATGGGGAAGACTGGGGGAGGAGCAGCTTGATGGAAGGGAAGGGAATCAGGAGTTCTGCTTGGGCTGTGTGGATGCCAAGCTGCAGGGTGGCTGATGGAGCATCCTCCATAACAAACGGGACTGCATGTGGAAGAGGAGGGAGCTCCTTGTATGTGCAATGACCCTGAGAGTTAAGGCTAATTCGCCCCATTCTAGACATGAAAGAACCTGAGGCTCACAGCATTTTACCCACAGTCACCTAACAATTTAGTCTCAGAACAGTGATTCGAACCTTGGGTGAGAAGCAAAAAGCATTTGATCTTCCCCCTCTTGCTCATCATGGACCTAAGGGAGGCTGGTTGGGACATAGTGTGTTTCTATTACAAATGAAAGCAATCACCGGTGTGGTGTTCCTTCAGGGCTCACCATGCACCAAGGCATTGCTAAGTTGTCATCCCAACAAAAAAGTAGAATAGGCACTGTTATTGTCCGCATTTTACAGAGGAGGGAACTGAGGCTCAGAGAGGGGAAGTGATTGGCCCAAGGTCACACAGCAGTCGCTCTTCAGAGATAGGAATCAAACTCAGGCCTGCAAGACCTCAGCGCTCGCAACCATTCACCTCACCCCTCTGTCATCTATCATTTGGGACTCATGGTATGGCAACCCCATGAAACTTTGCCCAAAAATCTACACCAAGGGTTGGCAAACCACAGCCCACTGTGGGCCAAATCCAGCCCACTTCCTGTTTTTGAAAATAAAGTTTTATTAGAACTCAGCCACACTCATTTGGTTCCATATTGTCTGTGATATCTTTTGTGGAATGGTGGCAGAGTTGAGTATTTCCAACTGCTACTACTGCATATCCAAAAATATGTACTGTGTAGAGGTCCTTAGAGAACAGTTTTAGAGAAAAGGTGTACCAAGCCCTGATCTAGAACAAAGACAGTAGGATCTTGGCTCTTCATTATGGAAATGAGGAGAGTGATGCCTGAGGGGGCATCCCTCAGCCGAGGCCACAGAGTGGCAGGGCAGGGACAAGAGCAGAGGCCTCAGGACTCTGTCCCTCACTCATTTAGCTGATGGAGACCTCCAGAAGCAATATGCTGCCAGGTTGGGACTCAGGAAAGACACGCTTTGATGGGAAGGCAAGAAGGACTGAGAAAGGCTCTTTCCCCAACTCAGAGAAAGTTCTCTTCCAGTGGGGATGAAAAGTCAGAGAGATATGGGCTGCTCTGAAGTTTTGCTGGACTGGTTTTCAGGCAACTCTTCCACCCTTCCCCTTTCTCTTCAGCTCAAGGGCTCCTTCCAGGGCTCTGGCATGTTCTAGAGAATGTAGCCCCTGACTTTCTAAGTCATCAGGGACCTCCACCCCCAAGCGAGCCGCTCTTGCAAGGACTCTGAGAATCGAATGAAAGGTCAGCGAGAAACCCAATCTGGGCTATCAGGTGGGGGCTTAGCCAGCGTCTCTTTCTCCCCGAGATGGGCAGGATCCCTTTTCCTCTCGCAGCCGACGACCGTGCATTCCAAGTACCAGCTGGATTCTCCCGGCCGAAAATAAAAGTCCTTCGAACATTGCAGAGGTTCAGAAGACTTCTTTTAAAAGTAACCCCCCAAACAGCGGCTTTGCAAGCCACCCACAGACAGAATCAAGCTCCATTTGTTTCCAGAAGGCCGAGGGGCAGGGGCTTCGAAAAAAGAACCTTCTCTGAAACTCACGGGGAGGCGAAGGCGGGGTCAGAGGGCACATTCCGATTGCTAAGATGCATTGATGAGAGCCCAGGCCCCCCTGGGCCTTGCCAGGGAGAAAAGGAGGGGGCTACAGCAGGGGGCACCGGGGCCTACAAGGCAGCCGGCCTCAGAAACACTCCCCCTGGAGCTGGCCACAAAGAGTCGGAGAGCAGACCGTCCTCCCTAGCTGGGCCCCTACCTCCTGCAGATATACCGAAAAAGAATCCTCAGGTCTTCTGAAAGGAACAGAAAGCAGCGAGGTTTTGCTAAGAGGGTTATTTATTATTTATTTATTTTTGATTGGTTTGGTTGGCTGCATTTTGCCCCAAAATCGGAAACTGCAAGGGGGAATAGTGAGTGATGAGCCAAAGCTGGGCAATGTTTTGTTTCTTGACCATTTGCAAGAGGGGAGCAGGAAGGATGGACAGAATGTTCTGGAATGAGTCCTGGCTCGGCCGTCCAGGGCTGGGTGATCTTGGACAGACGTCCTCACCTCTCTGAGCCTTGGTTTCCTGCGCGTTGACTGGGTCCCTAGTTCCTGCCTCCCGAGGTTGAGACGATCCACTAAGATGACAGAAGGGTACAAGGACCTGTGTGTGGCTAGCACAGAGGAGCT
The DNA here is from genome assembly GCF_003255815.1 of Theropithecus gelada. NCBI lineage: Eukaryota > Metazoa > Chordata > Mammalia > Primates > Cercopithecidae > Theropithecus > Theropithecus gelada. Next base: position 23,047,377 of record NC_037678.1, on the reverse strand, counting down.
GCTCTGAAACGCTGAGGGCGGAGGTAGCTAGAGGGTCCACTGGGAGGCATGACACAGGAGTCTGCGAGTTGAGGCCCCAGTGGTGGGCAGGGAGGAACTCTGCTGGGAAAGAAGGAGCAGCGGGTAAAGTGATCTTGAGCTATGAAGTGGCTCAGACAGAAAGAAGCTCTGAGAGCATCTTCTCAAAATCTTTCCGGAGGTAAACTGAGGCTGAGGAACACATGGGCAAGTCAGTGAGCGAACTCTTGGCATCATCTAAGGCCCCAGTCCATAGTTTTCTCAACTCACCTTCTCTCGGAAGCACATTGGCCAAACGCCTCGGTCCATCCCTTTAAAGGTGGGTCAGGGAAAGCTCTTTTCCCTTCAGAAAAGTGGGGCTGGGGGGAGGTTTCCTAAAGTATTAAGAAATGAGGAAGGAAAACTTGCCTGACTCCCTACTAAGGAGAAGAACTCACAGCCTATGTAGTTTGGCCTCCGCTGGAAAATAGCACAGAAAATAATAGCCCATTATTCAAAATACATTCAAGGAGCTTGATGGTGGAGTCACTCTGGGCTGGGGCAGCCCAGGAAGCTTTGGGCCCTGCAACTCCTGGAGGCGCAGAGGGAAAAAATAGCAAGTAGACAATGGGGAGTGAATTTATAAGACAACTTCTTATAATCCCAGTGCTTTGGGAGACCAAGGTGGGAGGATGGCTTGAGGCCAGGAGTTTGAGACCCGCCTGGGCAACATAGTGAGACCCCCACCTCTACAAAACATTTTAAAAGTCCCGGGCGCGGTGGCTCACACCTGTAATCCCAGCACTTTGGGAGGCTGAGGTGGGTGGATCATGAGGTCAGGAGATCGAGACCATCCTGGCTAAAATGGTGAAACCCAGTCTCTACTAAAAAATACAAAAAAATTAGCCGGGCGTGGTGGCGGGGGCCTGTAGTCTCAGCTACTCAGGAGGCTGAGACAGGAGAATGGTGTGAACCCAGGAGGCGGAGCTTGCAGAGAGCTGAGATCGTGCCACTGCACTCCAGCCTGGATGACAAAGCAAGACTCTGTCTCAAAAAAAAAAAAAAAAAGAAAAGAAAAATTTAAAGTTAGCCGGGCATGGTGCAGGCCTGTAGTCCCACCTTCTTGGGAGGCTGAGGCAGACGATTGTTTGAATCCAGGAGTTTGAGGCTGCAGTGAGCTATGATTGCACCGCTGCACTCCAGGCTGAGTGACAGAGCGAGATTCCATCTCAAAAATAAAATTTATAAAAGATGCTTTGAACTCATTTCTGTTGACAAATAATCGGGAACTGAGTTCCATGTGCTCAGGGGGAAATAGCAGGGCACAGTGGCTCCTCACGGGGCCTGAACCTCCACAGCATGAATGAGTGACCTCATTTATCTCATTTCCTCAGTGAAATTGTCAAGATTGGAGGTGATGAAAAGGCCCTGGGGTAGGTAACCCCAGTTCACAGGTCCTTCCTGGGTGTTTCCCAGCCTGTGTGTCATCCCTGTTTCTTGCACAGTGCCTGGGACCTGGCCTACGCGGCTCTCATACAAACTGCTCACTAACTGGTGGCTCCAGGCACTGAAGAAGGAAGGCCACACCTCCAGCTGCCCCCTCGGGGTCCTTAAACTCACTGCCCCCAACAAATCCCTAACAAACGTGTGACAACTCAACTCCCTCAGTTCCATGTCTCCCCCATCCCATCTCAAAAGCTCTCCCCACAAGGAGGAATCTGTGCTTCTGGAATGCCCTGGGCCTTTCCTGTCTCTGAAGTTCTTCCATCAGCTCTTTTTTTTTATGCTTAATTTTTTTTTTTTTCTTTTTTTGACTGTGTCACCCAGACTGGAGTGCAGTGGCACCATCTCGGCTCACTGCAACCTCCACCTCCCAGACTCAAGCGATTCTCCTGCCTCAGCCTCCCAAGTAGCTGGGACTATAGGCATGTGCCATCACACCCACCTAATTTTTGTATTTTTAGTAGAGTGGGGTTTTGCCAAGTTGGCCAGGCTGGTCTTGAACAACTGACCTCAAGTGATCCACTGGCCTGGGCCTCCCAAAGTGCTGGGACTACAGGATTACAGGCATGAGCCACTGCTCTCGGCCTTTTTATGTTTAATTTTTAGAGACAGGGTCTCACTCTGTCGCCCAGGCTGGAGTGCAGTGGCATGATCATGTCTCACTGCAACCTTGACCTCCTGGGCTCAAGCGATCCTCCTTCCTCAGCCCCTCGAGTAGCTGAGATTATAGGTGCACAACGTTTTTAATTTTTGTAGAGACAGGGTCTTGCTATGTTGTCCAGCCTTGTCTCAAACTCCTGGCCTCAAGGGCTTCTCCTGCCTCGGCTTTCCAAAGCACAGGCATGAGCCACCACACCCAGCTCATCAGCTCTTTCTGGGCCTCTCTTAAGAGAGGACAATTTTTTTATTACTATACTTTAAGATCTAGGGTACATGTGCACAACATGCAGGTTTGTTACGTATGTATACATGTGCCACGTTGGTTTGCTGCACCCATTAACCTGTCACTTACATTAGGCATATCTCCTAATGCTATCCCTCCCCCGACCCCACGACAGGCCCCAGTGTGTGATGTTCCCCGCCCTGTGTCCAGGTGTTCTCATTGTTCAGTTCCCACCTATGAGTGAGAACATGTGGTGTTTGGTTTTCTGTCCTTGCGATAGTTTCCTCAGAATGATGGTTTATGAGTTCATGTCCTTTGTAGGGACATGGATGAAGAGAGGACAATTATTGTTCCCACTACATAGGGTTGGTGGAGGGATCCTGAAGCTGCACAGTGGCCCCTTTACTGGGATGTCTCTGAGAATCAGGCCCCCAGAAGATGCTAATGGTGACAGGGCACGGGGGGAAGTATAAAGGTCACACCCTGAAAATCATCTATCTTCATCTGCACATGCAAATGAGAGGCAAAGCCCACCCTAGTCTGGTGCACAGCCCTTCAGAATTTGCAATATGCTTTTCCTTCCCAAGAGCTCCCTGGCTTCTCTGAGTGACCTCAAAAGGGTGGGAGGACAGGGATTCTTGTCCCCACTGGACAGATGAGGATCCTGAGGTCAGAGAGGACCAGGAGAACTAAGCTGGAAGGAACACTGGACAGGAGACAGGAGCAACTGATGGAAGCCCTGACTCAAGGGCCACGCTGTGGGGGAACAAACCATGGATCCACTACAGATTAGCTGTGTGACCCTCAGTAAGTGGCTTAACCTGTCTGTGCCTCAGTTCCTTCATCTGTCAAATGGGGATACTAATAAATTCCTCTCTCATGGGGCTATTGTAAGGACTAAATGAGTTAATGAACATAAAGCACTTAGAACAGACCCCTGTGCATAATAAGCACAAGAACTGTTAGTTTTTATTTTTATTGTCGTCATCATCACCATCCTTACCCCACAGCCAACCGGCAATGGGACCTTGGGTATGCTCCTTTTCCTCTCTGGGCCTCAGTTTCCCCACGGGCAGAATGATCTTGGTTTGACGGTCTGTAACAGTGCGGTGTGTCCAGAATTCCTGCTTCCATGCCCAATGTACAGACGAGAAGCGGGGTAGAAACTCGGGACTCACAGAGTCCCCGCAGGAGACCACCTTCTCTTTTCTAGGTCTCAGTTTCCCCATTTGCCAGGTGAGGAAGTGAACAAGTCATGCCCTGAGAAGCACAGAGCACTGTGCTCCCCAGAAGCCTGTGGAGCCCTGGGGGAAACCGAGTCACCTGGCTTCAACTGCCCTTCTGCAGTGTCCCAGGCCTAAGGCCAGAGCAGGCTCCAAAGGGTTAATCCCCATGGGCAAGGTGAAGGGAGCCCCGTGTGCTGTGTTCTGACCGTGGTCTCCACAGCCAAAGCCCCGGAGGGAAGAGCCCCATGTTTGTGTTGGCAGCTGGGCCAGACGGTGGGAGGAACCGGCGCTCAGTGGGGCCTGGAAAAGTCGGCTCATCCTGCAGCGGGGCTGGGCCAGCCTCGCCCGGGTCCCCGCTCCGCCACCTGCTGCCCCATTACCTAAGCCCCACACAGGACATGAGCACATGGGCCGGGCGTGAGCAGCAGCAGCAGCTCAAACAGGAAGGCCATTCACACAGCGGCCCCCAGCCCGGCCCAGACACAGCCCCAAGTGGGGTCTGCAGCCGGCCTCCTCTTGCTCCGCCATTCACCATGAGGCCTGTGGGTGCCAGGCATGGAGGGAGGACACCTGGCGGGGGAGAAGGGGACAAGACAAACCAAACGTGGCTGGGGCCCCCCACCCCCGAGAGCTCGTGGGCCAGGAGGAAACGTGCTTTAACGGGGGTGTGCGGCACCAGTGATTAAGGAGCAAGAGGAATGTTCCAGACGCTGAGGACCAAGGGCCTCCATGAAGGCTTCTTGGAGAGTACAAGGCCTGAGCCCATTTACGAGCTTGTCCAGGAAAAGTGACGGCTTCAGGGAGGACCACAGAAGGCTGCAGAACAAACACAACACTTGAACTGACCCTCAAAGGATAAGGGGCCATTTGACTCAGTACACAAATAAGAGAGGACTCCGGGTGGAGGGAGCTGCGTGCACAAAGCCTTGGTGGTGTGAGGTCCTAGGAGGTTGGAGCACACCCGAAGCATCACATGGGTGTCTCTGATTGGGAGGGGAGGAGTTTTTCCTGCAGTGACAGCCACAGCCTCCTCCTCAAGCAAAGCTGTGGGGTACTGTGGTCTGAGCGGCAGACTCAGGCCCAGATCTCCTGGGGGTAAACCCCTGTTCCACCCCTTTCCCTCTGTGAGACCTTGGGCGAGGTCTGAGCGTGGCAATTTGTCTTGCCTCAGTGTCCTCATCTGTAAAATGGGCACAGTCAGTGGGTTACAGATGAGGTAGACTGAAGAGCAGGAAGGGCCTTTGCTCTGCCGTTTGCCGTAGTTCCCACCACGCCCTACTGCCTTGCACTCTGTTCAGTTATATTTTTACCTTCCTCGTCTGGCCCAAGCCTTCTCCGTTTACTACCAGCGACCCAGAATGTCACGTGCCATCCCAGCAAGCTGAGCTTTGCCCTGGAGGGGCGCATGAATGTCTGACTCTCCTTACTGGCTTGGACATTTTCTAGGGAAAGAAGGGACCCCAAGGGATGGCTCCAGGGAAGGGTGTGGGGGCTTGCCTGGGGAAAGCAAACAGCTCCAATGACAGCCCCCAGCCTGGGCAGGATAAAGGGAAGGGAGAGAAGGGGGCAGCTCAAAGCTCCTATTAGAGGTCTTTGTGCTGTTGGGGAGCAGGGGAGTGAAGGGGAAGGTTGGGGATAGGGAGGTGGGTGGGGGGTAGGGAGGAGGAACAGGGCCTGAGACTGGCTCATACCTCCCCAGAAGCTAATTGTTTTGCCTCCTTCTGTCTGAGAGGTCAGAGCTGGGCACACTACTGGGGGAATGTTGAAGAGCTCAGGGGCTGCAGCTGCTGACCCAGGGCTGTGACCACCTGGCTGGGGGCCTGGGGCTGGCATAAAATTGGGCATAGGGTCTGGGTCAAAGTTCAGGATCTACATGGCCAGAAGTTCAAACTGAAACAGGAATATGATTACCATTATTTTTAAGCAATATGACCTGAGCTATAATTTTGAATGCTTCCTGTATACTAGGTGTGTTAAGCCTTAAAAAAAAAAATCTTTTTTAATTTAATTTAATTTTTTTTTTTTTTTTTGAGACAGGGCCTTGTTCTGTAGCCTGGGCTAGAGGGCAGTGGTGTGATCATAGCCTACTGCAGCCTTGACCTCCTGGGCTCAAGTGATCAGGAATGTGGGTCCAGAATGCACACTTCTTATTTCTTGGAGAGAAACTGCAAGTTTAGCTTTTAAAAATGTTTAAATAAGAGTTACTGTCTTTTAAAACCCTACAAGGGCCTAGTGAAAAATATGTGAGGGCTGGATTTGACCTATGAGACAGTAGTTTGTGACCTGATTCCAGGTCAGTGTGTCCTGCAGACCAAGAATTCCACAAAATGTTCACTGATAAAAGCATCCCCTGGTCAGTACCACTGGGCAACTCAGCATTCCTATGCTGAGTTGAACTTTGGGAATCCCAGAGTTCATTAGCATATTAAAGGCTCTGAAAAGGTCTGTAAGAAAGAGATGTGATTAACTTGTGAAGCCCAGAAGGGCATCAGTGCTCCATAGGACCTGTCTTGTGACATAGCCCCTCATAGAGCTGTGATCTCTTCAGTGTGCTCACCGTTTCATAAGGTCATGGGTCCTGGAGGCCCATCTAAGCCCTGAGTTAGGAACCTACCTCTTTTATCTGCTACTCTGACAATAGTTACGAAGCCTGTTTCTAGGCCAGACATGGTGTGAGCACCAGGGACACAGTGATGACCTGACAGGTGTATGTCCCCTGCCCTGCCTTGTAGAGACCATACCTAATGCCCCCTTTGTCTGGGTTTGCTCTCGCCTCCAACTCCAACCCTTCCAATCACTTTGCTCTGCTGTTTGCCATAGTTCCCACCATGCTGTACTGCCTTGCACTCTGTTCAGTTATCAGTCACAACATTAATGCACACATAAAGGCCTTGTCAGCCCAAAGCAGGCACTGGAGTTCTCTCCCAGAAGATCTGGGTTCTATCCTGGCTCTGTCCTGAACACACCGTGAGATATCCAGTTGACATTCAGTCATCATGTATCTACTAGGCAGCTACTATGTCCAGGCACTGAGCTCAGTGCTAGGCACAAAGGCAAGAAGAGGAAGGATTCTAAGAGCTGGCTCTGGCCATCATGGAACCTGCAGCAGAGAAGAAGAGAGAGAGAAATAATAAGAATAATAATAAGGAACGGCAAGGACCAAAACATAAAATAATTAAATTGTTCTTGGGTTTTGTTTTGTTTTTTGAGGCAGAGTCTCGCTCTTGTCACCCAGGCTGGAGTGCAATGGTGCAATCTTGGCTCACTGCAACCTTCACTTACCAGATTCAAGCGATTCTCCTGCCTCATCTTCCCAAGTAGCTGAGATGACACCTTGCCCAGCTAATTTTTTTGTATTTTTAGTAGAGACAGAGTTTCTGCATGCTGGCCAGGCTGGTCTCAAACTCCTGACCTCAGGTGATCTGCCAGCCTCAGTCTCCCAAAGTGCTGGGATTATAGACATGAGCCACCAAACCTGGCCTGTTGTTGTTTTTATTTTAACTTTTATGAAGCACATAAACAAGAGATTGAAATAGAGAATGTAATAGACTGGGAAACTTACTTCTGAGGGGATGGTCAAAGAAGGTCTATGGAAGTGGCATTTATACTGAGACCTAAAGGGCAGGAAGAAAACCATGACAAAAGCTGTCCAAATGAAGAGCATTGTCTGGGCAAAGGCCCTGAGAGAGGGAAGGGCAATAATTATAGAGGAGAAGGATAGGAGATGAGATTGGAGAAGTTAGAAGGGCCCAAATCATGCAAGGGCTTATAGACAATATGTATCAGTTAGCTTTTGCTGCATAACAAACAATCCCAAAACTTGATGGCATGTAAGACCTATCATCTATTATTATAGTTCACACTTCTAGGGGTCAGTAGTTGGCTTGGGGAGTGTTCTTCTCTATGTTTGGATTGGCTGGAGCATTTTAGCTGGAACAAATTTGCCCCTAGCTGTCTCATCCTCTCCTGGGATTGAAAGCTAGCCTGGGTGTGTCCTTCTCGTAGCGATGGCAGAATCTCAAGACAGTGGAAGCCACAAGGCCACTGGAAGTATTGACTGGAACTGATACATTGATACTTCTGCTTCATTCTAGTGACAAAGTCACATGGCCACCTTCAGGAGCAGGCAATTCCATCCCATCCACAGTAGGAGAGCACAGCAAGAGAGAGGGAGAGGTGGTGGCTTGGACAAGGATGGTGATCATAATTAGGAGAAAAGTAGATTAATTCTGGAGCCATTTAAGGGGCAGAAACAACAGGAATGTTGATGATGGGTTGGACAAAAGAAGTGCAGAAAAGGGTAGACTCAAGTTAGGCTTCTCAAGGTCTTCCAGAGTGAGGGGTTGGATGATGAGGGCATTGGAGGCAGGAGAAAATAGGTGTGGGGCTGACCTCAGTCCACTCTGGCCCCCAGCTTCCTCATCTGAACCATAAGAGGATAGGGAAGGGCCTCCCGGGCTAGCCCATGCCCCTCTTCACCTCCATCCCCAGCCAGAGCCCAAGCTGCCTGCTGACTGTGGCTTCCATGGTGTACAGTGAAGACCAGCCAGGCCTGCCGTGATATATGACCCCCATAGCTCACAGCCCGGCTGCCGCTGGGATGATGTGTTGTTGCCATCCATCACCAGCCAGACGGGCACCAAGCGCCAGAATTCGGCAGCTGCCCTTCACCGGGACACTTAATTATAAAGGCCTGAAATTTTTCCCCACCGACCTGGGAAATAAAGGCTTTGTTTACCAACGGCAAGTTGGGAGGCTCCCAGGAGAGGTCCGATATATCAGAGCAGCCTGGCAGACGCAGTGCAAATCCTGATGGGGTGGTGGAGGGGTGGGGGCTTCCGAGGAGCTGTCACCTCAACCCCCCTGGTCACCCCTGAGCCCTGCTCTCCAACGCTGCACGAGAAGATTGATTCCCGAAGCTCTATGCCGTCGTCTCACCTGTGCCGTGTTGGAGTTCGCTGAAAGCTCACTCCGTTGCTGCAGAGCCCTCAGATCCGCTCTCTGGACTTCTCCTCTGGGTTTGCCAGAAAACTCGCAGGACATCATCTCTGTCAGGACCCATGTGAGCAGAGCCACTGGGGAAGTGGGTCACGGATCGCAGGGGAAGCCAGCGGACTCAGCAGTACTTGGAAGAAACTGTTCAATGTCACTACTCAAAAGAATCTGAGTTCATCCAGCCAAGTGGTCCTCAAAAGTGTGGTCCCTTGACCATCAGCATCAGCATTTCCCTGGAACTTGTCAGAAATCCACACTCTTGGGCCCCATCCCTGACCTAATGAATCAGCAATTCATTGCTGGGGATGAGTCCGGTGATCTGTGTTCTAACGAGACCTCCAGAACATTCTCATGTGCGCCGAAGCTTGAGAACCACTGGCTGGTCCACTCACAGCCTCCTTTTGTGCTTCTGGGTTACCAAAGCTCCAGAGAAGGGGACATGGCTTGCCCAGGTGACCCAGAAAGCAGAAACAGCTGCGACTTTCGACCCAGGTACCAATACTCCCTAGGTTTCTGTGTGTAATCCTGGGGTGGTGGTTAAGTCTCTCCGAGCCTCTGTTTTCTCTTCTGTAAAATGGGGTTAAGAGTGCTAACCATGTAACTTGAGCTCAGGGTTGAGTGAGGAAAGCCCCTGGTGCACAGAAGATTCTGGACACAGATGGGCCTTTACTGTGTCTCTCTGCAGTGGGATGTATCCATTCCCTTCCATCTACACAGAGGGGCCTCCTCGGCATTCCCAGGACCTACCTGCTCAGGCAGGGGATCCGTCCTTGCTGATGCTCAGCTCAAAGCCAGGGCAAAAACCCATGCCAGCTGGCGTCTGAAAGAGTCCCAAGCAAAGGTGTCTTCTTTCTACTCATTCTCCAGCCTCACTCCTGGGATACAGGAATTGGAAGGGTGAAAGAATAGCAGGGGTAGGAAGGGGGCTTCAATTGAGAGAAAAGGGCTCTCAGAAGCACAGAGGCCAGAAACAAGAAGGCAGCCCAGGCTCATCTCAGTCACATCCAGAGATGTATCTGGAGCCCTCACATTGGTGGCTTAAGGCAAGGCAGGGCTGGGTAGATTTATCCTCATATCCACCCTCTGTCTGATTCCTCACTGAGATTTTTATTTTTTATTTTATTATTATTATTTTTTTAGACGGAATCTCGTTCTGTCACCCAGGCTGCAGTACAGTGGCATGATCTCAGCTCACTGCAACCTCTGCCTCCAGGGTTCAAGTAATTCTCCTGCCTCAGCCTCCTGAGTAGCTGGGATTACAGGCACCTGCCACCACGCCCGGCTAATTATTGTATTTTTAGTACAGACAGGGTTTCACCATGTTGGCCAGGCTGGTCTTGAACTCCTGACCTTGTGATCTGCCCACCTCAGCCTCCCAAAGTGCTGGGATTACAGGCGTGAGCCACCGTACCCAGCCTGAGATCTTAAGATAAAGGGCAGGGTCCCGCAGTCTACCAGTGCCAGTCAAGACTCAAATCCAGGTCTGTCTGGCTCCTCTAACAAAGTGTTGGAGTTAGAGAAGGGCAGATGTCCTCCTGGGAGAAGGAAAGCATTCCTGGTGTGGGCCAACCCTGAATCAGGTGCTTCAGGGGGAGGGAGGCAGGTGAAGCATGGGCAGCCTCGCATCAGAGTTTGATCTCTGCCAGGTGACCAGATCCAAGAAACATCCTCTTCCAGATCTAGTCTCCTTGGGGACGGTGGGGAGACTGTGGTCAGAGTGGGTCAGAGAGGGCTCTGTAAACCAAGTGTGATGCACAGGTTACTGTGGAAGGACAGTCCCATGGGCAGCCTTCAGGGGGTAAGTCTTTCTCTGGGACTCGGTTTCCCCACTTGTACAAACAGAGGATTGGACAAAGTGATCCTGCAGTCTCCTCCTCTGCATCCCTGAGTCCTTTTGTAGGATGACAACAAATGACATTGGTCTACAGGGTCCAGGCTCACAGCAGGTGCCTACTAAGTGAAGAAGTGCTCAGGGGGTGACTGCCCCAAGCCACATAGTGGTGCAGGATCAAAACCCTGGCCTCCCAACCCCCAGTACCTATCTCCTTTCTCCTTCCCCCTGCCACCACTCCCCAGAAATGACATCTGCAACTTGGCTTTTGGTTCCTGGTCACCAGGGAACCTACTCTCTAGTGGCAATTGGTTTATTGAGCACAGAAAGGTCAGCTCCCCCATTGTGCAGCTAAGGAAGTGGCTGCAAAACACCAGCCTTTCACCGAGTGCAGGATCTTAGTAATCGGCAGTCAATCTGCCCCGGCTTCTGCTTCCCAGGCTTGGGAAAGACCCAGCCAACTCTCCCAGAAGCTCCTCAGAGTCAGGTTGAAAGAGACAAACAGCATTTTGGCCAGCAGCCCCACTCCAGCAAACCGGGTTATTCTCTTGGCAATCATCTCCTGCAAACCTAAATGGGGGTACCTAATCTGATTGCTGGAGAGAGGAGTGGGACTGAGGGCTGAGGCTAGCACAGTGTCTGGGGCATGGCAAACATTTAACTAATCTTTTCCAAAAGGGTCTGGGAAGGAAAGGAGGGAGGGGGTGATCCTGGGGACTTTCATTAGTCAGATACTTGGTATGCACATTGCAGAAAACCCAATTCGAATTGGCCTAAGCCAAAATCTTTTTTAAAAACATACGACAGGGAGGGGCTTTAAGAACATTTGGTGGGATGGGAGTGGTTGATTGAACTGTCTGATATTCCAATTTGTGGTAGTGGTTATATGACTATATGTGTTTGTCAAAATACATAAAACTATACACTGAAGAATGTGGATTTTACCATGAGTAGATTATACCTTGATAAACCTAACCCTCATCCAATAAAAAGGAGAAATATATTAACTTACGTGTTGAAGTCAAGATATGCCGCTTTCAGGCAAGGCTTGATCCAGCAGCTCAATGTCTCCAAAGTCCCAGTTTCTCTGTTTTCCCACTCTGCCTTCTCTGGTGCTTGTTTCTCTCTCACTTCCCTCTGAGGCATCCAGGAAGCTTCAAGGTGTCTCCTATAAGGTACCCAGAAGCTCCGGAGTCTCGACCTGGTAACAATTTGACCATATCTATCACAGAGATTATATCTTTACTTCTCACTCTTAAGTAGAAGAAAGAGGAATTGTCTCTTTTCTAGAAATCCCAGCAGATGACTTCTTGCATCTCCTTGGCTTGTGATGGGCTCTCATTGTCTGACCTTGAACCAATCACTATGACTTGACAGTGGAAAATGATGACTGGTATAAGCCAATCAGGGCACTCCCTGCAGTGAGTTCCATGCCACCCCAAACCCAGGGCTAAGAATAAGAGAGGGGTGATGCATCCCAAAGCAATAAATTAGTCAGGAGTGGGGAAGACAAATGCCCCTTACAGCCTCCCTTGGAAATTTCCCAACCTCTTACTCATGAAAGTTCCTACTCTTCTTTTTGGCTTCTTCAAATACTATCATGCTATAGAGACTCTTCCCAGCCCCACTTTCCCCAAGCATTTTGAATGCATTCAACCACACTTCATCAATTGATTGCTCACTACTCAGAGAATCCAGCATCCAGGCCCCATCCAGCAGGGCTGGAGCTCTTTGCACAGTAGCACCTGCTGCCTGCACAAAACTACCCCCCTCAACACACACACACACACACACACACACCCTCCCTCATGGCTGTCCCCCACCTTGTTCCAGGGGTCTCTGAGATGTGTCAGCTGCCCCAAGGGATGAAGGTGGCTTGTGGCTGAGGGACAGGGGAGGTATACAGTGGAAACATACCTTGCACCCTGCTCCAGAGAATCATACAGTAACCTGCAGAGAAACTGAGTCACAGAGCCCTGAAAGATATACAACAAGACATGGTGGTATTCCTGGCCTCAAATCACAGGCTCCTGGCTTCTAGTCTGCACCACACAACCACTGGCTCTGTGTTTCTGAGCAAGTCAACTTAGTTGTCTGAATTTTGGAGTCTTTACCTGCAAAATGAAAATTGATGATGTTCCCCAGTGGGTTGGTCCAAGCCAGGTCAGAATGGGAATGGCCAATGATAATAGATACCTAGTCTAATCATTGACAATAGATCACTCATCACATTTCAGGAATGTGTCATGTTGGTGATCCATGCTTTTCTCACTGTCTTGGTTTGGATTTTCCCAAAAGCTGGCCCCCACATTAATAGCAGTTTACTCAGAATGTGCAGAAAGCCCTTGCTGAAGAGTGGGAAAAGGGGATAAGGAAGAAGCCAGCCATAGAGGATGCATTATCTATGGCAATTACCATGATGGGTAACTAGGGCTCAATCCCAATGGGGAACATTGGGAGATTCTGCAGAATACACAACTCAATGTTATTCCATCTGAGTGGGGAGGGAGCTGGGGTATTGATACACCAACTCCCATCTGTTAGCAGTTGAGGGCTTCCTGGGAATGTTAATTCCCAGCCTCTCTCTGCCTACCACTCACAAGGACAAAACAAACTCTGGTGACCAGAAAAACCCTCAAAGAGCATTTGGTGTTGGCCTTTGGAATGGGACAGGTACACGTAGAAACGTTTTGTGCTGAGAGCAATGTGGGTAAAGCACTAAAATACATGCCACATCCTCCTCCCTTCTCCACCTGGAGAAATACTTTATCTTCTTCAAGACTCAGCTCAGAGTATAATTTCCTCTGTGAAACCTTCTGCTAATCTCCCAAGGAGAATGGGAATTTGCTTTCTTGCAGCAACTTTATCTTGTCTCTATCACAAACACTGCTTTCATTCATTTGCTGGACATTTCCTCAAAGACAGCCGGGTGCCAGGCACTATGTGGATCTCTGATCTCACTGCACTGTAACTGTTTTTTACCTGCCTGTGAGCACTAGACCATGAGTTCTCTGCAGGTGGGACTATGTCAGATTCATTTTTGCATCTCCAGCTCCCAGCACATAGTAAGCACTCCATGTTGGCTGATTTACACTTCAAAGTAAAAGTAATCCAATAATACATGAAAAGCACTTGACTTGGAACAAGACCTGCCACAATAAAAGTCGAAGAAAATTTAGTTAATGTGTGGATACAAACTGTGTGGGTCCCTCTTGAACATATCACAACCCTCATCTGTTCTGGAAGGCACCCACTTCACCCCAGGCACTCCAAACAACAGAGCTTGAATTCCCTTGGGAGCCCCCGGCACAAGAGTCACCCCAAATTAGACCTGCCCCTGCTGGTGCTTAAAATTAGAAGGAGTTTGCATTCCAATATGCCAACAGGTGCAAGCAATAGTTCATGGACCAAAATAAATTGGTGACACACTAGGGCTTCAAATTAGATGAACCCTCTTGGTTCAAACTGTTGCGCATGTCGGGTGGTTGTCTTGGGTAAAGGATAGAGAGGAGGATGCTCAAGCTACTCAAAACCTGAACCCAGGAGATGAAGAGAATCCACATGGACTGAAAATGTACCTGGTGCCGGCAGTCTGGATTAAATTATGCAGCTGGATGTGCACAGTGGTGCTGGAAAACAGTGCTGTCCTTATTATCATCATACCTTGCCAATGACAAAACCCAGCTTCATGCTAGGGACTTGTCCAAAGGCACCCAGCTAGCAGGAGGCAGAGCAGGGTTTGAAACTCCGCCTCTCGCTGGCTGCTCCAGGCTTGTTTCAGTGAGCCAGACTACCCACCACTCCTACTTCCCTAAGCAGCCTTTGTCTGGATGAATCATGTGTCCTGGCCCTGAACACACTGATTGGACAAATCATTGGTTGTGTGCCCTAGTGCAAACCACTCATTGGCCAGGGACTTACAGGTGGAAAGGATGAACTGAACCAATCAGATGTCACCTGGAGGAATGTGCACTAGGCAACTGTCCTAAGAGGAAGGGATGGAGTAGGCTCTACTGAGGAAAGCGAGAGAGGTGGAGCAGCAGCCCAGAGTAACACGGTCACATAATGACTTCAGCAAATACTAAGGGGCAGCTGGGCATATTACATTGTATCCTCAACTCATCCCTGGGAATTTTACCCCCTTTTATAGATGAAAGCAGCTGGGTATTGGTGAGGCCAACAAGCAACCCCAGAGAGAGAGGAAGGCAAGGTTTCAGATTCCAAAGTCTTCCAGTCTACTGTAGGAACGTAGGGGTGTGTGTACATTCACACACGTGTACACAGTATGGGAGAGTGCATGTGTGTGTGAGTGGCTGTGTGTGTGCCCATTGTGTATGTGTGCACGGATGGGGGTGTCATACAGGAAGGATGCGAGAATGGGGGATTCAGAACAGGTTTGTTCCTCAAAGTGGCTGCCATGGGTGCCCCACTCCTCAAGCCACCAGTAACTCTGAATCCTCTTCACATTTCCCCTGTTTTCCAGCAGTGGGGCCACATCAGCCCCACCAGGGCTCCACTGGAAATTGTTGTTGATACCCAGAGAGAAAGGGCCTTTCACTGTCCAGACCCCCCGTGGGCTGGTCGCTCTCCCAGGATCAGCACGAGGACTTTCTGTGAACTCTGGAAAAAAGTAGGCTGCGCTTAAGAAAAAAGTTCCCAAAGGAGTAGATTTTAAGTCTGGTTCAGTTGAATGCCATTGATCTCTTTCTCTAAAAGACCCTCAACAGTGAGAGAGTCCTACTCAGAGGTTCTGATCAAGGCTGGGTAAGGCTCTGTCCCCACCAGCCCTCTGTGTGCTACCGAACACAGGCATCAAGCTTTGGGAAGAAGCCACTTCAAGACAAATTCCGGGTCCTCCACGGGGAGCCAGCTCAAACCTCCCTGAACCTGTTTCCCCATCAGTAACATGGGGAATATTCCTCCTTCATCGGTTGTTCCAAAGAAGTTAAAACTATAAAGTCATTGATCAGTAATAGTCAGTTTCTTTGAGCATCTTGCATGATGACATAAAATAAAACTGTACTAAGTGTCAGGAACATTGGGTTCCATTTTTTCACCTAGCTGTTGACATACTCCATGATTTGGGACAACCCCCTTGTCCTCTATGGACCATATTGTTCTCAGTTCTATAATTGAAGTGTTGGCCCTGATTAATTGATTCATTCCTACTATGTGCTAAGTCTTGGACTCAACATGGTAGGTGTAGATGTGAATGTGACAAAGAAGGTCCCTGTGGCATCTGGGAAGGCTTTACCTAGACACCTTAGGTAACTACTATTGGTGACTGATCTTTGGAAGAAGAGGCGTCTAAGTTAACTCCTTTTTTTCTTTCTCGGGAGGTTGCAAGAGTAAAGAGCATGTTCAAGGAAAAAAGGAGTCCCTCTCCAGGGTTCTCCTAGGTCTATTTGTTGATTGGCTTGTTGAGTACTTAACCTACACGTGCACACACACATCCGCATGGGCATGCGTAGACATGTGGCGCACACACCTACCAGAAGGCAGGGTTCAACAGGCCCTGCAACGGCGTCTTGGGGAAAAGGATCGATTGGAGAGAAAACAGGAAGCAACTCCAACTGTTCAAGCCTCCCTCAGCAACCCTGTTCCTTTTCCACACATGATGAAAATGGGATTGGACGGTGGAGGGTGGAGAGGTGCGTAATGCTCCTGCTATTTCCTGACGTCCTTCCCAGTGCCTCAGAGGCCCAGATCGAGTGGAATTATCTCCTCCCCTGGCTGGGAGGGAGCTAGCTTAGAGCCAAAAACACCAAGATATGGGGAAGAAGCCTGAAGAACTATACAAACAAGTTAGGCTTGTGGCTTCAGGCCAAGAGGAACTGAGCCAACAACCCTCCCCTGTCCCAGTCCAAACCTAGATGTTGGCTGGCCCCCCAGCTATTGGCCACAGAGGTAATGGGGGTCCCACTTCAGGATCTGAGTCCTGCTTGATTAAGACTGACAGGGGGCTGGTGTGTGAATCTGGAGAGAAACAAGAGGCTGGATGCCTTCCTTTCTCTCTCTCTCTCTCTCTCTCTCGCTTCCCAGTCTCTGCCTCATCATCTTGTCACCTATGTGTATCTCTCTCTTTCTCTTTGCAGTGTTGGCCCAATCTTTTTCTCTGGAACAAGTAGGGTGAAGCCGGCAGGATGTCTGAAAAATCCAACCTGACCAAAAACTTGCTATGAAACCCAAATTAACATAAGACACCCTGTTCTGTCTATCACACTGATAAAAACAGAAACATCAATAATATTCTCATTAACAAGGGTAGAGCAAACAAGCTTTCTCAAAAATTATTAGTGGGAGTAAAAACCAGTATTAAATGTGCATGCTCCTGACCAAACAATGCTACTGGCACAAAGTCAATGTGCACAAAGATATATGACGAAGTGTAAGAACACAATGGTATTGTTTATACACCATTGTTTGTCATAATGAAATTTGTCAATAATGCAAGAATGATCTAAAGGGGATGGGTTAAATAAGTCAAGGTGTCACCATACTATGGAATATTATGCAGATATGTAAAAGAATGAGCTAGGTCTACATGTCAGGGCATGGAAAGACATCCATGAACAAAGAAAGTCACATAAATGTTTAGCTGAGTTAGCTTAGGCTATGCTATAATAGCAAATATGTCTGAACACCTCAGTGGCTTACTACAAAAAGGTTCATTTCTTGCTCACACAAAGTCTCATGGAAGCCTGGTCACTCTCCAGGGTAGCTGTGCTCCATGGTGTGACTCAGTGATCCAGTCTGAGTCCATCCCATAGCTCTACTATCTCAATACTATCTCAGCATCCTGTTCACTATAGAGGGAAGAGAATGCAGAAAGAACTCACACCTGATCATGCATACACCACCCTTTGCTGGGAAGCACATGCCCTTTGCCTAAGTACAAGGAGACAGGAAAATTGGGAGGAGTAAGTTGATTTTAAGTGAGCCATAAAAAGGCAAATGTAAGAATTATCCCCACTTTATATATGAAAAAATGAAGTCCCAGATAGACCGCCACTCACTGCAATGTATGTTTTTACCTCCCTAGCATCCATCCACCTCTTGTTCAGCCAAGGGTATCATTATATCCCTTCGAATGACCTGTCCTAATCTCACCTACACAGAATATGTGGGTCATAATTGCCTTAGGTTAGTTGCTTCCACAATTCTCTCAGTCATAATGACTGGTCTGGGAGGTACTATAGTTCCGTCAGAGCCGATGAAACCGATGGACACTCTCATGGGAGTTCTGTGTAAGCATCTGGATCAATCCATTCCTGAAGCTAATAGCAACCACGTCGGCCAATATGTTATTACTCCCTTACTCCCCCGTCCCCTTTTTTTATGTGTGTTGATTTTTGTTTTGGTTTGTTTGTTCCTAAGCCTCTTAGGGTTTTTATCAGGACTTAATCCCAGGTCTTCCAGATTCCAATGCCCACTCTCTTAACCAGCATATAAGATACCCTGTCTTAGATGAGGGAGCAGAAGGGACCTTATATATTTTCTTGTCCAAACCCTTTTATTTCACAAATGAGATTGAGACCCAGGGAAGTCAAGTGACTCTCCTGAGGTCACACAGCAAGCCCATCTCAGAGCCTGCATTGCTGTCCACAGACCCCTGATCTTGCCACAAAACCTCCACTCAAATTTACCTGACCTAAGCCCCTTGTGTGACTCTGGAGATGTCGGCATCATTTCTGATTTAAACAGATGATGACCAAGGCCCACCCTGATACGTCTGGCTGTGAACTATGTTCCAAGCCATCGGTTGCCAATAACAGTTCAAGTGCTGACATTTTAGAATGACTTAGTTTCTTTTTCATTTCATTTAGTGTGGATTCTAATGACATCATCCTCACTCAGTCACCTTCTGATGGGTTTTGTCCAGTGCAGAGAAAGCCAGAGATTTGCAGGTGGCCTGCTGCAGGAATTGCATGTCCAGCCTCTGGAGGTGTCCAAGCCTCAGTTTCCTTCCCTATAAAATGGTGAAAATGATCGCACCCATCTCGCAGGATGTTGTCAGAATTAAATGAAATCTCACATGGAAGAGCCAAGCACAGAATGCAGTGCAAACAGTATTGTGTAAACTCCAGTTAGCATCTTCCTCAACATCCCCTGATGGGGCCCAGCAATGTCATGAATTCTCTGGGCCCCAACAAAGTTCTCTCCACTCTGAACCTCAGTTTCCCCAAGGGCAAAGTGAGACCGAGACACTCTAAGGACCTTCTAGCCCTAACAGCTGGACAGCCAGCTGGAGAATAGCATTTAGCTGATTGCTACAATTCCCTGGATATCTGCAGGGTGCCAGCTCTGTGTCAGGGCCCCTCCCTCCATGAGCTCACCAGCCCTTGTGGGGGTGGATACTTTTCCCCCAATTTGCAGAGGAGGAAAGTGAGGCCAAAGAGACCCAGGCAGACTTGCACTGGCCGTCCAGATCCAACATTCCTGGACACTTTCCTAAGCAAGCAAGTTAGACTTTATTCCAAGTTTCAACAAGCTCTACAGCATGTTTTTTATGTTTCCTTTGAAGGAGAGGCCACAGCTGACGGATGGGGAAACCCAAGTCCAGAGTGTTTGATGGACTCGACCAAAGCCACCTAGCCATAGGCAAGAGGTGCAGAGTTGGAACCCAGAGCATGTGATTCCCAATAAATTATTCTTTCCACCAGACCACATGATTCTTTTGGATTGAACCCTTCTCCACTCTCTCCAAACAGAAGACATCAAGCTGTTTTCAGAGGCAAGGAAAACTTTGCTCCATATTTTTGAGATCAGGAGGTGGGAAGAACTTGAGTCTGAACTCTCTTCTTATAGTTTCTTAAACTTAGGTAACTACTACTGGTGACTGACCTTTGGAATCGCTCGAACTGGCCCCAGGATGATTCCTGGGGAAGAAATGTGAGTGTGATAGACCCAAAGAGGCCAAGGTTTGGAAAAGAATAGATCTAGTGTCTGCCTCTCAATTATAGCTGTATGACCTTGGGCAAGTTACCTTACCTCTCTGAACCTCAGTCTTTTCATGTGTACTGTGGAGATAACAGTTGCTTGTGACATTACTAGGTGGCTAGAAAAAAGTAAAATTGGTCTGCATGAACTGATAAGGATATTAAATCTCCGATGTGTTATTAAGTGGAAAGATAATATTGCAGGACACTGTGGTATGATCGTGTTTGTGGATGTGCCTTCCTCTCCCTCATCCTCCACTCTTATAGCAGACAGCAGGAATGGCCCCAGTTCTCCATTATTCACCCCAGCATCCATGTCCTTGGTCATGTGACCTACAGTGCCCTTCCACTCTGACCTTAGAGTATCCTCTCACATGGTTCAACCATATGACTTGCTTTGGCCAATGAGATGTTAACAAACATGACGCTTGTGTATTTCACTTGCACTTTCCTGCTCTTCCATGATTGCCATGGGAATGTGACCTGGGCAGCCTTTTGGAAGATGATTGACAAGGGGGCTCAGGTGAGTTGTCCCCAGCTAAGGCCATCCTAGATCAACCAACAGCCAGGCTGACCCCTGGATATGTAAGCCAGCCCAGCCAAGAGCAGAAGAACCATCCAACCAAACCCAATCTAAATCATCAACCTGCAGATTTGTAAGTGAAATAAATGCCCATGAATTGACACCATGACATTTTGGGGTGGTTTGTTAACATGGCCTCATTGTGTCAACAGGTGACTGATACACCCCTCACCCCATCCAGTTAATTCCACCTTCCAAATATGTCTGAACCTTTTTGTTTACCTCCTCTCCTTCTCCACTCTCCTCCCCTCTCCTTTCCCACCACCACTGTATTCTAAGCCACCAATTTATCTATCCTAGATTTCTGCAAGAGCCTCCTTACAGGTCATTCCCCTACAGATTACCGGCCCGTTCAATCAATACGAGGTTACTCCAATCAGCAACCTTGCAGAAACAATTTGGGGCATATGACCTTTTGTGTTTCTAAGTGTATGATGTGGAAATACTCAAAGGTAAAGTTCAAAATACTCTACCATCAGTACTAAGTGGACACCAAGAAGTCAACAGACTGCCAAGTATGGCAGTCCAAGAATCCCAATGTCAGCCCAACATAGCTGTCATGAGGATTACATAAACATAAGTTCTACCCACTAGGAGGAAGTGACAACTAAATAAAGAGCTGGAAGGAACTTTGAAATTAGACTCCAGTCTCCTCATTTTAGATCCAAGGAAACTGAGGCACAGAGAGAAAAAGCAACCTGTCCAGAGTCACACAGTGACCAGGAACCTGTAGGGGAAGGAAGAAGACCAGAGTCATGAGGCAGTGTTTTTCTGGTTCTTGTCGTGTGTATTCTAGCACCCACCACATGGTTTGGCTCATATTTGTTGATAAATGAACCAAGGATCTAGACACTTCCTAACTTTTGCCACATCCCTCTCCAAACTCCTTCCCAGACACACTCGCCTCTAACCTGAACAAGGGTAAGGGTGGGGATGGTTCTCCCACAGCCAGCAGAAAAGAGGTCTGGAGTCACCCTTCTGTGTGTTCACTGGATCAGTAAATCTGGGCTCCACATGTACCTTGAGCAGAATAGCTAAGAAGCCCCAGCAACACCAGGAAGAATCCACAATGGAGGGTGGGGGGTTGCCGTAGGAGCTACAAGCCATTCAGACCATCTCAGGCTTGTGCCTTGGCTCAACCAAATGGCTGCGTCTTACTGTGCCTCTCTTTGCCCGTCTATGAAATGGGTATAACAGATCCTATCACACAAGAGGCAAATGGTAAATATTAGCCCTTCTTGTTGCAGCACCAGGGCCTTGGTCACCTTCTTTCATTTTGTTAATTTCATTTTCATTTTGTTAACTTTTTAAAATGTGGATATAAACCCCAAAAATGGCCTTCAAGGGACCCCCTCAAGGAAGGCATCTAAAAGGAGACCTCTAAGAACCACCTTTCCCCAAAGGTGTCTACAAGTTGGGGAACCCCTTCCTCCTGCCTAACCTTAACAGCCGCTATGAAATATTTTTTTCCGCTCAAATATTCACTGTGCAGGATGAACTCTGGCCAGATGTGGACAAAAGTAACTTGGGGGTGGTGACTCAGCCCCAACAGAAGGAAAATGGAGCCAGGCCTGATGCTTTTGGGTGTTCAGCTGGTGGCCATGTGGTACCCAGGCCACACAGCAGACAGGAGAAGGAGGTGGATTTGAAACCAGCCCCCATGCCCAGCCCACAGCAGGGATCCTAGGAGCCAAAGGGGCTGAGGTTTGAATTCCAGTTCAGCCACCTACTGTCTGACTACAAGCAAGTCCCTGTTCCTATCTGAGCCTCAGTTTCTCTGTCCTGTTGGGGGTATGGCAGCTGGCTGGGTCCTGGCGGAGGATAAGAGAGAAAATGACCTGAGTCTGAGCATAGGAGTCTGTTGAGGTGCGCGCGTGTGTGTGCACACGCATGTGTGTGTGTGTGAGCATGCACACTCCTTGCAGAGTGTCCGGTAGGTGTGACTATCTGAGCCAGTGTAAGAGCCGGGGCTGGAACCAAGGGGAGGCCTGCAAGGTGCCCGGGACGCATGCTTTATGGAGGCATCCAGTCCCAGTCCTGGTGAGGGTTCCTGTTTCCATCACTCCAACATCCCCTGGATGACCAGGTAGGAAAAGTGAGCCGTAACCTCCCCAGTCTGGCTACCACCTCCCAAGTCCCCTCCCTCTCGAGCCAGCCTCCAGCAGCCTTCCAGGCAAGAAGGAGTTAACTGGATGCCCTTCCAAAGCAAATAGGGCCCAGAGCACAGCCAGTCCAGAACTCAAAACACATGAGAAGGGGGAAGCCCCTTCCCCCATTTTCTCCCCCATCTCCTCCCCCACTCCAGGGCTGCTTTTGTGCAGTTCCTCCCACACACCCTGCCCTTTTTCCCTCCTGCCCCTGGCTATCACTAGCAAATCTCACGGATTTTTCCTGCTCCCTCCCTCCTTATCTCCATCTCTTATGTCCCCAGTCTGCTCCTGCCTAGAGTACAGGCAATCGGGCCAGGAGTTGACCCGTTCTCTGTGGCTCTCTGGCCTTCCCCAGTCCTAGACGCCCAGACTGTGCAGGGGGCCCTACCTAGAGACCCTCCTCTGTCACGCACTATTGTGGGAGCACAGAGCCCTGTCAACACTTCTGCTGCCTCCATTGCCTCTGAAGGTGAAGATGTGCATGAAATGCACACAATGAACCACCCACTTACTCTTAGGCGGAGAAGGACCCTTCTCTGGGGAGATCTGCGGCAGAGACTAGGCTGACAGCAGCAATATCTGGGCCTGCATCCTCTGTATGGGTGACACATAGCCTCTATCTATCTGAGGCTGCAGTCCTCCTGGAAAATGAAGTTGCAGCTACCAGTCCTTCTCAGGGCAACCACAAGGCTGAAGGAGACCAAGGGTGTGAACGCTTCACACACTGCACGGGCAGCCCACAGGTTTCTCAGCATCACGGTGCCTCTACTGACCTGCTTTCTTACTCCAGTGAGATGTGCTAAGAAGTAGACGGGCATATGGCTGTTAGAATTCCTGCCCCTGCGAAACAAGGGCAGACTGGCACTGATGGTTGAGTGTTTTTTGGTGTTTTTTGTTAGTTTTTTCTTTTTTTTTTTTTTTTAAGACAAAGTCTTACTCTGTTGCCCAGGCTGGAGTCCAGTGGTGTAATCTCAGCTCACTGCAACCTCCGCCTCCCGGGTTCAAGTGACTTTTGTGCCTCAACCTCCCAGTAGCTGGGACCACAGGCACGCAGCACCACGCCCAGCTAATTTTTGTATTTTTAGTAGAGATGGGGTTTCACCATGTTGGCCAGGCTGGTCTCGAACTCCTGACCTCAGGTGATCCACCTGCCTCAGCCTCCCAAAGTGCTGGGATTACAGGCGTGAACCACTGTGCCCAGCCTATGTTTTTAGTAAGAATAAGAATATGAATATTTTATTGATCCCTGCACTTGCACCTTGTGCTATGCCCATTCTATAAATTATTTCATTGAATCTACATGTCAGTCCCGAAAGGCGGGTAGTACTGTCCCCATTTTACAGATGAGGAAACTGAGGTGTCCAGTGATATTTACCTTCCAAGAAGAGAAAGAGGTTTACATTCTCTCTACCAAACTCATCATTTATCAGTTGCCCAATAAGGAAAAAAAAAAAATCATTTTTAAGAGTCAGAGAAACTTCTAGTCCACACTGGGGACCAGAGAAGGGGTGACTTGTGGATTCCCAGAACAGACCACCCAGGTAACCCAGGAGCCAAAGTCATTTATTTCCTTATTCATAAAAGTGTTTTTAAAATGATTTGTGCAGCTGGGTATGGTGGCTCACACCTGTAATGCGAGCACTTTGGGAAGCCAAGGCAGGAGAATTGCTGGAGGCCAGGAGTTCAAGACCAGCCTGGGTGACATAACAAGACCCTGTCTCTATAAAAAGGGGGAAAAATGATATGCGTTTGCAATGCTTTATAGTCATCATGAGCAAGGCTGTGTGTCACCCTCAAAGCCACCTGCAAGAAAGATCCGACCTGCCCATGTTACAGATGAGGAAGCTGAGACCCAGAGCAGGAAAAAGACTTGCTTGGGGTCACAGCCAGTTAATCAGATCCAGACGGGGCCCAGTTTCCTGACTCCCAGCCTGGGATTCTAGGGTTCAGCATAGTCTGTCTAGGTCTGTACCAATGGATCCCATCCTCAGCATCCCCTGGGAGGGTTATTTCTGGGTTTTTGTTTTTGTTTTTTTGAGACGGTCTCGCTGTCACCCAGGCTGGAGTGTAGTGACGCAATACCGGCTCACTGCAACCTCTGCCTCCCGGGCTCAAGTGATCCTCCTGCCTCAGCCTCCCGAGTAGCTGGGACTACAGTCTCATCCCACCATGCTGGGCTAATTTTTTTGAATTTTTGAGAGTCAGGCTTTCACCATGTTGCCCAGACTGGTCTCAAATTCCTGGGCTCAAGTGATCTGCCCACTGTAGTCTCCGAAAGTGCTAGGATTACAGGCATGAGCCACCATGCCCAGACATCCACACAGATAAGTGCCCCAAGCTCAGAGTTTCTGATTCGGAAGGTGTAGGTGGACC
This sequence comes from Theropithecus gelada, assembly GCF_003255815.1. Taxonomy (NCBI): domain Eukaryota; kingdom Metazoa; phylum Chordata; class Mammalia; order Primates; family Cercopithecidae; genus Theropithecus; species Theropithecus gelada. The sequence continues at coordinate 23,022,897 of NC_037678.1, read as the reverse complement.
CAATAATCTGTATTTCTAACAAATTCTCAGGTGATGTTGACACTGCTGATCAAGGGCCTCCACCGTGAGAATCAGTGATTATTATGGGGGACCTGTCAGGCATTTTCAAGCTATTGCAAAAAGAAATTAAAATAAAAAAAGATATTTCAGGTAGGGCTGGCAGCACCTCAAATGTCATTCCATGTAATCACTTGAGTCCTCCCATTCTGCAGCTGGGAAAACTGAGGTCCCAAGATACAATGTGCAAGAACCAGACATTGCCACGGCTACACCTGGACCCTGACGCAGAACAGGCTGCATAATTTGCCAGGCCACATGCAAAACCAAAATGCAGGGCTCCTCATTTTAAAACGTGTTAAGAATTTTGGCCGGGTGCAGTGGCTCACGCCTGTAATCCCATCATGCCTGTAATCCCATCACGCCCGTAATCCCAGCACTTTGGGAGGACAAGGCGGGTGGATCACAAGGTCAGTAAATCAAGACCGGTGTGGCCAACATGGTGAAACCCCGTCTCTACTGAAAACACAAACATTAGCTGGGCGTGGTGGCAATTGCCTGTAGTCCCAGTTATTCGGGAGGCAGAGGCATGAGAATCGCTTGAACCCGGGAAGCAGAGGTTGCAGTGAGCCGAGATCATTCCACTGCATTCCAGCCTGGGCAACAAACAGAGCGAGACTCTGTCTCAGAAAAAAAAAAAAAGAATTTTAAGATGGTAACAGTAGAGCATTCAGCAAACATGGTGCCCTTCTCAGCTCAGGGCCCTGTTCAATTACAGAGGTCCCAAGGTCATGAAGCCAGCCCTGCCCTCAGGTCTCCTGGCTGCGCCCTATACTGAAGCCACAGTTGATAGTCCAGAGCCACAGTGGGGGTGAACCCCAACTCCCCAGATGAAGCTGCCTTCCTGGGAAGCAGCCTGAGCCATTTATCCTCCAGGTGAGAAGACCAACGAGGCCACCTGCACTGAATTTCAGTTTGTTTTCTTTAAGTAGAACGGCACCTCAGGAAGCCGCTTTCGGCAGAACTACAACCCCTGAAGAATTTGACCTGCCTCAGCCGGCTCTCATGGGCCCCCACCAAGCCCCTTCATCCTCCCCCTCTCACCTCAGCCTGTGTCCTATTCTTTCTTTTTTCACTGCAACCTCCGCCTCCCAGGCTCAAGCAATTCTCCTGCCTCAGCCTCCCAAGTAGCCGGGAATATAGATGCGTGACACCACACCTGGCTACTTTTTGTATTTTTAGTAGAGACCGGGTTTCACCATGTTGACCAGGCTGGCCTCGAATTCCTGACCTCAGGTGATCCACCCACCTCGGCCTCCCAAAGTGTTGGGATTACAGGCATAAGCCACCATGCCCGACCCTACATCCAATTCTTAAGCGTTTTAGGAAGGTTTGTGAAGATGAAGCAGGAACCAGCTGGACAAAAAAGAGAAAGGAGAACTTGATGTTTTAAGTTGCAGACCGGGGAGGGACACCACTGCGGAGTCGCTGAAAACAGGGGCAAGTTTGATGGGATCAGTTGAGGATGTAGTGACGCTTACAGTAAAGCCTCCTCTCCCTACACAAAGCAAGCCCCATGGGGACTCGGGAAGGGAGGAAGGGCCTCCCAGGAACGGAGACCCTCCCCATTGCCTCCCTGGGACCCCACCTGATCCCCAGCTGCTACCAGATTCTTCTTTCCACACGGAGACACCTTGGTGGCCAGACTCCGATGACAGAGAGAACAGCATGCCAGGCTGTGGGGCTGGAACCCCTGAGTGAGACCAGTGAGAAAGATGTCTAGGGAAAGGCGAGTGGAGTTCCCGCCTTGTCTCCAGTGACTTCAAAAGCAGAAGAAGAAAACCAACTGCCAAAAAGATGCCTCGGAGAACCCCATTTAGGTCACTGTGCAATGTGTGCGTGTGTGTGACAACAGTATGACAACAGTCTGTTGACAGTGGTTATCTGGAGAAGGAGGTGGGAGAGAGGCTGACCTCTGATTTTTGTTTTGTTAGAGACAGGGTCTCACTGTATTGCCCAGGCTGGAGCGCAGTGACATAATCATAGCTCACTGCAGCCTCAACCTCTCCAGCTCCAGGCGATCCTCCCGCCTTAGCCTCCTGAGTAGCTGGAACTATAGGCACATGCTACCGTGCCTGGCTAATTTTTTAAAATTTTTTGTAGAGACAGGGTCTCACTATGTTGCCCGGGCTGGTCTCAAACTCCTGGCCTTGCGTGATCCTCCTGCCTTAGCCTCTCAAAGCACTGGGATTATAGGCATGAGCCACCATGTCCAGCCAAAAAGCCTTTTTAAACATGAAAGAAATGTTTGAGGAAGTCAGCAGTGCCTGCTGAAACCAGACGTGCCCCTGCCCTGGGAGCCAGCAACCCTGCTCCTGGGCAAACCACCAACAAAAAGTGTGTGTGGGCACCAGAGACCCGCAGGAGGACGCTAGCAGAACCGCTCTTCCTACTAGCCCTAAACTAGACACCACCCAGGTGCCTATCAACAGGAAATGGATGTGCAGACTATGGAAGACTCACAGAAGACAAAACTCCTCGGCAAGGAGAAAGAACAAACTGTTGATACCCACAACTGAGAGGATGAATCTTGCGGATATAGTGTGAGCAAAAGAAGCTGGACATGAAAGAACTCGCACTCCTTGACTCCTTCAGGTGAAACTCAAGAACTGGCACTGTCAGAAGTCCGGCTAGAGATTCCATCTGGTGGGCAGGGGGTGGGGGTGCCAAAAACAAGACAAGGAGAAGAGTTCTCATAGATGGCGTAGTTTTGAGTGTCCCCTGCGAACCAGGCAGCATCTTAAGCACTCGAGGTGCAATGCAGCCTCATCCATTTATCTACCCATTTCACAGATGAAGAAACAGAGGCTCCGAAAGGTGAAGTTCTTTTCTAGAGATCCAGCAAAGAGCTAAGTGACAGAGGTTGTGGTTTGGATGCAGTTCTGCTTGGTTCCAGGGTCTGTGTTCCAAAGTATGTGGGGACTTCATCAAAGACTTATGATGCCTCAAAATGGAACTTGGACCCAGGACCCTTCTGAAACCAAAGTCCCCCATGCTGTTAATGCCTACCCCCCTAAGGTATGGAAAATGCTTAGCACACAGCAAGAGTTCACCATGTTGTTATGATAATCAATAATAACAGGAGGAGGCCTTGTCTAGCAAGTGTAAGAAGAGGGAGAGCACAGCCTCCCTAGGGGAGCAGGCTTGTGACTCCGCGGTAAACCCAGCAGTGCAGGCAGACAGGGCAGAGGCCCATTGCTCAGGAGGCTGCAAGCCAAGGAGAATTTTCTTTACACCTAAGCCCTGACTTCTAGGGCCTGCTGTCCTAGAGCCCCCAGGCCCTGGTGCTTCGGAGATATTATTGATCAACTGGAACAAACTGCATGGTCCACGCCAGGCCTGGCTTGGATGGAAGGAGCCGGAGCATGTGCTTAGACAACCTTGGATGGAGCAGCTGGGGAACCAGGGCTGTGGGTTCTGAGCTATTCCTCCGTGAAGTGTGCGTTAAAAATACGTCTGTATCGATCAGAGGCCTGAGGTCAGGCTCCAAGGACAATGTGTATTCCCTGCATGTTAGGACGTCCCTTGCAATTTCAGAAATGAACACTGAGAATGCCTTAATTACCTCTCCTGGGGCAGACAGGAGTGAGCTGCCCCGTGTCTCATTCCAAGGCTGGCTTCTCACACTGGCCGAGGCCATCCCAGGCTGGCAGAGCTAGAAATTGCCTCAATTTCATCTACTCCAATACCTCCATCCTACAGATGGGGACACTGAGGCCCAGAAGAGGAAACAGGTTTACCCAAGGTCAAAGAGTGAGAGGCGGACGCAGAACAAGAATTCAAACCCAGGTTTCTGGACTCCCAGGCAAGATTCTTGCTCAACACCCCATCTCTTGGCTAAAGTACTCATTCTCTAAAGGAGGTCTTTAAACCACTCATTCATTTAGCAAATATGTATTGAGTACCTACTATACCTCAGGCTTTATGTTAGAAATTACGAAAACCACAGAAAGCAATCCCAGGCCATGTCTCTGCCCTTGGGGAGGTCACAGTCTAAGGTGGTGGAGTTCCCAGACCTGCTGGCCACTCTTGTAAACTCATTCCCAGCCACCTTGGCATTTAATAGAATTTACAGGGAATTAATAGAATTTATTAGAAATTTAATAGAATTTATGGGGAATGCAAAGAGGAAGCAGGCACAGTTTAGGGTCCTAGAAAATCCAGTAGTTTGGATAGTGTACCTACACAATCACAAATTGAAGGAAATTCGTGATGGAAGGTACAATAGACAGATGGTGCCACACAACTCAGGAAGGTTAGCAAGGGCTTCACGGAAAATGTGACCTTTGGTGTGGATGTTGAGACCATGAAGATTTTAGGGCCGGGCACTGTGGCTCATGCCTGTAATCCCAGCACTTTGGGAGGCCGAGGTGGGTGGATCACTTGAGGTCAGTTGTTCAAGACCAGCCTGGTCAACACGGTGAAACCCAGTCTCTACTAAAAGTACAAAAATTCAGCCAGGTGTTGTAGCACATGCCTGTAATCCCTGCTACTTGGGAGGCTGAGGCAGGAGAATCACTTGAACCCAGGAGATAGACGTTGCAGTGAGCCAAGATTGCACCACTGCACTCCAGCCTGGGCTACAGAGTGAGATTCTATCTCAAAAAAAGAAATAATAGGCCGGGCGCGGTGGCTCAAGCCTGTAATCCCAGCACTTTGGGAGGCCGAGACGGGCGGATCACGAGGTCAGGAGATCGAGACCATCTTGGCTAACACGGTGAAACCCCGTCTCTACTAAAAAAAATACAAAAAACTAGCCGGGCGATGTGGCGGGCGCCTGTAGTCCCAGCTACTCGGGAGGCTGAGGCAGGAGAATGGCGTGAACCCGGGAGGCGGAGCTTGCAGTGAGCTGAGATCCGGCCACTGCACTCCAGCCTGGGCGACAGAGCGAGACTCCATCTCAAAAAAAAAATAAATAAATAAAAATAAAAAAAATTAAAAAAAAAAGAAAGAATAATAAAATAAAAGATTTTAGAAGGGAGGTGATAGAGGGATACAGCATTCCAAGTGGGATAAATGGTTATGAGCGAAGGAAGATGCAGAGGTGAGACCACGAACATTCTGTTCAGGAAATAGCAAATGGCCTTACTATTTGGCACAATGGATAGAAGCCAGAATAGTAGCTCAGGGTTGTATCATTGAAGGAGGTCCAAGTCCACCAAGGAGGTTATTCTTTATTCTGTAATGCAAGGGGAGAATGGTTAGAAATTTAGGTTCCTCCTCTCTACCCGAGACCTATTAACCCAGTATGCCTAGGACCAGTCTGGCCATTCCTCAAAAGGTGCAATACAGAGTGACCACATAACCCAGCAATTTCACTTCAGGTATTTATCCAAGAGAAGTGAAAACAACTTGTCCACGCAAAAACTTGCCCACGAGTGCCCACAGCGGCAGTCTTCATTCTAGCCAAAAAGTGAAAACACCCCAAATGTCCATCAACAGAGGAGTGAATAAACAAACTGTGGTCTATGTGTGCAATGGAATAGTATTCAGCCATGTAAGGGAATGAAGTTCTAATCCATGCTACAACATGGATGTTTCAAGGAAGAACTTTGAAAACAGCGTGCTAAGAGAAAGAAACCCGTCACAGAAGGCCACATATTGTATGATGCATTTATAGGGAGTGTCTAAAACAGGTAAATCTATAGAGACAGAGACTAGATTAGCAGCAGCTGGGGCTGGACTGGGGTGGGGGTTGGTAGTGATGGCTAAGGGTTTAAATAGGGTGGTGCAGGGAGGTCTCCAGGGGAAGGTAATATTGGAGCCAAGACATGCAGCAGGTGGGGCTCTGGCCTTTTGCTTTCCAGAGAAACGACTCAGACTCACGGCCAGCAGGCAGAAGGCAATGAGTGGAAGCTACTGATTTATTGATCCTGTCATGTCTGGGTTTTCCTCCATTCTCTTCTCTCCAACAGCAGGAGAGGACAGACAGAAATGCTCCCCTCTTATAAAGAGGAAACTGAGGCCCAACGAGGGTTGCTCTGTCTACCATCACACAGCAGCTTACCAGTCCATGTGGCACTTGGGCGTAGGGGTCTTCCTGCTCCATTCCAGCTGGTGAGGCAGGCAGGGCCAACCTGCAACAGCCCCCAAATCTCAGGGCACAGCAAAGGGAAAATGCTACCCCCACCGCCACTGCCACAGCCACCTGCCTCAGGTGTGCCTTCAGGAGTGTCCAGGGAAAACACCCCTGGGGCAGCTCTGCAGACCTCCAGCACCCCCACCTCCGCCAAGCACGCATGCACAGGACAAGCCCATGATCTCACGGAGGCTCTTGCCAAAGCAACTGAAATTGTTCAGGGCTTGGCGAGCGCCTGCTGGCGAGGCTGTGGGTGGGAGGACTTGGTGGGGGCCAGGGGGCTGGATACTGGGGAAGGGGATGGGGAGCAACAAAGCCTTCCTCCTTAGAGGCAGTTTGTTCTTTCAACAGCTGTTAGAAATTTGAGGTTTTTCGTGCTCCAGGCTCAGAAAGGAAAGCAGGGAGACAGGTCTGGGGACACACTGCTTGCCAATGCCTGTGTCCTGGGAAGGAGGATGCGCACCTACCAATCACCTACTTTGTGCAACCACCATTGGCCATGCACCCGCTTCACCAGCCCTGTAGGCAAGCAGCAGGCTCTAGCTGGGCATCCAGTGGGTTCACAATAGTGTTGAATTCACGACTCCACCACTGAAATCCTGCAAGCAACTTTGCCACTCCTAGCCTCAGCTTCCTCATCTATAAAATGGGCATAGTAATCACCCCCTTCTTCACAGGGTGACTGGGAGAGTCATCAGTGTCAAGCACTTAGCACGTGTGCGGTCAATGCAATTCATAGTAATTACTTCTGCATACGAGATTTTAATTGTAATTGTTACAGCAACACTGTGAGATTGAGATGACTGTCTTCCTTTTCAAATCAAGAGTTAAGGTCCCAGGGAGGTTAAATGACTTTTCCAAGTTCCCACGGCCACAGGAGCAGCTACACGTTTCGTGGGGCCCAGTGCAAAATAAAAACATGGAGACTTTTGTTCAAAACTTATCAAGAATTGCAAGGTGGCAACAGCCGAGCATTAAGTCAAGCATGGGGCCCGATGTGGTGCCATGAGGACAGCTCTGTGCAGCCAGACTGAGCCAAGCCAGAATGCATATCCAGGTGCCCCCAACTCAAAAGCCAGTGCTTGTTCCACTCCTAAACTCCACTGTGGCCTAGAACTTCACCCTGCCCATCCAGCAGTGATGGTGCTGGAAAACAGCATTTTCCAAAAAGCATCCTCTGTTACCTTAAAGAGAAAACAGATATGCACATGTTTAGGGGAAACCCAGTGACTGGTGAAGTTCAGAGCAAGCCCTGCCCAGAAGTTGCCAGGAGGTGCCCCCACCTCTCCTGTGTCCAGGGAAGCTTCCCCAAGGCTCAGATGGAAGACTGCCTCTTTCCAAAAGTCATCTGTGATTGGATCCCTTTTTTTCTGGCATTCCTTCAATTATCGTAAGACGTTTGCTGATACCTATACATGTGAGTCTCTGTCCTAGGCCCGGAGAGCTGGGCATATACAGAAGGTGGGCTCCACCCTCAAGGGAGACTTGGTGTCATTAGAAGGAAATGAAAACATTACACATCAACAGCGGGTCTCATCTATGCAAAAAATTAGACCTAGAAAAAAAGACTGGAAGGAAGTACTTCCACATGAGGGGTACTCAGCCCCGGATGGTGGAACTGGAGAGGGTTTTCTTTGCGGGTAAAAAAGGAGTAGCTTGCCCTGGGGCTGCTACATCTGGCACGGGAACTTCTGAACTAGGGGATTTACGTTTTAGGAGGCAATAATGTTCAGATTTAGATATTTTTTAGATATAGCTTTTGTATTTTTTTGCAGTTTCCTATAAGGATCCTATCACAGTTGCATATTCAAGGACTATGAAATGAACATATTTTAAGGCATGAACTGTGACTAAATGATGCGGCAAGGATAGGAGCCTATGTGTGCCTGAATCCCAAACTTGTATATCACCTCATTGCTCCATGCCTCAGTTTTCCCATCTGTTAATAAGGCAATGGGATCTGCCACCCTTTGAGGTCCTGCTACCCTGACATTCAGAGTGTGTTTGACACCGTAAGCTGCCAAGCAGGGAAAACTGGGGTGGTTTGTGGCCATCAGCGGAACCCGATCACTCCATCACAGATGCTCACTGAACACCTATGACATGCCAAACCTGGGGACACCATGAATAACAAGCCCACATGCCACTCACAGCTTCAGAGGGAAACAGCAAACAGTTGATCCCAAATGATCACTTATGTGAGTCCAAGTTTGCAACACGCTGCAGGGAAGAAGGCAGAGCGTTCTGGGGTCAAAAGCATGAGACTTAATGCAGAGGCCAGGGGAGGCTTCCGCATGGAAGTGGCACTTTGGGTCAACAAGAGTCAGCCAGGGGAAGGAAGGAGAGGAGCGCACACAAGGACCCTGAGTCGGGGTGATCACGGCTCTGGGAGGGATGTCTAGAACAGCTGGAGCAGAGAAAACCAGAAGGACCGAGCTAGAGGATGAGGCCTCAGAGACCAGAGGGGCTGGTTCACACGGGGCCTTGCAAGCCACCGGCAGGATTCTGCACTTTTCTCAAGGGCACTGGGGAGCTATCGGTGGCCCAGCCTGGAAGGAGCCTGACAAACTCATAGGAAGACCAGAGTCCTCTGTCCTCTGCCCCAAGCAGCAGTTCCTGTGGGGCCTGTTGTGGCCACAATTTACTAGGTACTGGAGATGGGTTCATTCATAAATTAGGTTTAGCCTGAGCGCCAGGAGGAGGGGCCTCACAGGCAAGAGGTTTGTTCAGGGTCAGGTACCTAGAACATTCCCTGGTTGCCACCAGAAGGCTCTGTCTTTACCAAAAAGTCATCCCAGGAGAGCTCACAGCCAGGTTTTATCACTGCTCTCCATCCCAAGGCCACATTGTCTCATCTCAGAGCCTCACACCTTGAAGGCCGGCAGGTTCAGTATAAAACATCCCAGCATGGGGCCAGTGCACAGTAGGTGTTTCATGACAAAAGCTACCATTCTTTGAGTAGTTACCATGTTCTCATGGTTCTGAGACTTGCTATTCATAAACATAGTTTACCATCATATTAATCCATGAGGTAGGAACCAGCATCCTCTTTGTTCTGGAGATGCCTGTCAGACTGACGCTTGCAGATGTTTCTTTTCAGGGCCAAGGCCTCAAAGAGGCCTCACAGCAGGTCTCCATCACAAGCACCTGTCTTCTTAACTCCTTCTCTGCCCCACTTCCTCTTTACACATAGTAGGGCATCCTCTGACTCCTTCCAGAGGCCATTTGCACGTATTTTCTTGTGGGTGGCAGAATGAGGGTCACAGCCAACAGCAGGGTCAAAACCCCTGCACGTGGGCTGTGGTGAGGGTTGAGACAGCACTGGTAAAGCACTGGCTTAGTGGTTGGTATGCCATACCCACTCGATAAATGACAGAGGGTCCATGATGATTGGATGCTTACACCACCATTGAGCCAGGGAGAGCTCTGTGGTATTCACTCCACTGGTCAGATAGGTCAAAGGAGGTCCAGAGAGCTAATGTCAAGCCAAAATTCTCACAGCAAGATCAGAGTTGGGACTGTCCCAACCCCACAAACAGGATCCATGGATTGCTCCATAGAAGTTTCCTGAGGGCAGGGCCACATCTATCTTACTTACTATCAATAGTACCAGTTGAGATGGGGGCAGTGGTTCATACCTGTAATCTCAGCTACGCCGGAGGCTGAAGCAGGAGAATCACTCGAACCCAGGAGGTCGAGGCTCCACAAGCTATGATTGCACCACTGGACTCCAGCCTGGGCCACAGAGCAAGACCGTATCTCTACAAAAAATAAAAGTAAAAATAAAAAATAATACTAGCTGAATGAATGAATGAGCCATTGTGGCAGACAGACTCTTCTCCTAATGTTTATGCCCCTGTGTAACCAGTCCCTTTTCCTGGCATGTGGGAAGAGCCTGTGACCTGCTTCTAATCCATAAAATACGGCAAATTGACAAGATGTGTGTGAATATATACTTAAGATTATAGCACCCATCTTCCTGGAATCTCCTGCTTCCTGACAACTTTGAAAGCAGCAAGCTGCAAAGGTGTAGGCTACCTATGTTGGGAGGCCCATGTGGCAAGGAAATGTGAGGAGTTTCTAGGAGCTGAAGGTGGCCTCTGATCAACAGTCAGGAAAAAGCTAAGTCTTCAGTCCTACACCCACAAGGACCTAACTCCTGTCAATCATCTGCATGATCGTGGGAAGCAGTTGAGCCTCCGATGAGAACATAGCCGCAGCTGATACCTGGGTTGCAGTCTTGTGAGACCCTACGCAGAAGACCCACCCACAGCCTGCTCAGACTCCTGATCCACAGAAACTGTGAGATCGTAAATGTAAATTGTTTTAAGCCACGAAATTAGTAGCACTATGTTACACAGCAGTAGATAACCAACACAGCCATAGACAGCAACAGCCATAGTTCCCAACTTGACTCATTCACAAACCAGTTCCTCTTCCATAGTTTCAGTCAAGGAAGATTTTACCAAGACAAGAAAATGGCCGAGCATGGTGGCTTACACCTGTAATCCCAGCACTTTGGGAGGCCAGACAAGAAAGATCATTTGAAGCCAGAAGTTCAAGACCAGCCTGAGCAACACAGCAGGACCCCATTTCTATTAAAAAAACAAAAAATAAAAATTAGCCAGGCATGGTGACAGCATCTGTAGTCCCAGCTGCTTAGGAGGCTGAGGCACGAAGATTACTTGAGCTCAGGAGTTCAAGACTGTGGGGGGTTATGATGGCACCACTACACTCCAGCCTGGGTGACAGAACAAGACCCGGTCCTTTAAAAAGGAAGAAGAAGAAGAAGAAGGAGAAGGAGAAGGAGAAGGAGAAGGAGAAGGAGAAAGAAAACCATTTGGAGCTGGGAGTGGAGGGAAAAAGGGAGTTCTTAAAACTGTCCCTGGGAGCCCAGATGTGGTCGAACATGAAAACACACTCTTCTTACAAGTGGCTTGGAAATAGGACCTAATGTAATTATCTTAAACAAATTCACAAGAGGAGAGCATTCTTGCTTGAGGTCATCTCAACTCACCAATGCAGCCTTGCTCTGCTCAGCCTGACACAGTGCTTAGCCTGGGTGCCTGATTTGGACTGAGAAAAAGACCTCTCTGGCTGTTACTTTTCCATATGGATTATCTGAATGTCAGAATGTTCCAGGCATCAGCTCCTTAAGTCTAGGAGTCATGAAATGCCAGACCTCTGCAGACACTGGAACGTAGACTGTGATTACCAGCACGTTTCCGCTAATAACCAATTTGTATCTAGATAATCTAGTTTGGGTGGTCGAGACATGGATGAACACAACTGGGAGTGTGTTGATGAATGTTGAGGCAGGTGATAGGTATCTGGGGGTTCTTCACACTACTATTCTTTTTGCTTTCACACGTTTGAGGTTTTCCATAGTGAAAAATTAAATCAGCGGAAAGGCAGTGCAGTCCAGTGGTTACATGCATGGACTCTGAGTCCCACAGATCTGGGAGTGTATCCTGGCTCATCCAAGTTAAATCATCCCAGGCTAAGTCTCCACAGTAGTAACCTCAGTGAGATCTTAGCTCCATTTTACAGATGAGGCCACTGAGGCTCAGGGAGGGGCTGTGACTTGCCCAGAGTCCCACAGTTGGGAAGGCCTGAACCAGGATTTGAACCAAGTCCTTTTGCCTCCAAAATCTTCTAACTGGTACACTCAGGGCTGGCTGTATAATTTGTGGGACCCAGTGAACAAATGGCATGTGGGGACCCTTGTTAAAAAATGATGATTGCTTCTTGGAATAGGGGATTTGAAAAAATACTAATAGTGGTGAATTTCAAGTTGATGACAGCAGAGCATTAAACCAAGCACAGGGCCCTCTGCGAAGCTGGCCCTGGCTACACTGTATAATGTTAGCTGCCATTATTCTTACTACAATTGCATATTCACAGTTCCCTGGAGTCTTCAAATCAAAGAAGAATAGAACAGAATTCTGGTGTCTCAAGGATCTTGACGATCCCGGAATTACAGAACAGTGGCCACTCCCACAAATTCTTGCTAAGTCAGAACCCAGAACACGAGAAAGAATAAAAAACACATTGGCAAATACAGAATGCTGGAACCGGAAGAGGCCATCAAATCAGCCCATTTTACAGATGTGGAAGTCAAGACCCAGAAAGCAGGAGCGACTTTCCTAGTATTCAGGACTCCAAGACCCCAGGGTCCCTCATCACCCCTGAGAGCAACTCTCTGGATCTTCCCATTCAGCTGACAGGCCGCCCCCATTCCTTCAGTTTCCAGCCCTTGGAGTGGGATTCTTCCTCCATTGTTCTCCTCGTGGGCCAGCCTTCTCCCACGCCATCGCCTCTCTTAGCTCAATGTCCCAGAAGAGCATTACAAGCAGCTGCTTAACTCAAATTATAGCTTCTTTAGGAAGAAAGAAAACATGGGATAAGAGATCGAGGCAAACATTGCCACTCTAAAGAGGCTCTCGTCAGCCTGTTATGAGTGAGGAGTTTGTTTTTTGTTAATATTTTTTCTGCATGGCGTGCTGCAAATAAGAACATTCAGAGAGCAAATTGGCGGCGTATTTATTGCTGTCGGTTCTTCAGCAGCACTAAGCCAGTAATAACGGAGAAGCTGCTTGAAGTGTGAGCTCAATTCCGCCTGGTTAAAGCGATCAGGGCTCCGCTCCGGGGCTGTGTTTTGTCAAGTAGACACAGAGCACAACCCCAGAACACCCAAACTAATAGCATAATCGGATTGAGACTTCCGCATGCTCCCCACATCCCTGCGGGTTCCCTGGGGCAGCGGGCTGGGCTCCAAGCTCCAGGTGCCCACCCGGCACCCAGCCCAGACCCAGAGAAGACTGGTACCTCTCCCTACCCAGACAAGCCATGCTCTTAGCTTTGTACCTTGCTCCCAGGTACCTGAGAGGGATGGCAGTGTGAGACCTAAGTCATGCACCCAGGAGGGTGGGGGTGTCCCCTCGAGTAGAGGGTTCCACAGAGAAGATACCAAGGGGGCCACCTTAAAGTCCAGCACCAGCAGATCCTGGTTGAGTGACCTTGAGCAAATTACTGAACCTCTCCATCCGTACCTCTACTTCTCCGTAAGTAAAATGGGTATAATAATAAATACCTACATCGTAGAGTCACTATGAGGATTAAACTGAGTTAATGCATGGGAAGGGAATCCTTTAGAACAGTGCCTGGCCCTTGGTAAGAATTACACAAGCACTGGTTTTATTTATTTAAAATCCGTTGCCTAGGCTAGAGTGCAGTGGTGCAAACAGAGCTCACCGCAGCCTCAAACTCCTGGGCTCAAGCGATCCTCCTTCTCCAGCTTCCACAGTAGCTGGGACTACAGACGTGCGCCACCACACCCAGCTAATTTTTTTACATTTTTATGTAGAGACAACATCTAAATTTTGTGTAGAGGGGCATCTCACTATGTTGTCCAGGCTGGTCTCAAGGCAGAATTCAGATCATCAAAAATCTTCAGGATCCCAGAATTACAGAACTCTTGGGCTCAAGCGATAGCCCTACCTCGTCCCCCAAAGCTCTGGGATTACAGGTGTGAGCCGACGTGGCTAGCCTTGGATTTTTGCTGGAAAGATAACAAGCTCTGGAGTCTGCAACCTGGACTTTGCACACTGTGTGAACTTGGGTGGGTCACTTCAGCTCTGGCTTCTTTGTCTGAACAGACATGAGGTGATAACTCAGGTGTATGTCTCAGGGGGCTGTGAGGGTTAACCGGGGTAAGGAGTGTTGATGGGTTTTGTAAGCAGCGCTGGTCGGGGCCTCTTGGGAAACAGTGTAGCACGCTGTTGGTGAGAGTGTGAATTATGACAACTACTTGGAAAAGAATTTGGCAATGTGGCATCATGTGGAAGATGCACATACCCTCTGCAAGAAGACGCCCAAAAAGAACTCTGGCTGATGTGTTCACATACACACATGGATGCTCATAGCAGTGTGTTCAAGGGAGTTCTGGACAAGAAAACACCTTAGTGCCATGGCCAGGAGATCACATGAATCAATTGTGGGACAGCCAAGCAATGGACTCCCACACAGCCCTAAAAATAAATTAACCACACCACTAGGGAACCATACCAGGGAATCTTTTCCGGATGGAATAGCTCTGTATCTTGACTGTTGGGATGACTATTCAAACCTACACACATTTTCAAGAACTGCACACCTGGGGTCAGGGGAAGAAATAAAAGATGCATGTAAAAAAAAAAAAAAAAAAAAAAAAACTGATGACATCTGAATATGACCCACCCCTGAGTTAACAGTATCGTCCAGTGGTTAGGTGCATGGGCTCTGGGTGCCACAGATCCAGGGGTGTGTTCTGGCTCATCCAAGCTAAATCATCCCAGGCTGAATCTCCATAGTAGTAACCTCAGTGAGATTGTACTGTTGTGTCAATTTCCTGTTTTGATCATTTTTACTATGACCTTGAAAGGTATTATCATTGGGGGAAGCTGGGTGAAGGTTGACAGGGTCTCTCTGTATTATTTTTTCAACTTCATGTGAGTCTTAAATGATTTAAAAAAAAAGAATTAAAACTGATTAAATAATTCATTACAGTGCATGCAACAACATAAAGGAATGTCAAAAACAGAATAAGGAAAGATAAAGAAGAAAATACAGTGGGATTCCATTTATACTGAGTTCAAAACCAGGCAACCCCTACACTATAGTATCTAGGAATCTTATACATGTAATAAGTCACTAACAAACAGCCAACCCTGAACCCGGAAGAGGGGTTCGCCTTGGCAGTAGAGACGAGTAGGTAGCAGGTGGGGTGGAGTCCACAGGGCTTAGCCACATGGGTAGCGTTGCATTTCTCAAGCTCAGTGGTGGAGAGGCTGTTGTTTGTTTCATTTTGCTTTGTCCCTTATGCCTACCTTATGTATTTCATTTTATTTGTATAAAATATCTCCATAAAAATAAGTTTTAAAAAGGGTTTGGTCTTTGGAGTCAGAAAGTCCTGGGTCAAGTGCTGGCTTTGCTGCCTAGCAGCCAAGTGACCTTGGCCAAGTCACCTCTGGGCCTCAGGGTCCTGTGTGGAGCCTACTGGGCAGGAAGACGGCTATCTTATTACAGGGCCTTCCTGGAAAAATGGCCTCCCAGCACCTTCAGGCATCTGGGCCTCCCTTTTTCTACAGGGACTTGGAGTAAGGCCTGAAAGGACAGCTTTGCCCAACTGTGCAGCCCTGTAGGGGCACTGCCCACCCATGTCCCTGACGTTTTCAGCTGGGAAAGGGAATGTGAACTTTCTCTCTCTCTTTTATTTTTATTATTTTTTTGACGGGGTCTTACTCTGTTGCCCAGGCTGGAGTGCAGTGGCACAATCATGGCTCACTGCTACCTTAAATTCCCAGCCATCGTCTTCCCTCAGCCTCCCCAGTAGCTGGGACTACAGGCACACATCACCATGCCCAGCTATTTTTTTTTTTTTTTTTTTTCGGTAGAGACAGGGTTTTGCCATGTAGCCCAAGCTGGTCTTGAACTCCTGAGCTCAAGAGATCCTCTCACCTCGGCCTCCCAAAGTGCTGGGATTACAGGTGCATGTTTAACATTGCTCCAGGCGTGTGCTTGCCCTCTCTCAACACCTTCCCCAGCTTATCTCTCCCACTGAGAAGGAGTCACCCCAAGTGGCTTAGATTTGGGGCAGTGACTGGGCCAGGTTTGCTGGCGGCAGGGCCTTCTCCCGCATGCAATGGCCAAGCTTCCCTGCTTCCTATCTCTTCTCTGATGTACCCACCTGGGTACAGATCTTGTTGCTTTTCTCTTCTGCAACAAGCCAGAGCAAGGCAAGCTTCTGCATCTGACTTAGCTGGATAGTCAGCCCCTCAGACCTCATGCCTAGACCCAGCTGGGCCGACCCTCATGAACAACCATGCAGAGTTCACCTTCCTATCCCACTCTTCCCATCCATATTACACTTGCAGACCTTGTCCCGTTTATTGCTTTGAACAACTTAATTCTACTCCTCGGAGGGACACACCTGGTTCTGTGTTCAAAGCTCAAACACCAAGGCAAGCTCAACCAGTATTCACCTCTCTTCATTGGCTCTTATGAAACATCACTGCCATCCAGAATACACCTTCGTCTTTCTTTCCCCTGCTCCCAGCTCCCTCGATACGTGTGAATATAAAATATAAATAGATGTAAATATAATTCTGTGGCCGTTTGTGTTCAAGATTTAGAATCTCCTCCTAGAGGGAAAAGGCAGGAAGGGAATGGCTTGTAAGCACAGGCTGTGCTTCATTAAGAAGCATGTTTGGGGTGGTGATCACTTTTCTCTAAGCTAGACAAGCCGGCTGGAAGCTGACCTCCCTACATCCTGAAATTTCATCAACTCCTTTTCTCCTCCAAAGAGCCTCTCCCAACCCCTCCTCCACCAAAACAGAGCCCCTTCCTTCCTGTCTCCCCAGGGACCGCCAGGGGTCACAGGGACTGCGTGAAATGCGCTCCTCTGCTCCGATCCAAGGGGCTCTGGGCTTCCAGACGGCTTTAGATGCCTGGCAGTCGGCCCACCGGCACGTGATGGGGCCCCAGGTCATGAACAACGGGGCTGGAGGGCTACAGCTGAGCGTCTGGAGGGGACAGCCGCTGCCTGCTGCCTGAACTGATGGAAAGGAATCCTCGCCTTAATTTTCACAACAGACACATGTTGTAACACTCTGCATCTTTAACAAAATCCTTTCATAACAACAATAAACAGCCATGTCAATAATAACACTGATAATGATAATTGCCCTATTTGAGAGCTCACCATCTCCAAGAGGGCTGGAAATGGTGACAGCCACTGATAGGGTTGCTTCTTAGATGCTACCATTTTATAAACACTAGAACATCCAGTTCTCACATCTATCCTCCAGGGGAGGACTGATGATTCTCCCCATTTTACAGACAAGGAAACTGAGGCTCCAGGGAGGTTGGCTCCTGTCTGGGGCACTTATGTGGTAAGGGGTGGAGCCTGGAGTTGTAACTTAGGCCACATCTTTCTCTCCAGTCCCAACATTCAGCTCAGTAAGGAGACATCAGAATGATGCTTCTTCCTGGAGTTAGTTCAATGAGAAGGCTCATCCTGAGCCAGGACCCTTGCTAGGTGACCCTGGGGCTCCCAAATCGCCTCAACTATAAAATTCCAAGATTCCCAACCAAGGCCTATCCCGACAGAGCCTTATGAGAAGGCAGTTGCCTGCCAACCCCCCGGCATGTGGGCTCTCCCAGCCTTTGTAATACCAGAAATATTGAAAATAGCTCACAGACACTCCCCCACCACTGTCACCTTTGGAGCCAGCAGGGTACCCCTCAATGCCTGACTTTCTGGGGACATCCAGGGCCACCATGCTGGTTTCAGTTCTGGGCAGGCCAGAAGGTACAACCTCCTGGTGCTCGGGACTTAACCTCGCTCACCCAGAGTCAGCCGGTCGTGAGGGAGCAGGGGTGGGGGTGGAGGGCCCGTTCAGCCCAGGCCACGAAGGCCCCTCAGCTGGCGGGACATCAAAACCCACACAAAACGCTTCCATGTGGTACCAGCCCTTGGCCCGCGTCCTTCACGTCGGATTAATCCTCCGGCTGCTCGGACAGACGTGTCCTCACCACTCTGCTTTCATGTTTGCCCACAATTTGAATGTCATCACACAAAATCAAGGCTAATTGTGAACAGACCTCCCCTCCCCCTCCCCCCGGCCTGCCTCCCCTCCCCCTTCCTCCTTCCCTGTCCACATCTGGATCCCACAACCACTCTTGGGGACCTTGGAGACCTGCTTAGGCTGCGAACTCTGAGAATCTAACCTGATTTCCTTTTCCCGTCTCCCAGCCTCCTAAATATATATCATGGAATGTTACTTTCCTTTCCTTTGCTGTAGCCATTGCCCAGATGACCCTACAAATTCTCCACCTTTCTGGGCTCTCTCCAAGTGGAGAGCAAAGCTCTGGCAAAGTTAGCTGGGTGCCGTGGCTCATACCTGTAATCCCAGCACTTCGAGAGGCCAAAACAGGAAGATTACTTAAGCCCAGGAGTTCGAGACCAGCCTGGGCAACAAAGTAGAACTGGGTCTCTACAAAAAAAATACAAAGATCAGCTGGGCGTGGTGTGACACACCTCTGGTCCCAGCTACTTGGGAGGCTGAGGTGGGAGGATTTCTTGAGCCCAGGAGTTCGAGACCAGGCTGGGCAGCATAGTGAGACCCCATCTCAAAAAGCAAGGCAAAATAAAATAAAAGAGCTCTGGCAAAGCCAGCGGAAACCTACCCTCAACTCAGCCAGGTAAAACCTCTTCCCCTCAGCCTGCCAGCCACATCCCGCTCTCCTAACACATATCCATTTCACACGTGCTGCAGCCCATCAGGCTATATGATATACTCACCTGCCCCTTGTGCCCAGACCAGGTTGTGACATGTCACTCACAGTACATGGGACACGGTCCAGCTTGATAAGGCTCCCTGAGCTGAGCAAAGGAATTTGGTACAGGAGAAACAGAAGTGCTTGTCATCTTCGGAGAACTCCAAAAAGCGAATCTTTGGTGTTTCCTGGGAGCCTGTTTGAGGAAGCAGAAGAGAAGCTACAGGGAATCTCTGGGTGCTGAGAGTCCCTCGGGGGTGGAATGGGTGTTTGCAGGGACTCGGGGCTCCAGAGAAGAAAAGTCTCTGGGGACAGGAATTCTAGGGGAAGGAGTTTTCAAGCACGGGTGACTATCAACCGTGTGGTCCAAGCACCCCAAACAGCAATTGCTTGGGTTGTGGTGACACCCATCCTCTCCACTTAAAAGGTCACATCATTTCAGAGTCCAAAAGAGGCTGAGATGACTCAAGGGCCCATTGCATACAGGAGAAAGCTGAAGCCTGGAGAAAAGAGAAGGGCCAGCCCAAGGTTCAAGAGAAAGTCAGTTATTTGGGCCCAGGTTGGTCTTTGCCTAATGTTGCTTTCTGGAAAAGATGGCAATGAACACCACTTGGGGCCTGCACTGGCTGCTGGGGAATCCTACAGAAGAGGACCCCACCCTGGAGACATCCAAGAGGTGACATAAGAATCTGAGTTTAGGTCTGTGCTCTGCAAATACCACTTAATTGTGGATCCGGTAGTGCAGAGCTGTCACCAGACCCAGGCAACACGTGCAGAAGAGCAGATCCAAAGGAAGGAACAAAGGTTCCGGAACCAGACCCCTGGGATCAACCCACTTCATCCACACACCACCCTGTGGCCGTGAGCAGCCACCTAACCTCTGCAGGATGGAGTATGTTTCCACGACTCCCTCCCCAGCCACAGTACCGGCGCTTTCCTGTGGGTGTTTGCCGAGTGCCAGGGCGCAAACAGAGCACCAGGGAGTAAACAAACTGTTTAGCCCTAGTGTAATCCTAAACTATCATCATTCCCATTTCCCAGGTGCAGAAACTGAGGGTCTGACATACATAAGGACACACAAGAAGTCAAGATTCAAAGTGATGAGAGGAATGGCTAAATGACAACAAGAACTATTTAATAACCCAGTTATTATAATCAGCAAGGGGAGAGATGAATGAGTGAGTGAGTGAGTGAGTGAATGAATGAACGAATGAATGAAAATTTGCCCTTCTCCTGGGCTCCAGGACACATCTGACGATTTTCTCTGCATTGATGGAGAAATACCCCCACTTCATTTCCAAGGACTGCAGAAGGGAATTTAAACGTACACACTCCCGTATCGTTGGCATCTGCCAAGAATGAGGCTGAAGCTTGCTCGGACAAATGAAATTCTGACAAAGTGTGTCACAGGCTTGAAGCATCTGTCACTGACTGGGAGAGACGCACATTTGAATCTGAGAGAAGTGCCGCTCGCCTGCGAATGACAATTGTGCAGTCGGGGCCGACTTTCCCTCTGACCTTCCGGCCAGCTCCAAAGGGCTCTCTCCTGTAAACATCCTCCAAATAGTTTATCTTAATAAAAGCGCCTGTAATGGAGACGGAGTTAATTTGAAATGGTTTCCTTGGCCGTTTGTCTTGTCGGCCAATTGCTGGGAGAGGGCTGAAGTCAATATTGCCTGAGCCGCAGTGGGGTCCTGCAGGCCTCGGACTTATCCTGGGATCATGCCACTGATGTGACAGCCGACACTGTTCCTTGAAGCACGGAGGAGCCTCAGTGGATGATGGCAGCCAGTGCTGGACTTGACCTCAGACACATTTGCAGGCTAATTTCCCAGACGCCACCCTCCTTGTCCTGCAGTTCAGAGAACAGAAGATAGGCAACTAGATGACCACTTTACAGATATAGAAACTGAGGCACAGAAAGAGGAAATGGCAAATTTGCGGTTGCCTAGCAAATTATTGGGAAGACTAGAAATAGTGTTTCTTTTCCTGAACACACACGCAATCACTGGCTAATTGCGTGGCGCTGCAGATGCAAAGTTAAATAAATCACAATAGGAACCCCCAGGGCTCCCTCTCTCCAGTTAGTGAAAAGAACAGGGAATTGGGACTTTGGAGACGGAAAGACCCGAATACAAATTCTGTATCAGCTGCTTCCTGGCTACATCACTCAGAGGACATCGCTTAACTTTTCTGAGTCCCAAAAAGAAAAGTGATACTATTTTCGCAGGAAGGCTTTGAGGGTCAGATGGCTTTGCACGGGGATAGAAAGGCCTTGCGCTGTGCCTGCCACAGAGGAGTCCTCTCACCAAGTGTGAATTCCCTCCTCCAGTGCCTAATCCAGCGCCTTTTCACCCAGTTCTCTCTGTCTTCCCGTTCTGCTGAGGCCTGAGCCTCCCCCGGCCCGACTCTGGACCTTGCAGATGTGGCAAACGCGGAAAACATTAGGTTCGCTGGCGATTGTCTGCACAGCCCTGTTTATGTTTGCAATAAAAGCAAGCAGGTGCTGGCAATTTAGCTAATCAGGTACCATCCCGGCCCCAGACGCCTGCCCGCCTGCCCGCCTGCCCGTCGTCACTGCTCAATGTGGCTTTCTCCAAGCCTGCAATTAGCCTGGTCCTCCAGCCCTGCACACGGCTCGGATTACCCCCACAGGATGCACAAATGGCCCAATGGACGGTCCCTTGGCAGTCCATGACCAATGGCGTGGGGCCGAAACCTCTTCAGGCCTGTGCCCTCTGCAACCTCAAAACAGGCCTCTCTTGCCCTCTACAGAACCATTTTGGGGGGTCAAGCCTGCTGAAGGAGTGGGCTCCATCTGGAGTTTTCGCAGGGGAAGATGAGCAACGTATAGAAGTGGTACAGTCATCAGACCCTCAGACCCCCCCCAGCCTGGGTCAGGCTATGTCCCCCAAAGTCACTTGATCACACTGGCCTGCAGAATCTGGCACAACAATCTCTAACCCTGAGCATTTAGCAGTATCAGGTACACCACCCAGGGATGGACGTTCATGAGCCCTGCTTGCCAGGCCCTGTGTGACCCCAGACACACCCCACTGGCCAGTCTGAGCCTCAGTTTCCTCATCTGTCAAACAGGTAGATTAGACCAGCTCAAGGTCTGTCAACCACAGCACTACTAATGCTTGAGCCTGGAGGGTTCCTGCTGGGGAGCCATCCTGCCCATCGCAGGATGTTAAGCAGCATCCCTGGCCTCTACCCACTGCATCCCAGCAGCCGCCCTCACCCGTTGTAACAACCAACAACATCCCTAGACATTGCCAAACCTCCTCTAGGAGCAGAGACAACATCACCCCCAGTAGAGACGCTGGGGTAGAGCCATGGCTGCCAGCCCCAGCTGCACAGCAAGCTCCCTTGGGAGGACTTCGAGAGGTGAATCGTGCTCTACCCCATAGTTCCAGATGCAACCACTCTGGGGGGCAGCCCAGGCATTCATGCTGTCAGTTTCAAAAGTTCCCCAGGGATTCGAATGACCTGATAGGGTTGAGACCCACTGGGGGCTCAAAGATCTATGAGGACCACCACCCCCACTTTTTCTGGGCAGAGATGTCCTTACAGAAGTTCAGCGCAGCCTTTCGCAGTCCAGGTCTAACCCATTTCCCCAGCTGCACCGCAGGCCTCCAGCGACCCCCACCTGGAGGGTCTTGTGTGGTGCTTTTATTTTTCTTAGCAGACATTATTTAACCAATTCCGAGTTGAACAGAATCCAATCAAATGCAGTGCCTACAACACTTTTACGGCTAATTGGTTTGACTGGTACATTGTAAATGTGTGAAGGGACTCTAGTGAGGGAAGCGGGGACCTGGTTAACCTTTCCGTGGGGCTTAGTTCATTGCTGTGTCTCTCTTAGGCCTGTCCAGCCTAGGGAGCACCTCCTCTTGCCCACTGAGGGGACTCCAGCCCTCAGAGCTTCCAGCTCTTCTCCCAGGCAAGGTGTCCCAGGACCAAGGCCTTCTGGTAGCCCTGAGCACTCAGGGCTGAGCCCCATCTCATCCTTCTGAGACAAAGTCCCTTAAGGAATCCTGGCCTGGCCCTCCCTTCCTCCTTCCTCCCTGTTTCTCTGCTCCATCCTCCCTGTCTCCCTCTTCCTTATTTCCCTCCTCCCTCCTCTCTCCTCTCCACCTGTCCTCCTTCCTCCCTTCCTCTCTTCTTCCCTGCCTCCTCCCTTCCCTGCCTCTTCTTCCCTCCTCCCTTCCCTCCTCCTTCCTTTATCCTCCCTTCTCCCTACTCCCCTCCTCCCATGTGTCCAGCTACACTGGTGTCCAGGCTGTTCCTTGGACTTTCCCTTCTTAATAGCCCCCACCCATGCTGTTCCCTTGACTTAGACATCTGTTCCCAGCACCTCTGCTGGCTTCATGCCCCTCCATGCCCTCACAGGTCAACACAAATGTCACTTCCTCCAGGAAGCCCTCCCTGTCACCAACTCTCAGCACAGGCGATCTCCTTCAGAGGACCCATTACTGACTGTAACTAGGGAAGTTTATCTGGGCAATTCTCTGTCTTCTCAAATTCAACCAGGGAGACAGAGGACAGGCTCTAGTCTGCCTGGTCAGTCCTGCTGTGGAGGAAGGTCACTGTGGCAGGGCAGGAGCTGGGTACCAGGAATAGAAAGCTGGTGGGGCCCAGCCTCTGCCCTCAGAGGCTCCCACCAAGTGTAAGGTCAGATGAGCCCGGAGTCGGTATGAGGGAGGCTGAGAATCCGTCCTAGCTCTCAGCCTGGCTGCTTCTCGCAAATGTGAAAAGCACCACCATCTCTGTTATTGGGGAAGTCACTCTGTGGGCCAAGATGTGGCCAGGCTGGAGGGATGCCATGCAACCTTAAAACTAGAAGTCTGACCTCCATGGGCCGGGCTGGGACCCAAGCTGCTGAGAGCTTCCTTTCCCCCAAGGACCTTGAAAATGGTTTTTGATAGTCTTTTATGGGAAATTGCCACTTTTTGTAATTAATCTTTTATTTTCCATAAAAGGAATGCAGGCGGCCAGGCTCGGTGGCTCACGCCTGTTATCCCAGCACCTTGGGAGGCCGAGGCAGGCGGATCACCTGAGGTCAGAAGATCAAGACCAGCCTGGCCAACATGGTGAAACCCCATCTCTACTAAAAATACAAAAAGTAGCCGGGCATGGTGGCACGCGCCTGTAGTCCCAGCTGTTTGGGAGGCTGAGGCAGGAGAATCGCTTGAACCTGGTGGAGTTTGCAGTGAGCCGATATCACGTCACTGCACTCCAGCCTGGGAGATAAGGGTGAAACTTCATCTCAAAAAAAAAAAAAAAAAAAAAAAGGGAATGCAGGCTCGTAGTTAAAAACAAAATCCAATGGCACTGTAAGGTGTGTAACCTAAATGAGGGGCCCCCACTCCGCCCCAACTCCTTCCCTCCTCATGCTGCTTCCCAGAGGCAGCTACTTTCCATACTTTCACCCACTTCTCAACTCTGCGTTTCTCAATAATATGTATCCTGCGTATTTGACTCCTTCCATTTTAATTATGCTAAAAAAATTACATAGACATGCTTTCCCTACAAGTACAGGTTTAAAAATCCAACAGACACAGTGCTTGAGGTCCCACTCCGCTGCTTCCTGGCTGCATGCTCCTGAGCTGATTTCTTGACCCCTCTGAGAATCCATTTCCTCGGCTGTCACATGGGAATAAGAACACCTGTTTGGTTCAATCGCTGGGGTTTAAAATGGGATGATTGTGTAAACCTCGGAAGCTCAAGGGATGTGCAATAAACCACCGCTGTAGCTTGAGGACCTGCTTGCTCGTCACCCCTTGTGGAAAATGAGTAGCTCAGTACACAGCACTTAGAAGGCGAGATAATAACAGATCCACCTCCCCAATGCTGTGAAATCTGAGAGAGGAGAGAGAGTAGTGGAAAGGCTGGCAGATAGGAGCAGAGCAGAAGGAGCAGTCTGATGAACATTCTGCTGTGAGTTCCATTTCTGTGCAGCCCACATCAGCTCCTTCATAAGGGACTGATGGTGTGTGCAGCGTTCAGGGGCCCCAGCCCCTGGCAGCCCCATCCTCCAACCTCCTGTCTCCCCTGTTCATATTGCAACCTAGTTTTGGCATCCGCCCCAGACCCCCAATTCACTGGACAAATGGTTGCCTTTGACCTTGTCCTGATCCCAAGCCAGCCCATCTCAGAGGTCCCCTCCTCCGGGAAGATGCTTGTGATCTTCCCAGCACTCAGCCACTCTTCCCCTTCTGTAGTACCTACATGTCCAGTGAGGACACTGGCCACTCTTTTCAGGCACAAGTTCTCCCACCCAGATCCCGTTTTTCCCCAGCACTACAAGCCCTGAGTACAGAGATCTCTGCTCTTCCCTCTCACTTAGAGAAGTTCAGCCCAGCTTTTTGTTGGGAGACCAACAGAGAGACCACATAGTAGGACAATGGCCAACATGTGTCAACAGAGGAGAAGGGTCTCATGTGAGATCCATGTGGCACTAAATGCCTATTCTGATCAAGCCACTCAGAACTCTGGCCATATATCTCCTCTGTACCTACGTTCCCTCCTCCAGCCAAGTTTTATTGAGCACCTACTGTTTGCCATGCATTGTCCTGGAGGCTGAAGAAGAAGAAATTTTTATTCACAACTTTTAGACACAAACATTTATTAAGCACCTACGACATGCTGGGCAGTGTGGGTGTATATTAGTCCATTCTCACACTGCTAATAAGGACGTACTAGAGAGTGGGTAATTTATAAAGGAAAGAGGTTTAACTGACTCACAGTTCTGCCTGGCTGGGGAGGCCTCAGGTAACTTACAATCCTGGGGGAAAGTGAAACAAACACATCCTTCTTCACATGGTGGCTACAAGGAGAAGTGCTGAGCAAAAGGGGAAGTGCCCCTTATAAAACCATCAGATCTCGTGAGAACTCACTCACTATCACGAGAACAGGATGGGGGAAACTGCCCCACAATTCAATTATCTCCACCTGGTCTCTCCCACAACATGTGGGGATTATGGGAACTATAATTCAAGATGAGATTTGGACGGGGACACAGCCAAACCATATCAGGATGCAACAGTTGCAATGCAGACCGCGCCCCTGCCCTCCTAGGGATGCTTCTGATCACATCTAAGAAAGGAGGCTGTAGGCCGGGTGAGGTGACTCACGCCTGTAATCCCAGCACTTTGGGATGCCGAGGCGGGTGGATCACTGGAGGTCGGGAGTTCGAGACCAGCCTGACCAACATGGAGAAAAACCCCATGTCTATTAAAAATACAAAATTAGCTGGGCACGGTGGTGCATGCTTACAATCCCAGCTGCTTGGGAGGCTGAGGCAGGAGAATCGCTTGAACTCAGGAGGCAGAGGTTGCAGTTAGCTGAGATTGTGCCATTGCACTCCAGCCTGGGCAGCAAGAGCAAAACTCAGTCTCAAAAAAAAGAAAGAAAGGAAGGAAGGAAGGAAAGAAGGAAGGAAGGAAGCTGTATACCAGCCATGGGCACAGAGTTAGAACTCAAGATACAATTGCTGAATTGAATAAGAAGTATTTATCTTCGCCTTGTGCATACGAGAATCAAATGGCTGTAAGCTGGTCGTGAGCGTTCACTGAGCGCTGATGCATACCACCGAGCTGGACTCCGGACATGCTGAGACCATCACCAGCCTCCCCACTTTGCAGGGAGGAAGCTGAGGCTCAGAGAAGTTGGTGTGTCCAAGGTGACCCAGGTAGAAATGAAATACAGGCCAGCTGCAGTGGCTCACGCCAGTAATCCTAGCACTTTAGGAGGCCAAGGCGGGCAGATCACTTGAGGTCAAGAGTTCAAGACCAGCCTGGCCAATATAGTGAAAAAACCCTATCTCTACTAAAAATACAAAAATTAGCCAGATGTGGTGGTGGGCACCTGTAATCTCAGATACTCGGGAGGCTGAGGCAGGAGAATCACTTGAATCCAGGAGACACAAGTTGCAGTGAGCTGAGATCGTACCACTGCACTCCAGCCTGGGCAACAGAGCAAGACTCTATCTCAAAAAAAGAAAAAAACCAAAAAACAAAAAAACACAGTGCTCCTGTAAGTGTAGGCACCTAGTTACAACATCATTTGTAACTCTTTTCTTTCTTTAGACTTTTATTTTTATACTGGGGACTTGTTACCAGCTTTCTGGCTGCCCGGGGCAGAGAACTTCATGGACAGTTGGGTGGACTCTCAAATAAAGAGAAGGTTGAGGTTCTCTTTATTAAAAGGGGGTCAGAGACCCTAACAAGACAGCACCTAGGTCTGCCCGCAGTGATGGGGCCATCTGGGAAAAGGAGAAGCCAGTGTGTACAGGGCAATCCGGGAGGCCTCACAGAGGAGGTGGCCTCAACTGCAGCCATATGGAAAGCAAGGGAGGGCTTTATGAAGTCACAGAAGGCACAGGTGCCAACAGATGGAACAGGCTGACCCATGTGGAAGTGAGCACCCCATCACGGTGGGTACCCAAGCCCTTGGCAAAGGTGCTGTAGTGGAATCCAGCATTAAGAATTGGTCAGGCAGGCACGGTGGCTCAGGCCTGTAATCCCAGCACTTTGGGAGGACAAGGTGGGCGGATCATGAGGTCAGGAGGGGGAGACCATCCTGGCCAACATGGTGAAACCCTGTCTGTACTAAAAATACAAAAATTAGCTAGATGTGGTGGTGCATGCCTGTAGTCCCAGCTACTCAGGAGGCTGAGGCACGAGAATTGCTTGAACCCAGGAGGCGCGGGTTGCAGTGAGCGGAGATACGCCACTGCACTCCAGCCTGGCAACAGGCTATTTTTTTGAGACTCCATCTCAAAAAAACAGAATTGGACTAACAAACTGAAATAACTACATTTATTAACTATAGTAAATTATAACTAATAATGAGTATTATTATATAATAAATATGTAATAAATTATATGATTATACATCTCATATATATATATATACACACATATACATAAATTATAAGAAGGTGTTGGCCAGTCATGGTGGCTCACGCCTGTAATCCCAGCACTATGGGAGGCTGAGGTGGGTGGATCGCCTGAGGTCAGTAGTTCAAGACTAGCCTGGCCAACATGGTGAAACCGCTGTCTCTACTAAAAATACAAAAAATTAGCCAGGTGTGGTGGCGCATGCCTGTAATCCCAGCTACTCGGGAGGCTGAGGCCGGAGAATTGTTTGAACCTAGGAGACGGAGGGTGCAGTGAGCCAAGATCGCGCTACTGCACTCCAGCCTGAGCAACAAGAGTGAAACTCTGCCTCAAAAAAAAAAAAAAAAGTGTTATTTGTCATTTACAAATGGGGAAACTGAGGCTTGAAGAGGCTAAGTGACATAGCAGAGAGCCAGCCCTAAGCCATCAATCTAACTCTAAAACTAGGCTCTGAATATGATCTGTGACAATTCTATCTGCTCTTCATGTTTGTGATCACCTTCTCACTGTGGACTGGGAAAGGCAAACAAGTTTGAGGGGTGATGGAGGGAGAGCATCTAAGAGGTCTGTCTTGCTAGACTGCAAGACCTTTGGGGAACCGTGGCAGAAACGGGAACTTATCGGCCCCAAGGAGACCATGAACCCCAGAAAGGACCAGGTTCAACTCAGGCTCTGAAGGCTTCCCCCGCTGCTAGGATCCTGAGGAGGTTCGGGGGCTGCTGTTCCCCACCCAAGAGAGGCCTCTGGGGGCCCTGGCCTCCCTGTTCAGCCCGCCTAACGTTTTCTATTTAAATGCAAATTTTGACTTTTCACTTGGCAGCTAGGAAAAGTTTTTTGCACTGGAATGAGGGTCACGATAATAATTTATCTACAGGCCTTTTTCTAACAATTATTATTTGTTCAAGGGAGAAGGTGGAGGCCCCAGAGGCTGGGAGAGGGGGCTCGGTGCTGGAACACCACACACATGGACTGGCCTGCAGGTGTCAGGGCAGAGGCCAAGGGCCTCTCTCTGGGGCAGAGGGAACGAGGTGTAAGTAGAAGCTGCCCATCCTGGGGCCCCCGGCCCTGGGAGCTTGCTGAAAGGGAGCTCATATTTACTCAGCCCTCAGCTCTGCACTGAGAAGACTTTCCCATAAGCAAGGTCTCAGGTCTCAAGTCTTGGGGAGCTGCCAGTCCGATGACAAGGACAGAAAAAGAAATCATCCATTACAATACAGGATGCCACATGCCTGGCGCTGGGATGGGATCCCAGGCAAGGCTCGTGTGCTAGCTTGAAGATCTAGGAAGGCTTCCTGAGGGAGGTGACCACTGTTCACAGTCTTCAACAACACTGACAGATCAGGCCATAGCTGGGGTAATTGTCCATTGGTATCTTCTAGGGGGGATAATTAGATACAATCAATCAATATAATAAATTGGTAGTTTCAGGCCTAGGAAGAAATGCTATAGTTTCTCCCCCAGATGCAGGCAGGTGTACAATATTATTCAATGAAGCATTCTAAGTCGTGGCGAAACACGAGAAACAATCTAGATACTCATCGACAGGAGACTAGATCGATAAATGAGGCTGCGTCCATGCAGCAGAATACCATGCAGCTCTGTAAAATGAATGAGGAAGCACTTTATGTACTGATCTGGAAGAGTTCCAAAGTAAAGTGAGTGGGAAAAGATGCCGTGAGTATTATACATTTTGTGTAAAAGGCAGCAGGTGGATAATCTTTTTAAGATTTCCTTATATTTGCATAAAATGTCTCTGAAAGGATTCATACAAATTGAACACATGGTTTGCCTGTGAGGAGGGGCCTTGGGGGACTGAAGAATAAAAACGGGAGAGAGTTTTGCAGTTTCAGTTTTTGGTGTATGCATTTCTGTACCTTGTGAATTCCGATGCATCTGAATGTGATGCTGATTTAAAAACTGAGATTTAAAAAATAAAAAGAAAAAAAAACAAACACAGGCGGGACACGGTGGCTCATGCCTGTAATCCCAGCGCTTTGGAAAGCCGAGGCGGGTGGATCACTAGGTCAAGAGATCAAGACCATCCTGGCCAACATGGTGAAACCCCGTCTCTACTAAAAATACAAAAAATTAGCTGGGTGTGATGGTGCACGCCTGTAGTCCCAGCTACTCGGGAGGCTGAGGCAGGAGGATCACTTGAACCCAGGAGGTGGAAGTTGCAGTGAGCTGAGATCGCGCCACTGCACTCCAGCCCAGTGACACAGCAAGACTTCATCTCAAAACAAAACAAAACAAAACAAAAAACACAAAATCCAAAGGGCTGACCAGGCTATGGGGAAGACAGCAGGAGTCCCAGGCAGAAGGAACAGCATGTGCAAAGGTTGGGCTCACTTTCTGGGGTGAGAGAGAATGTGCAAAGAGAATGACTGGGAGGGTAGAGGTGAGGTAGGAGAGGGTGGCCTGGCTCACTGGGCTCAGTACTGGCTAGCTGTGCTCAAGTCTGCTCTTGTCCTAAAGACTCCAGGGGCCACTGCAATGTTTTATACACAGGAGAGGCAGCCAGACTTGCTGTTTGGAAAAATTACTCTGGGGAAGGCATTTGCGGAGGACAGGAGGAGGCAGGCAGGCCAGTGGGAGGCTGCTGCAGGGACACACTCATTGCATTTAATCCCTCACGGTAACACTTTCATTTTAGAGAGGAGGACATTGAGGCACAGAGAGGGGAAGTCACTTGCTCAAGGTCACAGAGCTGGGATTAGAAACTGATCTGTCTGATACTTGGCTTTGCATGTACCCCGGATCTCCCAAGAGGAAACACTTTGCTGGGAAATGGCGGCCTTGGTCCCAGGCAATTCGTGTGTCTCTGAGCAGGCTGCTGCCTCTGTCTGAGCCTCGCTGGACTCATCTAAGGATGAGGTGCACTCTGCCTCTTGGCTGAGGTCACTTGGTTGTTGTGACAGCCCAGGACCAATGGGAGGGAAAGGGTTTTATAAGCTGTAAAGTGCTGTGTTCCCTTTGTGTTTGCTCTCCTTCCCGCAGGAGCCATGCTGGGGAGTGTCGCATCTGCCTGATCGGTGGCTTCTCCACATCCCCCAGTGGGACACCCTGCAGCTTGAGGATGACTGCCCTCTGGGCGTCCCAGCCAAACCTCCACCTGATCCGGCAGAGGGTGAAGCCCCTATCTTTGCACAAGAAAGCAGTTACTGAGACAAGGACTTGGGGACTTGGGGAGGGGATTCCAGAAAAAAGCAACAAGGGAGTAGAGAAAGTGAGACAGGGAAGGAGGGAGAGCCAGGAAAGGGGTGATTTGGGGGATGACTCTGTGGGCACCCGGGACTGTGTTCCTCTGGAGACCTTCCCAGAAACCAAATACAGTATGCCTTAGGATGGTCCCCTCCAAAGGACAGGAGGCTAGGCCTTTTATCCAGGATCCCAGCTCCCCATGCATAGGTGGCATCCTACAGAGCCAGGCTGCACCTGCACAGGCTGAGGGGCTCCTTCAAGACCCAAGACAGACAACAAGGCTGTGCCAGGGCTCAGGTGGGGTGCCAGCACCATGCCCCAGTCTGTGCACACAGCTGCCCCAAAATCAGAGTGGGGGCCAAGGGCCTGTGACGCAGGACACAGGAAGCACCTACTTCACTGGGCGGGCCCACCTCCCCTTCCAGCCTTCCTTTCATGCCCCATGCCACCTCCAAACTCTGTTCCCCAAGTTTCCCCATCTCAGGTGGAGGGCAGGGAACAACCACTGGGGGAGAAATCACACTAATGAAGGAAAACTTCAAAAACCAGATGCCAGAAAAGTGTGTGACCAGAGTGGAGGGGCAATGAGTTAAAACTCCTCCATGACGGGCTAACCTGTGTCCCCCTGAAATTCACATGATGAGGTCCTAACCTCCAGGACCTCAGAATGGGACTGTATTCGGAGATACTTCAGGGGAAATGGGGTCAACAGGGTGGGCCTTAATCCAATATGACAGTCCTCATAAGAGAAGACTAGGCCACAGACAGAGAGAGATGCCAGGCCTGTGTTCACACAGAGCAAAGACCCCTTGGGGGCGCAGCGAGAACGTGGTCCCCTCCAAACCTGCCAACACTTTCATCTTGGACTTCCAGCCTCCGGGTCTGCCAAACACCACATTTCTGTTGTTTAAGCACCCAGACTGGAGTGTTTTGTCATGGCAGCCCTGTGACACTGACACACCCTCCCACCGGAATGGGTGGGGCAAGTCAATGAGGGTGTGTTCTCATCATTCACCATGGCCTCTGTGGGTGGGCTCTCCACGTACCTTCTCATGCATCCCTGATGTGCTTTGGATCTGTGTCTCTGCCCAAATTTCATGTTGAAATGCAATCCTCAACGCTGGAGGTGGGGCCAGAGGAGGTGACTGGACCGTGGGGGCAGAGCCTTCATGAATGTTTAGCACCATCCCTGTGGTGCTATTCTCACAATAGTGAGTTCTCTTGCAAGATCTGGTTGTTTTAAAAGTGTGTGGTGGCCGGCCGCAGTGGCTCACGCCTGTAATCCCAGCACTTTGGGAAGCCGAGGCGGGTGGATCACGAGGTCAGGAGATCGAGACCATCCTGGCCAACATGGTGAAACCCCATCTCTACTAAAAATACAAAAATTAGGTGGCATGTGCCTGTAATCCCAGCTACTTGGGAGGCTGAGGCAGGAGAATCGCTTAAACCCGGGAATCAGAGGGTGCGGTGAGCCGAGACATCACTATTGCACTCCAGCTTGGTGACAGAGCAAGGCTCCATCTCAAAAAAAAAAAAAAAAAATGTGTGTGGCATCTCCCTCCCCATCTCTCTCAGTCCCTCTCCTGCCATGGAAGACACCTGCTCCTGCTCTGCCTTCTGTCATGAGGAAAAGCTCCCTGTGGCCTCCCCAGAAGCAGATGCTACCATGCTTCCTGTACAGACTGCAGAACCATGAGCCAATTAAACCTCTTTTCTTTATAAATTACCCTGTCTTGGGTATTTCTTTATAGCAGTGGGAGAACAGACTAATACAATCCCCGTCTGCACCCACCCACCCACCCACACACACACACACACACAACACACACACACACACACACACACACACCAGTCACTGGTTCCCTAAGCCCATTTAGGCCAAGACCGTATTTTTAGTAAATGTCACCTCTTCTGCATCCTGCCATGTATGCCGTTAAAATAAGCAACAGCAGCAGCCGCCTTCGTTCACACTCCTACTGCTACATGGTAGGATGAGAACCCAGAGCCATGACAGCTCTTCCTCAAACACCAGGATCATCTGCAGGGTTGCATGATTTAGCCCCCATCCATCTTTCACCCACATCCCATGCCATTCTCCTTATTCACCACACCCAAGCCACATCAGCCTCCTTTCTGTCCCCAAAACAAACTTTTGCATTTTCCACCTCAGAGCCTCTGTGCTTGCTGTCCCCGCTCCCTAGAATTCTCTTCCGGCAGCTTTTCTCACTACTATTACTTTCTAATCCTTTGGGCCTCAGACAAAATGTCACCTGCTCAGACTGACCTTTTGTATCAGTTAGCTACTGCTGCATAACAAAACATCTCAAAACTCTGTGGCTTACAAAGAGCAGGCATTTGTATGGCTACAGAGCTTCTGTGGCTGAAGGTTGGATGGGTAGTTCTATTGATCTGGGCTCATCAAATGATTGCTCTGCCTTTGAGGTTAGCTAGCAGATCAGCCCAGTTCTGGTTGATCTAGGTTGGCTTCAACCAGGACAGCTCATCTCTGCTCTATGTGCTTCTCACCCTCCAGCAGGAGAACCCAGGCTTATACTCAAGGTGGTCACAGGGTTCCAAGTGAGTGAGCAGAAATGTGCAAGGCCAGGCCAGCACAGTGGCTCACACCTGTAATCTTAGCACTTTAGGAGGCCAAGGCAGGAGGATCACTTGAGGCCAGGAATTCAAGATCAGTCTGGGCAAAGTAATGAGATTCCCATCTCTACAAAAAATATAAATTAACAAGTTACCCAGGCATGGCGGCATGTGCCTGTAGTTCCAGTTACCTGAGAGGCTGAGGTGGTAGGATGGCTTGAGCCCAGGAGTTTGGGGCTGCAGTGAGCTATGATTACACCACTGCCCCCCAGCCTGGGTGACAGGGCAAGACTCCGTCTCTAAAAAAAAAAAAGAAAGAAAGAAATGTGCAAGGCCTCTGTGGCCTCGGGTCAGAGCTGGACCTGTATCACCTGTACCACATCCTATCAGCCAAAGCAGGGGACATGGCCAAGCCCAGGTGCAAGGGATGGAAAATAGATTCCCCTTCTAGGTGGCAGAGTCATGTGGCAAAGGGCAGTGGCTACCAGGAGGAGTGAAAGGTTCAGGGCACTTTTGCCATCAACCTTCCCTGACCACTTTATCTAAGAAATACCCTCAGAGAGTGTCACTTTGCCTATTTTATTTCCCTCCTTGCACATGTTCCAATGTATTATTTTTTTTTTTTTAGAGACAGAGTCTCACTCTGTTGCCCAGGCTAGGGTGCAGCAGCATGATCTCGTCTCACTGAGCATCTGCCTCCCCATGTCAAGCGATTCTCCTGCCTCGGCCTCCCAACTAGCTGAGCATACAGGAGCGTGCCACCACACCTGGCTAATTTTTGTAATTTTTAGTAGAAATGGGGCTTCACCATGTTGGCTAGGCTGGTCTTGAACTCCTGACCTCAAGTGATCTGCCCGCCTCGGCCTCCCAGAGTGCTGGGATTACAGGCAGGAGCCACCGCACCCGGCCCCAATGCATCATTATCTTGTTTATTTAGTAGTTAACTCGTTCCTGTGTGTGGCTCCTGAGGGCCCAGACAGAGAGACAAGCACAGTGTCTGGCACAGAGGAGTTTCGAAAACACTGTCCTGTCCCCATCTCCACCAGCACAAACACTTCCTCCTATCCCAAGAACAAGCCAGAATAAGCCAGATCCTAGCAAGCTCAGGGTTGAGGGTGCGGAGGGTGCTGGACCAGTTGGGATATTTCCTCTGGAAAGCAGGGGTACAGGGTTCAGCTCAGCCAGGACCACACTGCCCAGCCTAAGAGCCGCGAATCCTGCTCCCCTTTCTGGGGCCCGCTCTGAGGAAGCCGTTTTTTGCCTCATAATTGTATCTGAATGCAAATAGCTCTGCCAGTGTGAATATATTAAAATCTGCGTTGTCAGCAATCACAGCGGAGGGTGGGGAGAGGAGGGGGCCATGCAGAACGCAGAACACAAATGACTGGATGATCACTCCATCCCAAGGAGGCCGGGGGACAGGAAGCTCATTGTGTGCCTGGGTGGGGAGGGGGTGGCTCTTGCTTTGCTCACTAAAAATGCTCACGTTTAAGGCTGAACTCATCCTGGCTGTGGAGTTGAGGCACCAAGAGAAGGAAGAGGGGCCAAGATGGTGCAGGTGGTGCTTTCAAAAGAGGACACCTGCCAGGTGGGGCTGATGTTGGGGGGAAAGGGATAAAAGAGGGTGGGACATTGAACTCCAGGAGGGCACAGTGGATGTAGGGTGCTCACTCACCAACTCATTCACTCAATCATTCTTTCATTCACTCAGCATTTCCTGGGCACCCACTCAAACTTCTGACTGTGCTGAATCCTTTCCTTAACACATCTCCCTGCAGCACCAAAGACCAAGCCTACAATCCTCCCTGGGCCTGTGAGGTCCTTTTCTAACTGACATCTGCTTGCCTTGCCTCACCAGTCCCCGCACCAACCTGCCCCCATCAGCAGCACTGCATTCAAAACTCTGCTATGGTTGCCTCCTTCAGGAAGTCCTCCCTGACTGCCCCCTTGACAATAGCATCATTCCCAATCCCTTACCCTGTTCTGTATTTCTTCATAAACACTGACACCATCATGTATAATTTTTACTTTTAACCTCAATCTCCCCACTTAAAAATGTCAGCTCTGTGCCCATCTTATCCGAAAGCCGGGTCCCAAACACTTGCACCTTGCCTGGCATAGGACAATAAATGTTTGCTGAGTGACTGAATGAGCAGTCAGGATAAGAGGTGACCGTTACTCATCAATGCTGCCCAGTTCATGTTGCTTTTTAAAAGAAGGGGCAATAATGGGACCACCCCTCGGCTCTGAATCAGGAGGTCGGTGGACACAAGCCCCAGGATGAGATCCAGGGATGGCCCCACCACAAGCCTGAAGGTTATGTGTGAATACGTGTGAACCCATTATGAACCTGGGGACACAATGCCTGATCTCAGGAGCTCACAGGCTGGCGTGGGAGGCAGAAAATGATCCATTGAACAAATACGTGATGTAGTATAAAGCAGTGATTTGTGCAGAGAAGGAAGATAAAGCTGAAAAGGGGGGTAGGTAGTGATAGATGGGGCAGCTGGGAAGACTTCTTAGAGGCAGTGTTTAAAGCAGAAACCTGAATGGAGAAGGGTGCAGCCCTGTGAGGACCTGGGGGAAGGACATTCCAGGCAGAGGGAACAGCCAGCACAAAGGGAACACAGTTGGCATATTCAAGGGACAGCAAAAGTTCCGGGGAGGTGTGAATGAAGCAAATAGGAGGGAGACGGGCAGTAGTTGTGGTAACAGGGGCCGGGTTATGAGGGCCTCGAGATGGGGGTCAACAGAAAGTTCTGAGCAGATGGGGGAGATCTGACACGTGGATTCAAGGCTTCCCTCTGCTTTGTGAAGAGGAAGGACTGAAGGGTCCAGGAGAGAAGTAGGGAGCCAGAGAGGGGACCCCGCAGGTGCCAGGTGAAAGGTGTAGGGAGGGAGTGAGAGCTGGTGGCCTTGAGATGTGGTTTTGTTTTTTTGTTTGTTTGTTTGTTTTGAGCCAGAGTCTCACTCTTGTCGCCCAGGCTGGAATGCAATGATGCGATCTCGGCTCACTGCAACATCCGCCTCCTGGGTTCAAGCGATTCTCCTGCCTCAGCCTCCCGAGTAGCTGGGATTGCAGGCACCCAACACCATGACCCGCTAATTTTGATTTTTAGTAGAGATGGGGTTTCACCATGTTGGCCAGCCTGATCTCAAACTCTTGACTTCAAGTGATTTGCCTGCCCCGGCCTCCCAAAGTGCGGGGATTACGGGCGTGAGTCACTGCACGGGCTGAGATGTTTTAAAGACGAAGTTTGCCCAGGTCGAGCATGGGGTAGTGGGTAGGAGAAGATTCAAGGATGCCTCGCAGGTATGGGGCCTGTGTGATAGAAGCAAAATCAGGCCAACTGCTATAGGGTCTGGGGATGGAGTGGGTTGTGTAGGGAACAAAGCAGGACTGGAAGTGGGCCGGTTGCAAGGCTGGTACTGGTTCCTCAATCCACATGGCAACTGTTGGAACATCCTCACCAGGTTGGCATTGGTTTTGGCTTCCGCTTACACCCCTTGGATGGCGGGGAGCTCATCACCCAACCAGAGAGCCGGTTTCGCTGTCACAAATACATCATTTAAGCTGCACTCCTCGCTGCTTTCCTGAGCTCTTCCTCCACCCGGCCCCAGCATAGCACTTGCCATGGAGTTCTAGAATCCATGAGAGAACACAAAGAGAGGAGGTAAAAGAGGGAGAGAAAGAGAACGGGCCAGGGACTTCGGCTCGCAGAATCTCCCCTTTTTCTCCATGCTACTCCACTACAAAGATACCGCCACTATCACAGAACAGCCAGGGGGCTGTGGTTCAGAGAGGTGAAGCGACTCGCCCAAGGAGCCTCAGGAAGTAAATGGCAGAGGTGAGATTCCAGCCTCAAGATCCCATACAGTCTCTAAACAGAACTAACTGGGGTGTTCATGCTGTCCAGCCCCCTGCCTCCCACCAGGCACAAAGAAAGGTGAATACAAAACCCAGGGCAGCCTCCTCCTTCTCTGTGCAAAGATGGGGCCAGACAGTTTCCAGGCCCCTCTGCCTTGGGGGAACCTAGAGGAATGATTTGAGGCCCACAGTCTCCCACATCAGTGGGGCCCACGATGACCTCTCCCGACACCTAGACCAACCCGGCTTACTGATCTGTCTGCCGGTCCAAAGTTCTATGCCTGACCCCAGCACCCAGCAGAGACCCTTGGCACACAGTAGACACTCAATAAACCTTGTTGGGTGTGTATCTGAATCATGGGATGAAGTCACGACCTGTGTGTGTTCCTTCCTCCCTAGTAAGAAGAGAAGATCAAACCATATATATATATACACATAAAGAAAATCAGTCCATCCATCCCAGAGTTTCTATTGCAGGGGCCGAGACTGAGCAAGTACGCCAAGTTGAGCCAGGACAGAGAGACAGCGTCAGCCCCACTGTGAACCACTGATAAGAGGGGGTTGGCTGGGGAATCCAGACGGCTTGTCTATCAGCCTATTAAACACCATTCTTACAAGTTTTCTTCCCTCCCCCCTTTTCATTAATACGCAGGGTGAATAGAACATTGAATAAAAATCAGCCCTTGCCACACAATTGTGGGATTGAAAGGTAACTGTCAACAGAAGGATTTGGGTGACAAAGGGAATGGTTTCGGCGCTTAGCAAATGATTTTCGGCTTGTCATTTCAATGGGCTGTGTTTTTCAGAGATTGTGGGGTGGGTTTTTCTCTACTTTTTTTCTTTTTTTTTTGTGAATAGCATTTATTACCATGCTTTTAAAAATTGTGCGTCTGTGTGTGTGTGTGTGTGTGTGTGTGTGTGTTGTCTTCTTCCAGACGCCCTTCCTTCACAGATGCTGTGTTCCCCTCCTCCTGGGTCTCACAAATGCGTCTTTCTCCAAAAATAAAATGAGATAAAATAAGACACACAACAGCTCTGGGAGGACAAGGAGGGGAGAAGATGTTTTGTGAGGAATGGATAGTGGCAGGGTGGGGGACAGAGGGCAAGGGGGCCCGGAGAGGGAGAAGGGCACGGCTGGGGGGCTTAAACCCTGACCTGTGGCTCCCAGGTCAACTATAGCCTCAAGCCTCGCTGGTGGCCATGTCCCTCTCAGGGTGGAGATTAGTGACACCCCCTTAGCATCAAGATGCAGCCTCTGTCGGCTGGGTGGGCCAG
Organism: Theropithecus gelada; assembly: GCF_003255815.1. Classification (NCBI taxonomy): domain Eukaryota; kingdom Metazoa; phylum Chordata; class Mammalia; order Primates; family Cercopithecidae; genus Theropithecus; species Theropithecus gelada. The sequence goes on along the minus strand of NC_037678.1, from coordinate 22,984,601 downwards.
TGTCAGGCAGCCCCCACTCCCTGGCCAGACTCCACCATTGCCCTCAGGGCAGCTCAAGAGAGCTCTCAATCTATAAAGAAGAGATGTCCCTGCATCCAGCAACCATTGTGTGGTGACAACACATCCCTCCGAGATAGCTTGAAGCCAGCCCTCCAAGTGGACAAGAATCCTGAGGGACAAGACATCACAGAAAGCACACCCGCCTCCGTTAAAATATCAAAATGATGCTTTCCACACCTCCAAGTAAACGTACACATGCTTTTAAAGAGCTTTTCAAAATCTCTCTCCTCTCTGAATGGCCTATGATCAGGGTCAAAATCAGGAGATCCAGCTGCAGCTGGCCACGTTGATTGCAGTCTCTAGGTCTCGGTTTCTCTCATCTGTGCAATGGGCCACTGGGACCCAATCATGGTTCAAAACATTAAAAAATAAAAAACTGCAGACCGGTTAGAGAAATGCAAATTTAAACCACAATGAGCTACCACCACACCCCTGTCAGAATGGCTAAAATAAAAAAAATAGTGGCAACACCAAATGCCAGTGAGATGAAGGAAGGAAAACGTGCTCTCTCTCACACTGTACAGTGGGAAAGATAGGTTGGCAGTTTCTTTAAAAAGTAAATACTCTACTATGCTACCCAGCAATTGCACTCCTGGGCACTGATCCCAGAGAAATGAAGACTTATGTTCACATAAAAACCTGTATGTGAATGTTTATAGCAGTTCTATCCGTAATAACCCAAAACTGGAAACCACCCAGGTGTCCTTCAACAGGTGACTGGGCTGACACACTGTGACACAGCTACATTGTGGAATATGACTCAGCGGTAACAAGGAGCGACTATTGATACACATGACAACCCGGATGGATCGATGGGAAATTACGTCCAATCCAAAAAACAAAACCCAGAGAAGTTACATGCTGCATGTACGTTTACATTCCATTTACGTTCCATTGTGAAAATGACAAAATTACGGACATGGAGAACGGATTAACGGTTGCCAGGAGTGAAGGAGGTGGTGGAGGCAGGAGATAAGTGGGCGTGGCTACTAGAAAAGGGCCACCTGAAGGATGGAAATGTTTTGTATCTGTATCAAAGTCAATATCAAGGTTGGAACATTAGACTATAGTTTTTGCAAGATGTTATCACCAGGGAAAACTAGGTAAAGGAAGCATGGTGTACTCTGTATTATTTCTTACAACAGCATGCAACTCTACAATTATCTCAAAATAAAAAAGGTTTATTTAAAAATCAAAATAAAACCCACAGAGCCCATTTTACAAGTAGAATGTTACGCGGCCCATATGTGTGCCAGGTGCATAGGAATACACTCTTGTTGAACTGAATACCTGGCCCACGGCCCCTACTCCGTCTTTTAGGGGCACCGGCGGTTTGGAGACCCACTGGATCTAGGGTCCCCAGGGTATTCCCCAGCTCCAGAATATGCAGGTTCCGGGAAGTGTCACTGGCGGGCGTGCCAGCCTTGGGTTCCCATAGCTTACATGTTTGGGCTCCAGACGGCCAGAAACTTTTAGTACTTTCAGCTGGTGTGGCCACTCACCATCCAGGCCCTGTGGGGGATGCGGGCTGCAAGGGAGTGAACAAGGCATGCCAGGCCAAGGCAGAGGGGACAGCATGGTCCCTGGGGTGCTGAGGTCTGTCTAGCCTTTCCAGGTGGGTGGGCCACACCATGCCCACACCCACACCACCCCCCTCTGGGGCTATCTCTCCAGCACCGCCCTCCTCCCAAACCTCCACCCACAGAGCCACATCCTCACCTCTCCAAGCCAGCTGCCCCACCTCCCAGCGGGCTGCGATGAGACTGGCAGAGAGTTACGGGAAAGGCCAAAACAGGGCACAGGAGAAGCGCCCAGCATGTGGAGAATCAGGCACCTGCCTCCTGCTCCAGACTCTCCCACCCACTCACTCACTGCTCAGCGGAGCACAAGACACATCCCTTCTCCTCTTTGAACTTCTGTGTCCACGTCTGCAACTGAGCATGCACTCAGCAAAGAAATTAATATTTACTAAGCACTGCTTCGGTGTGGGGCATTTTTACCAAGGCCAGAGGGGACGCGTGGATACGACAGGCTCAGCTCACTCTCCACTAGGGGAGTTGGATATTAAACCAGTTATCACATAAACAAGAAAATTTCACAACAAAACTAGGTGATGAAACAGGAGTGGTGTCAGGGGCCTCTCTGGAGAGGGGAGGTTTGAAGAGGAAGCAGATCTTGTTCACTCCCTATTGATACACACGACAACCTGGATGGATCAATAGAAAATTACGTCCAATCCAAAAAGTAAAACCCAAAGAAGTTACACATGGCATGATTCCATTTACATGCCATTATGAAAACGACAAAGTTATAGAAACGGAGAACGGATTAGTAGTTGCCAGGAGTAAAGGAGGTGGTAGCAGCAGGAGGCAAGTGGGCAACGTCAAGGTCTGGGGGAAGGAGGGTCCACAGAAAAGGAGAGTATGTGCAAAGACCCTGGGGTACAGGCAAGCTCAGCATGCTTGTGGCACAGAGACAAGGCTGGTGTCACTGGAAGGGAGTGAGAGAGGACAGAGTTGCAGGACCTCAGGTCCCACAGGAGGAAGGGGCCTGATCCTGAGGGGACCGGGGGGCCAAGCATGGGGAAGAGTCTAGTTTTCCTTCTCTGCAGAGGTAGAAGGCATTGCCGGGCTGATCTCACGTGTGCTTTAAAAGGATCACTGTCTGCAGTGGTAAGCAGGAAGACATGAACAGAGCAGGGAAACCTTACCTGGTTACCTGGGACCTTGGAGGTGAGGTTTTATGGATCCCACAAACTGCAAAGTATCGTTAACACATATGACCTCCAGCCAGCCTCTAACCAGCCCAACTTACCAGCTTGTTGGTCCAACCCAGCTGGTACCAGTGGTTTGAACCTCCGAGGTGTCCCAAGGACATAAGCATGACAGCAGCCCCAAGGGTCAGCCCCAGTGGTCACGGTCCAGATGTGCCCGTTGCTGGGTGGAATTCGGGCTCATCTTTCAGGACTTACACATTATTTCTGAATGTGTCTGCGAGGCGTTTCTGCAAGAGACTGCCATTGAAATTGGCGGGCTGAGTAAAGATGGCCCTGCCCCAAGCGGATGGAGAGGGCCTGGATAGAACAAAAGGGTGGAGGAGAGTTGAATTCCCTTGGCCTGACTGCTTGAGCTGGGACACTGGTCTTTTTCCCGCCCTCATGCTCCAAGTTCTCAGGTCTTTGGACTCCAGCAAGAATCTATACCGTCGGCTTTCAGGTCTTCAGCCTACGCCATTGGCCCTCCTCCATCTCCAGCTCGCAGATGGCAGATCCCCCCGGGGACTCCTCAGCCTCCACAATCCCATGAGCCAAAACCTTATAATAAATCCCTTCATGTATGTTTATATATAAATCTCATTCTATATATAAACCTTTTAAATATATATTTTATATAAAAATCTCTATATATATTCATATACGTGTTTATGCTTTTCTATTGATTTTGGTTTTCTGGAGAACCCCGATGAATACAGCTGCCTTTCTGGCCCAGTTGTGTTTACTCCACACAGCCCAGAGCAGAGAATTCTGCCTCTGAAGTAGGGCTTGGCTGCAAGCTCCGACTTCACCCTGGAGAATCCTGGGTTCAGGCTTTTAACTTAGAAAGAAAAGTTGGCCGGGTGTAGTGGCTCATGCTTGTAATCCCAGCACTTTGGGAGACCGAGGTGGGCAAATCACGAGTTCAGGAGTTTGATACCAGCCTGGCCAACACAGTCAAACCCCATCTCTACTAAAAACACAAAAACTAGTTGAGCGTGGTGGTGGGTGCCTGTAATCCCAGCTACTCGGGAGGCTGAGGTAGGAGAATTGCTTGAACCCGGGAGGCAGAGGTTGCCATGAGCCGCGATCGCACCACTGCACTCCAGCCTGGGCAACAGTGCGAGACTCCATCAAAAAAGACAAGACAAGACAAGAAAGAAAAGAAAAGAAAAGAAAAGAAAAGAGAAAGGAAGGAAGGAAGGAAGGAAGGAAGGAAGGAAGGAAGGAAGGAAGGAAGGAAGGAAGGAAGGAAGGAAGGCAGGCAGGCAAAGCTCTGACCCTCCCTGGGCTCTGGAATATGCCTTGGCTTCCCCCACCTGCAAGGGGAAGAAAGGTCAGATGATCTTCCAAGCCCCTTTGCTGAAATTCCAAGAATTCTCCATGCATCTGTAGTAATAAGGTCTGTCATTGAGTGAGCACCTACTGTATTCCCCTCATACTACCTGCCCTGCAGGCACAGGCTCACTCAGTCTTCACAAGCTCCTCCCAAGGCAGGTGAGGCTAGCATTCTCATTGAACAGGTGAGAACACCACGGCACAGAGAACCTGAGTCACTTGCTTCAGGTCACACAGCTGATCTGTGGCACCACTGGAATTTGATCTAATTTCTACCTGACCCTGAGTCTGTCTCCTTAACTACTCTCCTACATGGCTCCTTGATCATTAACCAAAATCCCCAAAATTATGATTGACACCCATTTGCTCATCCATAGAAGATGGATTGAGGTCCACTAGATGCCTCATAGGTGCCGAGACTCCTGGATGTTGAGCAGTGAACGCAGCAGACAGAACTTTCTGTCTCCACAAAATTTATATTCTAGTTGAGGGGAGGAAGAAAATAAATAAGTAGGTGATATGGCAGAAGGTGACAAGTGCCGTCAAGCAGGGAATAAAGCAGGGAAGGGCGATGGGAAGTCCTGGGGCCAGGACAGTGACTTAAGAGAGTGGCCACGGAGACTGTGTGGAGAAGATGGCAGAAGTCACATCAGGAAGGAGATGAGGAAGACGGCCCTGCAGATGTCTGGACCTGGAACAGTCATGGCAGGGGGAACAGCAAATGCAAGGCCTGAGGAAGAGGGTGTCAGGGAGCCAGGAGGAGGCTGAGGTGTTGGGGTGGGACCCGAGAGATGGGTGAAGGCAGGGAAGTGTGGGTGTCCGGAGCACATTGGCGCTGGCTGTGGGTGCGAAGGGGCTCTAGGAAGGAGTGCAGCAGATGATGTTATATGCAGTCTCATGCGTTAGGGTCCCCCTGGCTGCTGGAGCTGAAGATAGGCTACTGGGAGACAAGGATGGAGGTAGGAACACCTTCAAGGAGGCTGCCACAATAATCCAGATGAGTGACAATGGTGGCTCCAGCCAGGGTATTCAGGGGCCTCTCCACACAGCCTCTCCTGCCTCCATCCCTCTGCCCTGGGAGTGGTTTTAAAGGGGCCTCCGCTGACACTCACTCCCACTGTTGCACCGTCTCCTAGGGCTTGCCCCTTCCCTGCCCTCCCCGTGGCATCAGTCATCAAGGCCACAGCTGGAGTCTTTTCCAGACCTTTCAGCTCCACGTCAGGCACAGAGCAGCCACTTGGCAAATGTCGGTGCTCGTTCATTATTATGGAAGGTCCATACCTTGGCAAGAGAGAAAGACACGCAGAAAGAATCCTAGTCCCCAAAAGCTCCAGAGTCGACAGGTCTGGGTTCCAATCCTGGTTCCGCCGCATCCTCGCTGTGGGACCCTGGCCACATCATTCTTCTCTCTGAGGCTCAGTTTCCCCATCTGTAAAATGGGGAGGGCCACGCAGGGTCACACTCTCCACCCAGAGCTCATCTTTGACTCCTCTTTGGAGATAACCTGACTCACCGGCGCCTACTCTTCAATGTCTTCCCAAACAGGCCCTACAACGTATACAGTGCTCCTGCTGCCCCCTGGCCAGAGTTTGTGGCCACCTCAGGGCTCCGGGCTGCTGCAGCTGAGCACCCCACGAGGACGGAACATGGGCCTCGCTCTCCTCCTCTGTGCAACGGACACCGCACCACCGGGCTCGCAGCTGTCTTCGATGATTCCTGGGGATGATGAACACAAAGTGCCTCATCCTGGGCTCAGGATCGGTGAAGCTCCCCATGAGAAAGCCACACAAAGATGGAGGGGAACTAGAGTGATGTGGCTACAAGCCAAGGAATGCCTGGAGCCATCATAAGCTGGCAGAGGCCAGAAAGGATCCACCCCGGGCCCTTTGGACAAAGCACAGCTCTTCCAGCATCTTGATTTTGGACTTCTGGCCTCTAGCACTGTAAGAAAATTAATTTTTGTTATTTTTAAGCCACGAACTTTGTGGTCATTTTTTATAGCAGCAACAGGAAACTAATAACAGTTTTGGTTCACCTAACATTCCTGCATCACTATGACTGTGAATTATAGCTGCTGGCACATCTGTCTTTCCCTCTAGACTGTGAATGTCTAGAACACAAGGACTATGTTTAGGGATCTACAGATAAGTGGGGTTGCCTAAACACTCTGCATTAGAGAAAGTCAGCCCTTGCTGGGTCAGGCTGGAAAAAACTTCAGAAACCCTAGGAACAATCTACTTACGTCAGGACCAGAGGGTGGCAGGTCTTGAACCCAGAGCCCTGGACCCCACCCACAGCTCCTGCCAAGCAGACCTGCAGCCCCCAAGGGCACATCACCTTTTCAGCCAGCAATTTAAGGCCCTGCCTGAGTGCAGACTCAGAGAGAGGGAGAGAAAGAGAGAGAAGACTTGAGGATCTCGATGGACTTGTGGTTCTTTCAGTCAAGTTTTTGAGAGAGAAAGCATTTTATTAGTACCAAAGAATTTAGTGCTGTAATTCATGAGACTCAGAAAGAATTGGCTCCGTGCCCTGCACCTATTGACAGGTGAGCTGGAATTATAGGCTGGTGGAGAGAGATTGCCTGTGGGTTTCTGGGAGGGAAGTGAACTACTTATGCCAGCCACTCTCTCCACCCCCTACACACACCATCTTCCAAGCGCGTCTTCTGATGCCACACTCCAATCCCCATGCCAGGTGGAAGATGCCCTGCAGCTTGTTGCTTCCTGCCTCTTCCTAGAAAAGTTGAGACTAAGGTCTCCAGCATGGTTCAAGTGTCTGTCATGATGGCTTCTGGTCAGCCCCAGGATGTGGTAGCCCTGGGGATAGCCTTGGGGTCCCCTCTAATCCCCCAAGAAATCACTCATAGTGATGAAGGAGGGTTATTGCCCAGCACGTGCTTGATTGACATTGGATGGATGAATGGATGGGTGGTTGAGTGTGTGGATGGGTGGATGGATGGATGGGTGGGTGGATGGATGGATAGGTCAATGGATGAATAGATGGATGGATGATGGATGGATAAAAGGAAGGAAAAATAAATGGATGGATAGATGGGGGTGGATGAATGAATGGATGGGCGGGTGGATGGATGGATGGATGGATAAATGGAAGTAAGGAAAAATAAATGGATGAATAGATGGAGGGGTAGATGGATGGATGAAGGAATGGGTGGAAGGAAAAACAAATGGATGGATGGATGGATGGATGGATGGATGGATGGATGGATGGACGGATGGATGGGTGAGTGGGTAGGTATATGGATGAACAGAAGGAAGGAAGGGAGAAAGGAAGGAAGGATGGAAAGATGAATGTGTAGGTGGGTAAGGGAATGCATGAATGAAAAAATGAGTGGATGAGTGAATGAGTGAATCATTTTAAAGTTAAACAACCCCAGATTCAACTTATTTTCCCACTAACATCTGTGTGACTTGTTCAAGTTACTTCCCACCTTTGAGCCTCAGCCTTCTCGTTTGTAAAATGGGGGTCATATTGCTCAGCTGGTGATGCTCATCCACAAAATGAGAGTGATGGTGCTGGGAGTTCTAACAACATTGTGCATATAAAGAGACTGGTCCAATTTTCATCACACCCTTCTCAGAGTCTCCCGGAAGTGGCAAATCTGGCACACAGTAAGTCCTCAGGAATAATGAGTTAGCCTTTAGTCAGCTTACGGGGGATGACTTTTAGGCCTCAGATCACCTGGTTCCCCTTAGGTCTCTAAAAGCCCTTTCCTCTGTGAAGTTGGAGAGAATTTCTGATGTTGATTTCCCCCGTAGGGTGAGAGGAGCCAAGCTGGAGCATGTACCCTGCTTCCCTCAAGGTCACGTCCAACACCACCCCAAGCCTTGTCTTCTAGGGGACCCAGAGCATGCACTTCCCAGCTGACCCCTCCACAAGTAGGACCTGTAAAAGTAGCAGCCCTTTTCCTCTACCACCCCCAGAATTGGAGAAGGGGGCACGGCAAGAACAGAAACAGGCCAGTGCACTCTACCACGCTAGGGGACCAGAAAAGTTTCCTGCCATCCAACCATCAGCAAAGGGAATATTAGGGGGCTTGGAGAATTTTCCAACTGGGCTTCAAATCCACAGTTCTCGTGCACGATGCAGGAAAGCGTACTGGCTTAGGAGTCAGGCAGAACTCGCGTTGGCTCATGGAGTGTATACGCCACTCCAAAAGATTGTGTGAGCTGTCATGTGTCAAAGAGATGTGAGCTATGAAAAGTGTTCTACTGTGTAAGAATAGAAATTCTCAACCCATCACCCAGGACACAGGCTGAGTGTCCCCAGTGTGAGCAACAGAGGTCATGCAAGTGAGCCTGGTGGATGAAAAAAGGTGTGAAATCATTGTTCTCAGCTCTCCGCCTGTTCTATTACAGCAAGCATCAGAGGTTCTGCTGGGAAGACCTGCCGTATTATGGGATAAAGCTGCCCCATTGCAAAGCCCCGAAGGGTTATCCCACGAATGGTCCCAGCTCTTCCTACCCAATCCTTCCTTCTAGAATAAAACAGCAGAGAACTTTCTTCTCCCTCCAGACACATCCTCTAACAGGGGCCCCAGGAAAGGGCTCCCAGAATAATTGAATAATCCCAGACGAGTGTGAACAGCAGTCGAGGAGGTGTGTGGAGGAGGAACCCAAGGTGAAATTTATTTCTGTCAACTGGTGGTCTATTTCCCTGATACCATTTCCTTGTATACAGATAAAGAGTTATCTTAAATGACCATGTCTTTTTCAATTTGTACTTAACAGTCAATCCCATTTTCCTTCTATGATACTATCGCAGCTGGATGAAAAATGCATTCAATAATCCCTAAGGATCTTCATATATCAATATCAAATGGTCTGAAATTGACCTGTTATAAAACCAGTCCTTCAAGCTAGCAAGAGACTAAATCAAAAAGAAGCAAATTTTAGCACTCACCGCGTTTTGCGTAAGCTGAGTGCTCCAGCACCAAAGCCCGTGTTTTCCAGGGCCTTAAAGTGAATAAATGCTTATCCATTAAAAAAAAAAATTGTCTGAAAGATATATCTGGATTATTGATACATCTGTCTAATGAATGAAGCTTCTTCAAGGGTCACGCCTGAAAGAAATACTAATGAGCAGGGGGTGTTAACAAGATCCTTCCAGTGAAAGTTCATAGGAACCCCAGGTTTGTTCTCCATGCTGAAGCATGTTGTGGAGCCCTTGGGGAGGGAAACGTCTTGGGCTCAGGAGAGAAGGCGCAGATGTGCACTTCACAGAATTGTCTGTTCGTGTGTCTTGATCCCTTCTCAGTAGTAAATACGTAATAGGTATTCTTCCAAAGTTTATTTGATGGCTTGATGTGAGCAGTTAAACTAAGAGGGGTTAGTCACCATTCACAGCTCTTCATCCGCTCTTAGCAAGTCATCAGGAGTTCTACTGGGGAGAGCGATTTTCTTCCTGGCTATATAGCTGGTGTGCTCTAAAGCCTCCCAGATTCACTCCCTTAATTGTTACAGTGAAATTTCTGGCCGGGTGTGTCTGCCCGGGTGTGGTGGCTCGTGCCTGTAATCCCAGCTCTTTGGGAGGCAGAAGCGGGTGGATTACTTGAGGTCAGGAGTTGAAGACCAGCCTGGCCAACATGGCAAAACCCCGTCTCTACTAAAAATACAAAAATTAGTCAGGCATGGTGGCGTGCACCTCTAGTCCCAGTTACTCAGGAGGCTGAGGCAGGAGAATCGCTTGAAACCTTGAACCCAGGAGGCAGAGGTTGCAGTGAGCTGAGATCTTGCCACTGCACTCCAGCCTGGGCGACAGAGCAAGACTTTGTCAAGGAAAGAGAGAAAGAGAAAGAAAGGAGAGGAAGAGAGAGAGAAGGAAGGAAGGAAGGAAGGAAGGAAGGAAGGAAGGAAGGAAGGAAGGAAGGAAGGAAGGAAGGCACCACACCTGGCTAATTTGTTTGTATTTTTAGTAGAGATGGGGTTTCACCATGTTGGCCAAGATGGTCTCGATCTCCTGACCTCATGATCCGCCCACCTCGGCCTCCCAAAGTGCTGGGATTACAGGCGTGAGCCACCGCGCCCGACCAGCCTTTTCACTTCTAACCATGCAACACTCTCTGACAGCCTCTTGTCTGATTCAGAATAAAACCCAGACTCTGCTGCAGTCTGCATGTGGTGTGCTCCATGCCCATCTCATGGTGCTCTCCCCTTTACTCACTCCACTCCAGCCACACTGGCCTTCTTCCTCTGCCTTGAACACTTCTGGGTCTTGTCTGCCTCTGGACCTCTACACATGCTGTTCCTCCTGCCTGGAATGCCATTTCCCCAGTTCTCAAGTAATCAGCCTCCTCTTGTCTTTGGATCTCAACCCAAAAGTCCTATCCTCGCAGAGCCCTTCTCTGTCCAGCCTCGTAGTGGAAAGTAGCTGCCCCCCAGGTCCCTATTTATGTTTATGCCCTTGGGAAACATACAATTTACAGATATTTTACAGAGTTGTGTCTTGGCTTGTTTGAGCTGTCTCCCCCATTAGACCTTGGACTCTGGGCGGGGGCAACAGTTACCAAATCTGTCTCAGTCATTGCTCTGTCCTCAGTGCCTGGCATGTAGCAGGTGATCCATACAGACTTGGCAAATGACTGACTGAATGAATGAATGAACTAATGGCTTCCACATCTGAAGAACTGACATCAGGCAGAGGACTCAGACCTCAGGCTCCCCTTGTGTAGTTCTGAGAAACTGAGCCAGAGGAAATGAGAGGGGTAGGCGCAACAGGGTCATGACGAGTGTGAGCTATTCTGTGAAACGGGGGATCAGGGATGACTTCCTGGAGACACAGCCCAGCTGGGCCCTGACATGACCAGGAATGTGCTGGACCAAGGGAACGGAGGCCACAGGATCTTTCTTCCACATCACGTGTTTTTCCAAGAGTGTTTCCCCAGGACCACCTGCATTAGTATCTCTAGGAAGGAGAAGGCAGTATTTTAAAAATGCGGGTACCTAGGCCACCCTCCCTGGCCTCGTGAATTAGAATCTCCAGGGTTGGAGCCTGGGCATCTGCATTCTCACCAGCTCTCCCGCAAGGCTCTGAGCACAACAGAGTTTGAGGAATACTGCGATTCTGAAAGTCAGCCAGAAAATCGGAGCCCACACTATGCCAAGGAACAAGCGGATGACACCCGATCCGGAGGTCTAGTACCCCTCACGCCCAGAGCTTTCTCTCTCTCTCTTCCTGACAGTGGTACATCTCAGCACAGCCCGTCCTCCCTTGGGTCACTGGAAAGAAAATCTGAAAACCCTTCCCTGCTTGGTTCAAAAGGATTTGGGCTGCCCTGGGTCTCTACAGCTGCACCCCAGGAACCTGCTAAATCAGAGAATGATCTGCAAACACAAAGCAAACATCACTCATCCTGTTTGGTGGTAGGAGAGATTTTCTTTTCTAAAGAGAAAAAAAAAAAAATCCCTGATGATTGACTGCGTTTTTGCATCTTCCAGCCATTTGTTGCCATGTAATATAGACATTTGCCTGTCAACAAAAACGCCGTCAGTTTTACAAACACGCTTCTTCTACTGGCTTCGTCGGGGGGAGTGTTTTGACTGGCTTCACTTGTTGAGTGTCTGTGCACTGCTCTGCCCCAACCAGCTGCAATACAGACTCGGGCTGCCCAGAGTTTCTCTTCCCAGCAAGTCTCCCTCCCTTTGGAGCAGCAGAATCCAACCCCCATAGTTACTGGGTCCATGAGAAGCAGGGGCAGGAGAAAGAACTCAGATCTGGAATTCAATGCTTGGGCAAACTGCTTTCCTTTTCTGGGCCCCAGCCTCCTCTGTAAAATGGAAATCAGCCTTGAATCTCCCTTGGGAAGATTAAAGAAGATCATAAAAGTCATCACAGTTTCCATCTTGCTCTCTTGGATCATGCATTCTGGGGAAAGCCAGCCACCATGTTGTGAGGATGCTCAAGCAGCCCTGAGAACAGCCCATGTGAAGACCCAGAAGAACTGAGGACCCTGATCAAAAGCCAGCCATGAGTGAGCCACCTTGGAATTAGAGCTTTCAGCCCTGGTCAGGACTTCAGATAACTGTAGCCCCAGACACACGACTGCAACAGCAAGAGAAATTCTGAACCAAATCCATCCAATGAAGCTGCTACCAATGCCCAATACACAGAAACTATGAATGATAATAAGTGCTTATTGTTGTTTTAAGCTACTAAGTCTTAGCAGTGATTGGCTTCACATCAATAGATAACTACACAGTACCTGAGAGATATATACCCAAAGATAAATCACCAATATTGATTGTTTATTGTGTGCGAGGTACTGTGCTCAGTAATTTACATACATATCTCCTTCCATCCTTACCCCACACTGCAAGGCAGATGCCAGTATCAGACTTGTTTTACAGATAAGGAAACCAAGGCTCAGAGATGCAGCAAACTGCCCAAGGTCACACAGCCTGAAATTGACAGAGGCAGGGTTTGAACCCAGGTCCCTCTAACCCTAGAACCAAAATTCTGAATTACTACACTACACTGCATTCCAGATATCCATATAAATTATTATTATCACTAGTATTAACTTTTAAAGGGGTGCTTTTCCCAATGGGAGGACTTAGAGAGAAAGCAAATTGCCTTTGAGTCCTTCAATCCTCCATGGTTAATCAGACAAACTCCAGACCTCTCCTGCTCTCAGAACCTGAAGTCGGGCAGCTGCAGGTGACTGTGAGGAGGAGGAAGGAGGCACAGAGATGAGTGGGGATTCCCAGGACAGCACAACAGGAGTAGCCTGTCTGCTCCCTGCCGGGGCTGCGGGGGTTAAAGAGAACCGCCTAGCTGCAAGAAAATCTCTCCAACGGTGTTAGAGCAGGGGGAAAAGGCAAAATGATTGTAAATTCCGCCAGGGGAATTCTGCCATGAATCCGGCTCACCTTTCGAAGGCCCCCCCTCCGCTGCCGCCCCCCGCCCCGCCTGAGAGGATAACTGACCTTTGGAGGGAAATAATGAAAAGAAGAAATTCCTTGGAGAAAATAATGTGTCCGGGCCCCAGTAATGAGATCGGCTCCTTTTATGTTGCCATGGAGACAGCAGTCATTTTATAATACAAAATACATGAATGGGTGCGGGCGGGCACAGCCTCGCCAACCCAGAGGGGGGTCACAGGCAGCATTCGGGGGGCAGGTTAGCCTCTTGCAGGCTGTGGTCTGGGGTCAGGCAAATGGCTGGGGTCAGGGGCCACCGTGCCTCACTTCCCCAGAGAAGCAGGCCTTGCTCCTGGGGCCTTCTCAGGCTGGGGCCTTGGGACTCAGAGAGGGGCTGGGAGCCTGATGGGTGACAGCAGCCTCCATGACTGCTGGAAGCAGGGGAGGCCCAGGCTCTGGCACACTCATAACATTAACCACAAAGCCCACCTTGCTCGTCTGTGCCTGCTGTGTAACCTAAGACAGGGTTTTTCCGCAGCTGTCCTACGAGGGAGAGGATTGTAGCTCTATTTTACAGATCAGGAAACTGAGGCACAGAGAGGCAAATCAACTTGATCAATGTCACACAATAGGGATTTCAGCCCAGATGTGGCTAGAGCTGAAGTTTTGAGTTAAGACCAGGGACTCTGGGTGTCAACTGGGAGGCTGGCACAAGGGAAATTTTCTGGGTGCGGAAAATGTGCTATTTTGTATTGGGTGGTGTATACATGTAAAAATGCATTGAGCTGCTCTCTTACACTCTGTATACTTGACAGTTTGTAAGTTAACTCTCCTTTTTAAAGCTTGAGTGTGTGTGTGTCTATTACAACATGAAGTCTCTGATGTCAGCCAGATCTACACTGAGACCCCAGCCCAAGCCCCAGCTTCATGTGGGACCTTGGCAGGTGGCTTCCTCCTCCGGGTCCCCCCGTCCTGTCCTTGCCTGTAAATGGTGAGATATGGTACCCATCTCCTAGGGTTGTTGAAGGACATTATGCACCGGATGGCCTGGGTGCAGGGCTTGGGCGGGCAGGAACCCAGACATGTCATCTCTCTCTCCTGATGTGTTTCCAATGTTATAATGATGATGGTGACAGAAAAAGGAGTGGGGAAGAAGACTTCTAGAGAAAGGCTTGGAAGAGAGGAGGGAAGGGAAACTGGAGCTGAGAGAGGAAGAAGAGGAAGAGGAAGGCGACAGGGAAGAGAAGGAAGGAAAGGAATACAGGAAGGGGAAGAGGAGGAAGAGTTCAGGGAGGGGAGAAGAGGCAGCGGATGAAGAAAAGAGGCAGGCAGGAAAAGCGTTCAGAGCCAGGAGTCCAGGAGAACCATGCACTTTTCTGCTGTGTGTGCTTGGAGAAAGTGCTGTCCCTCTCTGAGTCATAGCTTCCTCATCTGTAAAAAGATTACCTGGGAGGTCCTTGGAGCATAGAGTAGGTACTCAGGCTGCCAAAAAATAAGAGAGACAGTAGAGGAAGGGCTACGGGTGGTGAGGCTGCTTTTCCTCAGAGCATGAATTTAGCCCCCATCCTCAGGCAGTGGCCGCCACTCTCTGTCCATTCCTTGTCCTTGAAAGCCAGCTCAGAGATCTGCCACCAGTCATGGGAACAGCAGGCCAGTTCCAGCAGAGAGCCTTGAAGGGAAATGCAGTGACAGCATTTAAAATAACAGCCCCGGTCAGCTTTTTATAGGTCTGAGACTGAGTAGGTAGTGCAGGAACTAGTTACAGGGATATTTGTCTGCAAAGAGAAATTGGGATAGGCAAACATGGTGGCTGCAGAGAAGCTGAGGTCTTTTCCAGAGGGAAAGCATGGAAAAACGAAGTCACATGTCACCCAGGGGGCCGACCTACAGCCAGAGCCAAGCTTCAAAGGTGGCCTACCTGGGACTCGTCCCTTTGTCTCTCTGGAAAATGAGCTTAACTGCCAAGCACTTCCTGTACCAGCCCTGCTGAGCACTGCACATCTGTTATCTTATTTAAGCCTCATGACATACGTTCATCCCCATTTTACAGATGAGAAAACTGAGGCTCAGAGAGGTTAAGAAACATGTCCAAGGTCACTCAGCTAGCGAGAGGCCTGGCTGGGATTTGAGCTCACATCTGCCTCACTCGGAAGCCCATACTCCTGACACTGACATTCTCCCTCCTTGCCACCTCCCTGAGA
The DNA here is from genome assembly GCF_003255815.1 of Theropithecus gelada. Classification (NCBI taxonomy): domain Eukaryota; kingdom Metazoa; phylum Chordata; class Mammalia; order Primates; family Cercopithecidae; genus Theropithecus; species Theropithecus gelada. The sequence goes on along the minus strand of NC_037678.1, from coordinate 22,969,374 downwards.
GGAGAGAGACAGACCAAACCCAGCCTATAGTTGCGTCAGTATGGAGCACTATGATGCAATGTCCTTGCCATTGACCCCAGGCCTTTGAAATCTGGATCAGGGAGTCTGGGGTGAAACAGACCAAAGCCCAGGGTTTGGGAGAAGTAAATGTTATATTTGACGGCACTGGTATTTGGACCAATTGGATGCGTCTCAGAGAAAATTCCATTTTGTTCATCAGTAACCCCAGAGAAAAATGTCTTGGGGCAAAAAGGAAATGTCAGAACAGGCCTGCTAGCAAGAAGACAGAACAATCCTTTCATTCCTGTGTTCTGCTACCTGGTGCCAATGAAGAAGCTGGTTACGTTAAATATGAGACACTTCCAGCCAAGATTTGTAGGAACCAGTTTCCAAGCTCAATTTTGCCACTGACTCTCAGCGTGATACGAGCCTCAGTTTCCCCATCAGCAAATTGAGAACTCAAGAGATCTTTAAGATTCCTTTCCATTTGAAATGTGTTCAGTCCCCATGATACCCTCGAGAGGCCAACCTGGCCTGGCTGTCCCCATTGCACAAAGTGGAAACTAAGGCTCAGGAAGGGCAGACGGCTCGCGCTCAGTCTCATGGTGGCTTCAAGCTGGACTCAGCCTTAGAGTTCGTGCTTGGACCACAAAATTCAGCTCTCGTGGCTAACTGCCCCCTGCACCGTGACAGCCCAGCAACCTTGCAGAGCAATGGGTCCCTTTCAAGGGTCTGGCTCCTCTCAGCCTGGGGCCGGATGGTGTCACGGAGACATCTGGGGGCAGTCTGGCAACCCCCTCAGCCTGTGGGTCTCTGAGACATCCTGGGCCATGGTGCACATCTGGCTAGTTGGCTGGAACCACAGCAAACATCTGTGGGAAGGGAGGGAAGGGAGGAAGGAAGCTGGTGCTCCCAGGGTCTGAGGGACAGTCCTGGCCCTGCTCCAGAGAGCCAGGTAAGCACTCTGGCTTCAGGTTTTGAAATGTGTCTATGAGTCAGTGCATGCACGCACATGGTGTACGTGTGTGTACGTGTGTTCCTGTGAGCACTGTGTCCATCATGTGTTGTATGTGCATGCATGTTGTATATGCATATGTGTTCTTGTGCTGCATCCATGTCTTTGTGTGTGTGTTGTGTCCATGTGTTTGTGCACACACATGTATTGTGTCCATGCTCGCTTGTGTGTGCATACATGGGTAGGTGGGTGTGTTTAGGTGTATGTAACAGGGATGTACAGCAGCAAAAGACTAAACTCGAATTCCAGCCCCACCACTTTCTGGCTGTGTGACCCTGAACCAGTTAGTGTACCTCTCTGGGTCACTAACAATAGCACCCACCCCATTCAGCTCATGAGGCTTTGGGGAGCTAACCGATGAAGACCAATGAACACTGGCCCACAGCAAAAGCTGTGTAACTGGCTGCGATTATTCCTCTTCTTTTCCTGCCGGCTGCGTCTCTGGGTGCTGCAAAGATCCAGCCATCAGGGCCAGCTGCTTGTTGATGGGCCTGCATGCGGCCCCCCGTAAATTCAGGAATCGCCTGCCGCAGGAATGCCATATTTCTATCATCTCCCAGACAGCGTCAGCCTTCTCTGAGCTGTTTCCCTTTGGCTCGCAGCCAGGTTTAAGAGTTTTACGAAAATTCCCAAGACCTTTAGCCGTCTCGCCTTGAGAAGACAGGGCTGCTGGGCTGGGGAGAAAATCAGAGGCTACTGAAGGCAGGAAGCAGGCTGCATTCCTGGTCCCAAGGAGGTACTGCTGGCGGGAGGCTCAGAAAGCCCAGGACATTCTTCTCCAAGTTAAAAATACGCAGCACGTCAGCTGCAGCAAAGGCCTCTGCAACCTAAATCTATTCCAGAGAGCAGAAAGGTACAGCAGCACTGACGTTTCAGGCTAAGAGGAAAAGAAGGTCGTTCGGTCCCAACACTGAAGGCTCCCAGCCGGCTTGTGTCCTCCGCACCGTCACCACCGGCAGCGGCGTTCCTTCCACCAAGTCCGCGCGTCCTTAGCCACATTCTCCAATGCACAGCACCGGATCTGGGGTTCAAATCCCAGCTCCACCCCTTACTGCCACATTCTCCAATGCACAGCACCCGGATCTGGGGTTCAAATCCCAGCTCCACCCCTTACTCACTGTGTGTCCTCTGGAGACTTGCTCTACCTCTCTGAGCCTCAGTCCTTTCAACTTTAAAATGGGAACAAGAAGGCATTCCTGAAGAGGTGCGCTGAGGGTTAACAGAGATGGTGTCTGTGAAATGGAGCCTTGTCTCCTTCCAAACTCAGGCAGGGCCTACCCCTGGGTGAGCTCCGCCTCTCCTGACATACACACTTGTTTGAGGGGCCGGGAATGCCCCAGGCTTGGGAGTCAGGAGGTCTCAGCTGTGTTGGCTGTGTGGCTTTAGGCAAATCACTGAACTTCTCTGTGTGACACTCCCACTTCCCCACCCACGAAATAAGATGGTTGAACTGGATCAGTAAGTCCCAAAAAGAGGTTTAAACACCCCAGTGACTGGGAAATGGTGGTACACAGGCATAAAACTTTTTATTTTTAATTCTCAAATATTTTTATGTGTATTAAAAATATCATCATCACTTGAAATTTGCGATGTCATGGATATTGTTGCTAAGGCTGAGGCTAAAATCTTTTTTAAGTGAGTTAGTGCAAAGTGGATTTAAAGGATGATGTTGGGTTAATAATGGGGCAAAAGCTACCTAGGTGGCCATGAAAGACCGAGATTGGGGGATAGTCCACAGAGAAGGTAGTCGCAACCCCTAGCTTCTCTCCTTCTTGGTTTTGATATTTTGAGTAAGGACCTGGCACAGTGGCTCATGCCTGGAATCCCAGCACTTTGTGGGAGGCAGAAGGATCACTTGAGGCCAGGAATTTGAGACCAGCCTGGGCAACATAGTGAGACCGCGTCTTTACAAAAAATTTTAAAAATAGCCAGGTGTGATGATATGTGCCTGCAGTTCCAGCTACTCAGGAGGCTGAGGCAGGAGGATCACTAGAGCCCAGAAACTGGAGATTGCAGTGAGCTAGGACTGCACCCCTGCACTCCAGCCTAGACTACAGAGCTAGACTCTGTCTCTAGAAAAACTAAACATTAAAATTATGGGTAAGTCATGGCATCTATGAGCCTTAGTTTCCTAGTCAGTGAAATGGGGGTAATAAAAGTGCCCCCCAAGGCCACGAGGAAGGTCTAATGAGAAGATGGCTTGCAAAGCACCTGAGGAGATGCCTGGCAAATAACAGACGCCCAGAAGAGTGACTGTTATTGCGGAACTTGTATCATAAGCCTAAAAAATTAATCATCATATCCCGAATTACTATTAATTGTATTATTATTTTCCAGACAGTGTTCCAGGCACCTTACATGAATACAGCAGTGATCGTTTATGAAGCACCAACTGTGGAACAGGCCCTTACCACATTTTATCTCATTTAACAGCTCTGCAGTTCACACAAACATCTCTGTAGTTCACACTTCCAACAGAAGGCTATTGAGCATTTACTCGATTCAAGACACAGAGGATTCCAGAGTAAACAAGCCAGGAGAATCCCCGCCTGAGGAGGCTTCAGTGATACAAGGGCTATTTTACAGCTGAGAGGTCTTGGAGATGAGATGAAGCTCTAGGACAAGGCAGAGGGCAAATGTGAGCCTGAGCCTGTCTGATTCGAGTATTCAGGCTCTCCCCACAGGGACTCCTCATCCCCTGGTACACCCAGGCAGCTGTGAAGGAGACTGGAGACCCATCCATGTAAAACACAAGAGCGGGAGCCGACAGTTACCCTCATCTTCGATGCTCCCTCCCTTGGCCCCACTGGAGGACGAGTGTCCAAGAGGCTGAGACAGCCCCAACTGCCATCATCAGCAAACAGAGAGATGGGGTTACTGTCACCCCTTTTTGCCCATGGAAGGGGGATCACCATGGGACAGAGAGACCCCAAGGGCATGTTAATGAACCACCAATGCTGAACTTGACAGACACACTGGAGGCTCCAACTCATTCCTAAGGGACCTGGACCGTAATTTTTGCCCATAATGGGCTCCAGGTACTGTCATTCAAAAGGAGTCAGTTTATCCCTTACAGAGCACTAAGGATGGAGTGAGATGGGGCTGGGTGTGAGGAAGGAGGAGAAGGCAACTGCAGGAGATGTGGACACCGTGTGGGTTCCTGCAAATCGGACAGCAGACCTGACATTCCTTCCTAGGCTTTAACTTCCCAGCTCTTTGAAATGGTCCATAAAACCTGAGCCTCAGCTTTGCCGTATGTAAAATGGCGATAATCCTATCAACCTTACAGGGTCCTGTGTGTGGAACTGCACACAGGGTGTACACAAGCAGCAGCTCAAAAGTGGCCCAGGGTCCTGCTGCTGCTTTCCCAGGCAGACACCATGAAGGGCAGCTCAGCTCTGGGTTCTGCTTCAGCAGGAATGGGCTATGCACTCTGGCACAAGTGCTCCTCCTCCAGGAAGCCTTCCTTGACTGCCTCTTGTCAGGCTGATTTCTCCTGCCTTGAATCTACTGCAGGGCTTACATCAAAATCACAGGTCATTCCACTGCCTCATCCTCAGGTCATGGTAGCATTTAGTGGCACATGATTGCCCTGCTCATCTTGCAGATGAGGAAACTGAGGCCCAACAATGGAAAACGGAGCCAGTGTGGCTCTCTCTACCTCCCTGCTTCTCTGGGCTTTGCCTCCCCACCACTCCGAAGAACAATATAAAGCAAGCAGCCGCTCACTGAAATCAGCCTTAAACCCGAGCCAGTGCTGCCCCTTGACTTCAACCAGGAACCCTAAGTCATGCCCTGGCCTCAGCCCTGGTGGCTCCAGATGGGGGCACCAAGGCAGGTCGGCAGTTTGCCAAAAAACACCAGCAGGAAAGGGGTGAGGCCATGTGTATGCCAAGTGGACACCACACATGGGTGTCCCTCTGTGTGCACTGCGTGTGTGCCTAAGAGCTCACCCACATGCATGTTACAACAGGAACCACACATGGGTGTGCACAAACGAGACTGGATCACGCGTGCGTGCCTGAGGGTGTCCCGCATACGTGTGTGCAGGCGTCATATGGCGAACATGGAGGTCTTAGAACAATCTCTAAGCTCACAGTCGCACATGGAAGAATCTGAATTCCGCACCAGGACGGCAGGACCCTGAACGTGCTGCCTTACCACTACCACTGTCACTGACCTCATTTCCACCCGCTCCGTCCTGCCTTCCTGTTACTCCTCAAGGCCTTGTCCCTCTTCTGGAACATTCTGCCCCCAGATCTTCCCATAACTGACTCCTTCTGGTCCTCCGCGATTTCAGTATGGCCTTCAATATGGGGTGGGGGAGATGGGAAGATGTCGCTTTGATGCCCCCATTGTACCCGCCAAGACCCTCACCGTCATACCTCAGGTTACTTCCAGCACAGCTCCTCCTCAGTCCAAATGATTTCGTTCTATGTGGTTTGGTTTGGACTCTCTGAGAGTCTGCCTCCCCCATTAGACAACACATTCCATGAGGATGTGGACTTCATCGGCCTTTCTCAAAGTTAGCAAGAGTTGTCTAACGTGACCTGCTTGAAATACACTCATTGGCTGAATCGTATTGAGTGTACACATGTGTGTATGTGTGCCAAGGGGTGCGTGTGCGTGTGCCCAAGTGTGTAAGGCTGGCATGTGCACCCGTGTGCTAGCGTGTCTGCATGTACTTGTCTGTGTCCATCTCTGAATGGTTGTGTGTCCATGCCACGTGTGTCTGAGAGAGTGGGCGTGTGTATTCGGGGAAGATGCCCCAGAACTAAAGGCACTGGCCAGAGTCCAGGAAGGGCCCTGCCCCTTGGGTAGGTTTCGTGGTTCCATCTCTGCAGAGCCTCCAGTGTGGAGAAGAAAAGGTGGCCATGACTGCCGTGCCTTGAATGTCGGGGTGCATGGTCTCATTTCATCTTCCCTACTGTAGAAGAGGTGGGTCTTACCAGTCATTCCCATCTTACAGACGAGAACCTGGGGATGGGGACGTCATGCACACAGTCCCCACAGTCAGCAAGTGGGAGTCAGAATCCAAACCCCAAACCCGGACCCTTGGGCCTGAGCCCTCTGGGTCCCACTGCCTCGGCCAGAGTCTTCCAAGAAGACCAGAAGAGGCAGAGGGAGCGCGGGAGGAAGAGAATTCAGAAGGCTCCAATCCCCGCCCAGCACTTGGCAGCGCTTCCCCACACATGACAACAGTGTGAACACAGAGATGGGAGTAACAGCTGGTCTCTGCCCCAATCCAGATGTGGGAGAGACAGTTTCTCCCAAAATACTCTCGCTGTGAAGTCAGAAACCCTCCCAGTATAAACAAAATGTGCTGCTCGGTGCTGGGAAAGAACTGCTCACGTCTCCGCCAACGGTCCACCTGCTCCCGAGAGCTCACCGGGTCCCCAGCCCTCCTGTCATTCCCTCTTAGGGTCGTCTCCAGCTAAAAGTCTCTGGGAAGCCCCTGTTAAAATACGAACCTATTCATCGTGGTAGAACCAATTACAAATGCTCCTTGACTTACACTGGAGCTGTGTCCAAATAAACCCATGGTAAATTGAAAATATTGTAAGTTGAAAATGCATTTAATACGCCTAACCTACCAAACAGCACAGCTTAGCCTCGCATACCTCCAGCGTGCTCAGAACACTTACATTAGCCTACAGTAGGGCCAAATCATCTAACACAAAGTCTGCTTCATAGTAAAGTGTTGAATGTCTCATGTAACTTATTGAACACTGTACTGAAAGTGAAAACCAGAATGATCGTATGGGTATCCAAGGTACAGTTTCTACTGAATACGTATCATTTTCAAACCATCTTTATTCTATGTATGTATTTATTTATTGAGACAGGATCTTGCTCTGTTGCCCAGGCCGGAGTGCAGTGGTGCCATCACAACTCACCGAACCTTCAAACTCCTGGGCTCAAGCGATCCCCCTACCTCCGCCTCCCGAGGAGCTAGGACTCCAGGTGTGGACCAACGCGACTGGCTAATTTTTGTTTTAATTTTGTGGTAGAGACGGGGACTTACTATGTTGTCCAGGCTGATTGTAAATTCCTGGGCTCAAGCAATCCTCCCACGTCATCCTCCCATAAGTTCTGGGATTACAGGCATGAGCCATCACACCCAGCCTCGAGCCACATTAAAGCCAAAAATGTATAGGTTCAACCAGGGACCGTCTATACACGATCAGTTCTAAGCAGAGGACAGGAACATGAGAGAATGGGACGTAGGATGGACATGTTTGGACAGGGCAAGAGGCCCAGTAGGTGATCCTAGATTTTAACTGTTTAGCCTCTTTCCTTCCAGTCCCTCCCTAGTGCTGCCTTTGCCTCCAAGGGAGAATTTTCTAGATCCCCACCTGTGTCTTGGTCTGTCCCCCTCTTGTTCACGCTGTTTCACCTAAGATTTTATTCAAAGGAAAGATGTTGCTGCAAAAAAAAAAAAAAAAAAAGCAGAGTATCGGGGCGGGGAGGATAAAGTCTAAAATCACTGACCTGACCTAACTCAAACATTAGACAGGAAACCAAGGCCCAGAAAGGAGCTGTGACCTGCTGAAAGCCAAACAGTAGAGTTTAATAAACTTGAGTAGCATTCAGGTCCCCTATCTGCTGAGTCAATGGCGTCTGGCCCTCCATTGGCAGGGTGGAAGGGACTCTGGGTTCCACAAGGTCCAGGAGGGACAGGGACATCAGAAGGACAGGGCACCACGGACACAAGCCCCACTCCAGGCCTAAGGTCAGGTGAGAGATGGGAGAGAAATGACGGGAATGTCGAGGGAATTTTGGGAAACAAGCAAGCCCATCGGTCATCGTGGACACCCAGCCTTCAGCCTGGAGTCAAAGAGAAATCCACTAGGGTGGGAATGTCGGGGTGGCTGTTCTAGGATCTGTTCTCTCATCCCAAGAGGGTTTCCTCACCACCCAAGCCTGTCCAGGTTCTCCAGGAGAGACTAAGCCTTGTCATCATTGAGATAGACACAGGGAGGGTCTAGACACTCTAGCTAAGCATGTCCATAGGGAGGATTAAGGATCGGGCAGGATTTGAATTCATTCAGCCCAGCCACAGAGCCTGGGTTTGAACTCCACCCTACATGGCTAGGAAGAAGGTCTCACGGCTGGAGCCAGAAGGAAAACCAGGAGCTCTTGTGAGCCCAGGGTGCTTGGAAACACCCTCATCAATGGGTTTGCATCCAAGAGACCTGCTCAGATGCTCAGACAGGAGACAGGAGCAGCTGCTGTGTTCAAAAACCATGGAAAAGCCCAAAAGTCAGTGGGCTCCGAGTGGGGCGTGGATCCAGCATCGCTCCGGCAACCCTGGACAACAGCCTCATACACAGGAGGGGCCCAGGAGGAGGCAGTGGGGGAAGGGCCCCTCCCAGCTGGCCCCAGGATCCAAGGGTGCCCAGCAGAACCAGACAGGTTTGAGGAGCCAGAAGTCAGTGTGATGTGAGCTGGGAGCGAAGAAGGCTGAGTGCAAACGGGCTCACAGCCATCAGACTTCGGACAATTCCATAGCAGGGGAGCCTGGACAGCGTCCAGCCCATAGTCATGGACATCTGGAGCTGGGAGGGGCTTTAAAAGTCTCCCAGGCCAACCCCATTAAGAAGTTGTCTAGGATCTGCTTGCACACTTCCAAAGACAGGCAGCTCATTCCCCATTTTCGGTACAGACTAATGTGCCGTCTTTCCATTGAGCTTAATCATCTTTCCATTCATTCCTCCACCCCTTGGACCACACTGAACAAAGCCTGAAAAATTCCCAAGTCCCATTTATGATTTTTTTCTATCTGCCTATGCCTTCATTAAAAAATACAAATACCATGAGAATTGGATGAGTGTTTTTACTGTTAGTTTCTTACTTCCTAGAACAGTGCCTGGCTCAGGGTATAATAGATTCTCAATGCGTATTTACTGAAAGATTGAACGAATGAATGAGATTGGGGTGAACATACAGAGAGCATTCCTCCTTAGGTGTTTGAGCTAAAATGCCCAGGCTGGACTGGTTCAGGAAAGAGTAATGTATCCAGGGCAGACAAAGACACTTAGGAGAAGGGATGCCTAGATGTCAATTCCAAGGTAAGACAAGGACCAGGTGAGAGGAAAGAACAATGGAAGCAGGCGGAGGCAAGGAGGGCTGAGTGTGTGGTCCAGGACCAAGGCTGGGAATAAAGTGGGAAATCAGGGTCTCTTGTTATGTCCTGTGGGGGCCATCCTAGAGATGATCCCAACAACTTCATGAAGCCAGATGCACGACCCTGCAAGGTAAGCAGGAAAGATCCTGCAGGGGCAGGGATAATAATCTCTCTCCCAAGAATACAGCAACCCTGTAGTTCCTCGCAGCATCCTTCAAGGGCAGATATAAACCCAGTTTGCAGATGAGGATGTTGAGGCCCAGGAAGTAGCAGAGGCAGAACTAGAAGATGGGTCTCCTCTCTTCATGACACACTTCCCTCCCCTCCTCCCCACCATATGCCTCTAGAGGGCAGAGGAGGCAGAAAGAGGCTGAAAGCACCCTGGCCCTTTGGCGAAGATCATTTGGGGATGCCAGGCAGGTAGGCTGAGGCCAGAATGTGAAGCGGCAAGTCTGAGCTCCCTCCTGCATAGGTAGGACACCACTGGGCAGCCTTAGAGAAGCAACCAAGAGCAGTGGATTAAAGTTATGGCTGAAGCTTAATCAACTGCTCACTTCCTTGCTGTGTAATCTGATAACTAAACAAGCCTCTCTGAGCCCCCTTTTTCTCATCTACAAAATGCCAATAATAAGAGTGGCTGCCCAAGGGGTTGGCATGGACACGATGAGACGTATGTAAGTCACAGCCCCTTGCACACAGTAAGTGCCCAACAAATATTGGTTATTTTTTCTTTTTTTTTTGTTTTTGTTTTGTTTTTCAGGCAGAGTCTCACTCTGTCACCAGGCTGGAGTGCAATGGCGCAATCTTGCTCAGGGCAACCTCTGCCTCTCGAGTTCAAGCGATAGTCCTGCCTCGGCTTCCCGAGTAGCTGGGATTACGGGCACACACCGCCACACCCGGCTAATTTTTGTATTTTTAGTAGAGACAGGGTTTCACCATGTTAGCCAGGCTGGTCTCGAACTCCTGACCTCAGGCAATCCACCCGCCTCAGCCTCCCAAAGTTCTGGGATTACAGGCGTGAGCCACTGTGCTCGGCCAATGCTGGTTACTCTTATCAGATATTGAGAAGTGGCATCTCTCCAGCTTCTCATCACAAAATGGGCCCTCCAAGGGAAGCCTTGTCTTCAACCTTCAACAGCCCTTTCTCTACCATGGGGCACATTTGGGCAGGGAGGTGTCGTGGATGTGGCTGCCTATTGCTACACCCCAAGAGTCTTAAGTCAGCTCCAGCAGGGCAAGGTAAACCAACTCAGTCTGTAATCTTCACAACTGCTCATTAATTCTCCTCTCAGGGACATATTTTTCCCGGCGTTCTGCCAATACCTGTCCTGCTATATTTCCTTAGTGTGAAAGGAAGAGCAAATAGTTTACTAATTTTGGTACTTGTTCACACCCAGGACTGGAGAAAGATGGAAGTCCTCAGAAATCATGGCTCACTCTCAGAATTTACCCATCCCTCCATTCTTCCACCCATCTAGCCACCCTTTCTCCCATCTACACATCCTTCCTCCCTCCAACCTATCCCTCACCCATTCACCCACCCACACACCCATCTATCCATTTCTTCTTCCATTCCACCAATATTCATTGAGCACCTTCTCTGTGCCAGACCATGTGTCAGGTACTGGAGGATACAAGAGTGGACTAGATAGACCAGACTCTGCTCTTGTGGAATTCACAACGCAGATATCAATGGAATAATCAACTGCATAAATGCATCTCACCTTCTAACTCATTCCCCACTCTGGAGGCAGAGAGAGCCTCGGAAAACCCAAATCTCTGGTTCCATTAGCCTGGAAACAATGACCCCCACTAGACTGGGAATAAAACATCCTCTCGATCTTCGCTGCTGGAGATGTAAAGTGTTACAGCCTTTTAGAAAAGCAATCTTGCTACATTTCTGAAAATGTAAAATCTACCTTATGCCCTAGCAATCCCCCTCCTGGGGATCTCTCCCACAGAAACAAACACACAGCACTTAAAGCCATGTGCTCACGAATGTTTCCTGCAGCATCATTCGTAGCAGCAAAAAGAAAGGAAAGGCAAAGCCAAACAGATGCCCTCAGTCAGGCAATGGTGAAAGCATCAGGGTACACCCAAGCCATGGAGTATTATGCAGCCAAGGACAGGAGGGAATAGAGTTGTACCAATCAGCTCAAGAGATTACCAGGAGATGTCTGGCATGGAAAAAGCACTATGGAGAAAGTGTGTGCAATGAGATCCCATTGTTGTGAAAGGAACATCAATCACAATGCTTCACATACGTGATGACATGAGTATGGGGAGAATTATGATAATTATGGGAGAATTCAGACTAGGTAGTTAACTTGGGTGACCGGACTTGGGAGGTGGTCTGCAATGGGAGGAAGAAGTGGAGGAAGCCAAGGAGAGAGAAAAAAAGGAAGCGAAACTGTCAGCACTAAAGAAACACATACGTGACTTGACATTTATGCAGGTACATGGAATTACATATTTGGTGTCTTAGTTCATTTGTATTGCTATAACAGAATACCAGAGACTAGGTAATTTATGAAGAAAAGAAATGCATTTGGTTCATGGTTCTGGGGGCTGGAAAGTCCAAGATCAAGGAGCTACATCTGGAGGGCCTTCTTGTTGCATGCCCCCTGGCAAAAGGCAGAAGGACAAAAAAGTATGTACAAGAGACAGACAGCAAGAGTCAGACTTACTTTTATTTATTTATTTATTTATTTTTTGAGACAGAGTCTCGCTCTGTCACCCAGGCTGGAGTGCAGTGGCGTGATCTCGACTCACTGCAAGCTCTGCCTCCCGGGTTCGTGCCATTCTCCTGCCTCAGCCTCCCAAGTAGCTAGGACTACAGGCACCCACCACCACACCCGGCTAATTTTTTTGTATTTTTAGTAGAGACGGGGTTTCACCATGTTAGCCAAGATGGTCTCGATCTCCTGACCTCGTGATCTGCCCACCTCGGCCCCCCAAAGTGCTGGGATTACAGGCGTGAGCCACCGAGCCCGGCCCAGACTTACTTTTATAACAAATCCACTCTCATCATAGTGAAGCCATTCCCCATGACAACTATATTAACCCACTCATGAGAAGAGAGCCCTCATGACCTAATCGCCTCTTAAAGGTCCTACCTCTCAACACCGTTACATTGACGAGTAAGTTTTTAACACACAAACTTTGGGGGACACATTCAACTCCATAGCACATTACTAGTATATAAAGGAATTCAACAAAATAAATATTTGAGAAAAAGAAAACCCTCATCTGATTGTACCTCCCCATGTGCTACCCCACCCCCTCCCTACAGTCTCCCTGGCCTCACTCCCTGCAATACTGACCCTCCTTCTTGTCACCCAGAACATGTCATGGTTCCCTAACCGAACCCAGATTCCATCCCACTTCCAGGCCTTCACATATGCTGTTCCCTCTGCCAGGGATGCCCCTTCTTGCTTCTATATACATCATGGCCTCTTTTTCAGGTTCCCTGAGGGATGTTTCTCAAGCCTGAAGACTAGGCATGAGCTGACACTGATGGGTGCCTACCGCATGCCGGGCATGAGGTAGGCTTCATTCTCACAGTGCCCTTGGGTTTCTCTTTTCTGCTCTGCTACCCAATATTTGTACCAAGCACAACCACCTCCATCCAATTTTGGCTCTTCTTCAGGAATCTTAGCTGCATTGATTCATTCCAGTTTACAGAGGAAGATACTGAGGTTGAGTGGCAAAATATGGCATCCAAAATCACAGAGTTAATGAGGCAGGATTTGAATCCAAGACTGATCTGAGGCCCGGCCTTCTCCTCCCCATTCCAGGCTGCTCTTGGGGAGGAAAAACAAGATGTGAATTGGATTCAGGTACTGCAGTTTGAGGATTAGTATCTCCCTTTCAGGTGAGTTTACTGCTCAGATGCACACTCTGGAGTGAGGGATATCGATTGCAGCAGCTGTCACAGGGCCCGGATACAGTCAAGACCTCTCAGGATTCCCAGCTGGAGAGACACCCTCAGCCCAGCTCCCAGCCTATGGTCATCGCCATTGCTCACCTAATATTTACCCAACTCATTAAACGCCTTCTTCCTGATACCTTCCTGGCCCCCCTGCCTCCTACGTCAAACAAGTGCAAACATCACAGCCTCCAGGGCAGGTACATAAATCACCGGGTCTAGCAAAAGAACTATTATGTCCATCTCACCTCTGGGAGGCAGTGGCTGGGCCCTGCCAGGTTTTAACCAGATGTTCGCATTTTGGGGCTCTGCCTGGGTATTTACACCAGAAGTTTCCCCCAGGGTTTGAGGACAGAGGTTGCCTCAACACAGCCTTACCATTCAGAACCTCAGCAAAACAGGCAGGCCTAGGAGCCATAGGAGATTAAAGGACATTGTAGTCCACTAACATCTCCAAGTGGGTGAATGGTCCAAGCCCAGAAAGGGGGAGGACTTTGCCTGAGGCTGCATAGTAATTTAATCAAAAGAACTGACATTCCTCAATAACACAGGAGGTGTCCCCTCAGCAACAAAAAGTCACCAGCACCATCTTCATTATCATCACCATCACCATCATCCTCACCATTTTCATCATCCTCCTCATCATTACCACCATCACACTCATTCTCCTCTCCTCCTTACCAGCACCATTACCATCATCATCACCATCACTATTATCATCACCATCACCATCACCATCATCACCATCACCATTGTCATCATCATCATCATCATTACACATCATCATCATCACTATCATCATCACCATCATGATCACCATCATCATCATCATCATCACCATCATCAACATCATCATTGTTTTGTAGCCACCCATCCTGGAGGCTATGCTGAGCCCTTAGCATGATACTAAGTACTTCACATGATCTCCCCTGGAACCGGACACACTTTGGCCATTCATCCACTCTCATCATTTCTGCCCCTTTAAATAAATCCTTCCCCCACTATTTGTCCATCATTTTTTAACTTTCGGGGACACTTTTTAAATCTCAGTGTCATCTGAGGCAATAACATCCATGAAAGTACTGGTAGAATGTGCTCATTCTATCTGTGTCCAATAGACACTAGAACAAATACATGAAAGTAGAAAGTTTGCTCATGTCTTGCTCCTTCTGCTGATGAAATTCAGATCACCCCTTGGCAAATGCTGTGTCCTCTGGTTTAATCTTCAGGATGACCTTTCACATTTAGTAAGCTGTACCCTTTCACGGACCAGGTGAACTGAGGCTTGGAGGGGTAAAGTAGCTTGGTCAACCAGCGCTAGAGCAGCAGAGCCAGAATTCAGACTAGGGCTTGTGTGATGCCGAGACCCGAGTCAAAACTCCTCCTTCTGCTGACTCTTTAGGCCAAACGTGAGAGGAAACTTTAGCTCTACTCAGCAACTAAAGAATAATAGAGGTGAAAGGGACCACCCAAATAGAAGTCACCCATTGTACAGAGGCAAAAACTGAAGCCCTGATGGCCAAAGTGTAAAATCTCAGGTGGGCCAAGATCCAGACCAGACTGAGGTGGCCCAGGAGGTCAACAATGAGCGTCTCTCACCCCCGGAATTTCTGGAATCACCATGGCACCCCTTTGGAGTCTTGACTATCCCACCATGGACCTTGGCATGACCCATCTTCTACTGGGCTGCTCCTCACCCCAATTTGCCCACTTCCATTCAACTTAAATGTACCCTCGGCCAGGCGCAGTGGCTCACACTTGTAATCCTAGCACTTTGGGAGGCCGAGGCAGGTGGATCACCCGAAGTCGGGAGTTCGAGACCAGCCTGACAAAAATGGAGAAACCCCGTCTCTACTAAAACTACAAAATTAGCTGGGTGTGGTGGTGCATGCCTGTAATCCCAGTTACTCGGGAGGCTGAGGCAGGAGAATCGCTTGAACCCAGGAGGCAGAGGTTGTGGTGAGCTGAGATCGTGCCATTGCTCTCCAGCCTGGGCAATAAGAGTGAAACTCTGTCTCAAAAAATATATATATACCCTCCTCTGCAAGACCTCCGTCTCCAGATAGGGCTACCTGCTTTTCTCTTGTATCTCAGACTTTTTAGTTTTTCACTTTATAGCTCTTTGACACACAATTAATAATCATGACTTCATTGGTAGATTGATTTGATTAATGTCTCCCACTGAACTGTGAGCTCCGGGGGGGCAACGGCCCTGCCTTCCCAGTGCCCTACTGTTTACCAGAGTCAGGCCCAAGGTCAGGGCTGAGTAAACATTTGTTGAAGGAATAAATGTGTGAATGAATGAAAATTTGCCTTGAGGGCTAGGACCCTTCCCTTATAAGACTTACCTAACTCTTAGCACCCAGCATAGTGCATAACACTTACAAGCTTTCATGAACGTCTATAGGTAGAGGGAAGAGGAGGGAGGGACGAAGACAGGCAGAAAAAGGAAAGGAACAGGGAGGGAAGGATGGGAGAGAGAAAAGGAAAAAGGGAAGGAAAAAGAGAAATAATGAACTTCCACATTTTAAAACAAGGAAGACTGAGGCCCAGAGAGGAAAAAGACGTTCCAAGGACACACAGCAAGACAGCATCCAGGTCCCCAAGTGCCACAGCCTCTCAGTACAACCCCATTTGTCCACCTGCTCTCCCGTCTTTTGTGCACACACCAGGAAAGCCTGCACCGGCCTTGAGCTAGGTGCTGGCAAGGGCGTCCAGA